>NC_084545.1:13846562-14159375 GCF_024500275.1 Phycodurus eques | reverse complement strand
ACTGTTAACAGTAGAAGAATATAACTTTTCCAAAATATAAAGATCCCCCCCCACCTGAATTTCAGGGCTTGACTTGAAGTTCTTTCTCTCCTGAGAGGGCACTTCATTCTCTGTGAACCAAGGGGGAGGAAAAACACAAAAAAATATGGGGTGAGTTCAGATGAAGGCTCAGCGTTGTTCTGGAATTCTCTTTCAAAGAAAAGCGGATAAAGTGACAAAGAAGGACTCGGGTGGAGAAGAAGTTTGAAGTGCGCCACACCTGCTGCCTGAGTCAAGTTGGCGCGCAGAGCCTGAATGGTCTCCTTTGCTTTCCGTAGCTCAAACTCCAGCACTGGACAGAAAGTGACAGTACACACACACACACACACACATTCACACACGCATACACAGAAAGTGCATCCAAACAAAGACAGGGAACAAATAAAAAAAAAAAGATGGGAGTGAAAAACACATCAAAGATATTAAGAGTCTAAAAATAAAACAACACAAGAGGGTGCATGCAAATCATGGATCTGAGGAACACATGCAGCAGAGGATCAGGGAATGAAGAAGCAAACAAAGATTCATGTCAATTAGCGGATGACCTTCCCAGCCTTCAAACTGTTTATTTCTATTTTAAATTAGTCTGCTAAAGCAATGCAAAAAGTACAAAAAGTCATTGAGATTTAAAAAAAAAAGAAAATAAATTTGTTGGAGCTGTCTGACCAAGGATTTCCAAGGCAAAAGTGTCACTTACATGATTATAGCAGTTTCCATGAAAACACACCAATGAATAAATACACTACAGTCCAGACGTTTATCAAGTTAGAATTTTTTCAAGTGACCCCCAAACTTCAGAAATGTAGTATACATCTAGAACTACTGTTTTTCTATTTAAAGAAAAACAAAAAAAAACAAGGACATTTCTAAGTAACCCCAATTTTTTTTAACTGTAGTGTATCTATTTAGACATCATCAGGCATGGCTAGGTTTCAATAACAAATGAGATGAGAAGCACTTTCTGATTCAAACAGCAGAAGAACTATATACACTATGTTCAATTCACAAAGAAATATGACTATGTTTCGCTAAGCTAACATTGGAGGGAGCAGAAAACGCACAAGGCCGTCATGAAAAAAAAAAAAAAAAAAGAAAACAGCAAATTTTAAGCGATGGAGCGGAAAAGAAAATGATTGCATTGTTGTGCACTGATCATCTGCAAAACATTTTGATGCAATATTTGGTACATTTTCTAATCTGTTGACAATGGTTTTAATTCACATGATTCAATAGCTCTCAAAATTCTGCATTGCCCTATTATCTTTGTAGAAGGTGTTTTTTTTTTTTTTTTTTTTTTTTTACAGCTCCTGTATTGGATCTGACATATGGATTGTATAGGTGTACCTAATAATGTGTTCATTACACTATGGTGATTCATCGCTGCAGAAAGTTTAGAAATGAATACTAGTAAGTGACCCCCATCATGAAGGACCCATGCTTGCAGATCATGAGCGCACAAGATGCAATCAAAATTGACAATAAAACTCAATCCAGGGAAAAGAGGGGAGAAGAATGAAACAAATAACTAGTCTGGATGGAGTGAGTTGTCCAGTATTGCCCACTGGGGTTTGATCAACGTCAGGAGAAAGCCAGAACCCCGAGTCAGACAGCTGTGGGCAGGCATATTTGTAAGGGGGAAGGTGGGTGAGGACGGTGTGTGTGTGGGGTGGGGGTGGGGGGTCGTGGGGGGAGCGGTACCCATTTGGGAAATGCAACCAATGAACCTCAAGAACAAACATCTTTGCTGCATGCTTTTTTACTCAGCTCTCACACGCTGTACTTCATTCATTGCTGTAATAGTTTTTAGACAGCATCAATCATCTCCAACTTTCTCTGCACAATCTGATTATTAAGATGACCTTGAAACACAGGTGACAGATGGGAAACAATTGCATGGCTGTACCATGCCAGCTGCATTGTTGACTTACAGGTTTTTATTTGCCAACAAAACACAGGCTAACTCCTCATACAGCATTCGCACCTCAACAAGCAGCTTGCAATCAAACAGCTTGGCTTTAAAGCAATCCCTGATGCTTGTGAGTTACACTCAGCTGTTACAGAACTTCGATTTCTTGTTTATGTTGTGTCACGATTGAGCTGCACGGGAATTGTGTGAAGCTCCTGTACCAAAAATACCACTGAGTGACTTAATAGAGTGAAAGTATACACTTGTAGTGTGCTAAAGCAAAAATAAATATGCCTAATGTTCACCTGCTTTCATATGAATAAATGATGAAACAGGTAATACAAATGAAGTTGATCAGCGCAAAGACTTCTGCTTTGGTAAACTACAAGTAAATGGCTAATGCTAATAGCATGAATAGATTTTTGGTCCTAAGTAGCTTGTCATTTCATGTGTTTGTTTGAGCTTTGTTGCAATTGTAGGCAAAACTGATTTCACAATAGCAACAAACAGAGGGTGCAATTCATTCAGACTTGCCCATTTCAATGCCTAAAGTGGAAGCTATTGAAATTAAAACAGAACTAAAGAGAAATGATGGTGGAAAGTAGATGGGGTGTGGTTCCCCAGACTGGCAAAGTTAGTGCACTAATACCTTTGCTTACGTGCAACTTTGGTACGTTCCAGGTGGACATATTCAGCTGCTGGTTTATGGACTACAATAAATGAACAAGTCATGTAAATAGACACATTGCTCCATCTTGTTGCTCCATCTCGGCTCGGTGATCGTTTTTTTAAACTTGCTGATCAGTGATCGGTCCCAAAAATCCTGATCGTGTAAAGCCTAAAATCTATAGCCACTGATGCAGCTGCTTCTATTTCACCCATCACATCAGCTTTTACAGTATTTCCCTGACTCAAACGATGGCTTTTGTCTCCGAGTCGTGACAGCACAGGTTCATCTTACCCGCCACCCGCTCGTCTGATTCTCGATTGCCGTCATCCGAGTACCGGGCAAAATCCAGAGAGTCCAAGGTGCTGATGCTGCCTGCTCGATCTATAACCAAAGACAAATGCAGACGGAGGTGGCAGTGAAAATCAAAAACACTGGCGATGCCCTGAATCAACCATCTCCAATGCTAATAAGATATAGATTACAGAGGTCCATATTCCACTCAAATATGATACTGTCAGCGAAGTATTCAGACAGACACTGAGGGGTGTATTTACACATTCATTTCCCATCTGAATTATTGCTTTCGATTAAATCTAAAATGCAAAACGTAAGAAAGACAACAGTATGACAAAACCTCCATACTTTAGACAGTAATCACTTTGTGTCAACTTTGAACACTACACGTAAAACGCATACGGTACTTATGCAGTCAAGTGAAGAAAATATATAGCTGCCTGAGATGAGGGTCATTAGTGTGCCCTTGCAGACAATTAGCAAGGCTGCGACATGTGTCATGTGTTTGAAGCAGCATGCCGAGGAGAATTTTCCAGCTCCATTTAGCGTCTCTGTGCTTACAAGTGTATATTTAGCGACAACACTAGAATGCATAATAAATACACCAAGTTGACCATTTCTTGTAAGATGTTTGCAGTGCCATATGATGCTAAAATGTGCTTCATGGGCTTATTGACTCTAACCATTAATAACATTGCCAATCGCTCACTGAAATTAAAAGTGAGTCCACATGAAAGCACTGAGACAAATATGTGGTCTAATCAATTTGTTAGGTCTGAGGATCAAAATTATACAGAACAAAAACATACACTGGCAACCAAATGGTTAGCAACACACTTGGAACAGATTTATTATAGCGCATTCAAAGTGTTTGAACACATTCTACCGGTTTCCACAATTGTAACAAAAGGTCCTGTTAAACAAGCACGAGGGCTGAGATCAGTCCACTGATCACATGATCGACTGAATACCAGATTATGGAGGAAACAAACACAGTATAACTTGGAAAAACAACTTGACCAGCTCACAACAAGGGAGCTGTCATGTCTGCTTTTTGAAGACAACTTCTTGAAACATTCAATGCAATACTGTGTAAGGGTTCTTGGTTTACGACAGTCCCAACAAACCCAGTTTGGAGGGTACTAACAGGATGCAATAAACGTCATCGCACAGCACAAGAAGGCATGCTCAAATACTGCCGTACTTACCGTTTTATAGCCTCGAAGTTTCTTACAAATACTTACTATCATAAATAATGACTTAACTGCTGCATTAAAGACATAGTGCCCATTTATACCTTGCAAAAGGGGGGTGGGGGGATTTTATTTCGAGAGCATATCGTCCAGCCACAGGTTAGTGACAGACCACAGCACGTCCTAACTTGCATATAAATTCAGGTTTTGTCGCCGCCACAAGAACGGTATTCTGTCGTAAGTCAAGGACCCCGCTGAACTGCACTCTGCACCCTATTTGTACATTAGGCTTTGTGTCAACCGGGCCTCTGCCACTACACGACTGTGCTCTAAATGTTGAGACCACATACAGTATAGGCTACAGTACATGATCACAGGCAATAACAATGAACGCACAGGCCAGCTGCCACATTGCCCAAATAGGACGAGAGCAATTGCCAAGAGACCAAAACTGAACAACTGCCTCCTGGGACTGTGTCAATAACTAAGCTAAATGAAGGATAAGCCATAGCACAGTATTCACAGTTTAAGGGTTCAAGGTTAAGATGGAGAAAGATCTGATCAAGAATATAAGCTTTTAACATATATGGCAACTGGGTTAATGTTTAATCGAATTGTGCTTGAAAAACATCAATACGGTTTAATTGATACATCTTTGACCATTCTTTGACGCCTATAAAACATCTTTGACTCCTATCAAATCTGAGGGTCATATGATTCAACGAACACATGCGGACACTTTATCTATCCATCCATTTTCTACAACTTATCCTCATTAAGGTCACAGGTAAATTGAAGCCTTTTTCTCAGCAGAGCCTACTTTGAGCTAGAGGCAACGGACGCCTGGGACTGGTCGCCAGCCGATGCCAGGGCACATATAGACAATCATTCACACCAATGCCCAATTTAAATTCTTCAATTAACCCAACTTGCATGTTTTTGAATGTGGTAGAGAAAGTCAGAGTACCCGGAGAAAACCCAAGCAAGTATGGGGAGAACAAGCAAACGCCTCACAGGAGGGCAGTGGCAAGATTGAAATCCCAAACCTCAGAACTGTGAGGCAGCCGTGCTCACTTCCTCATGCAATTTTTTTTTTTTTTTATGAGACATTCTCAAACTTTATTCAAACGGCTATTCTGCTGAGTGAGTTCTAACATCTATACAGTGCTTGATTTTTGTTGTAAAAAGTACTGGTATAGATATGCAGTGTATCAGTGATTCCAACCACTGTGCCGTATGCGATCATCAGCTGTGCCGTGGGAAACTATCCAATTTCATTTTCACAATGTTATTTATTTACTACAAATGTTTATTTGTTTGTCTATGCCAGTGACATATAGTGACAGGCAAAACAATTAAATGCTCTTCCACTGGATGGCAGACACTAAACTGTACCTTTGGATCCCTCTGTTGCCATTAATAAAACAAAACAAACGCTGTGTTCAACTGAACAGGCCCAGACTTCACACTGTGTTAATTTGTGAGTAAATTGAGACGACCGCTTTTGTGAAATGTATGTTTGGTGGTGTACATTGCGATGTAAAAGTATGACAACACTGCAACAGATCGTTGTTTAAAGTACTGCAGCTAGTCCAGTGCCACTCCTTTGTAGTGTAAATTATAACATCTGACCCCCCCAGCGTCTTTAAATAAAGTGTGCATTTATCTATAGAAATTAAAGTGTATTACCCCGGTGATTAACACTGCCATGTCACAGTTTATCATTTGAGTCCAACATTATTACATCACTTTGTGCTTTCGTGTGGCTCTGTAGGTTTCAGGTGCAGGTGTAGAATGCGGATATCGCACGCTAAACTGGTTCCAAGCGCGACATTATAAGCTAAAAGCTAGCTGTGTTGTGCTTTGGTGGAATACCGAAAACATAAAGCGGTTCTGCAGCTACGTAGCTAGCATCTAGCTACTTACTCAAAGGTCCACCGGGTACAATTCCTTGCTCTTTGGCAGGTGGAGTGCTGCTCTGCCGCTCGAAGTTACCCGGGTTGGAGAAATAATCCCTCAACCTCGGGAGCTCCCTGCCCGCCTCCAACAGTTCGGTGTGAAACTCCAGGGCCGTGAGGACGTACTGGTCACGCAGTAGCTGAGCGGCGATGATATCCACCGACACCCGCGTCTCAGCGACACCGGCCATAGCGGTGGCAGACGCCGAAGACATCGAGATGCCCTCGCCGTTTGGGCTCGTTCGGTTGGTGGACAGCAGAGTCGGAGGCTCGGCGTCCACGGGCGTGGAGAAGGGATTGCCCGGAGGCGGCCCCGGCGCCCCGTCACTCGGGCTACGCTCTGTGTCAACTGTTTCGTTAGGTCGACGTTCACTCTCCTCTTCAGAATCACTCAGATTAAACGGGTTCACCGACGTCATGTTTGCACTGTATAGATGGTTTTTTTTTTTTTTTCGCTATCTAGGCTAAACTAATCAGCCCCGCTTCCTTAACGGATGTCAAGCTAGTTGGAAAAGGAATCTCGCGTTAACAGTTATCGGCAGGGTGTCACGTGACATTTGTTGACCGTTTCCCCACTGACATTTGTTAACCGTTTCCCCACAGCAAAATTTGGAAAGACCACAATAAAAACGTTCAAGTGTGAAGTGTATTTTAATCAACTGCCTCCTTTTTTTTTCCTTTTTCAAATCACATTTTGATTAAGCGCATTTTCATTCATACCCATCAATTCCGAACGTTGGGTTGGATTGGCGTCAGGCAACCGCGCCCACTTAAAGGGCCGGTAAACCTGCGACCTAAAAAAAAAAAAAAAAAAAAAAAAAAAAACATTTTTACCCCTTACAAGTATAATTATAATTATAATTATAATAAAATAGCAACTGGGGGTAACCAGAATGCTTTCCAGGTGGCGAAGAAGCACCTTTACCCCATGACGTATGACAACAAAGGTTAAGGAAAGGTGGCATAAAGGTGAGGAGATAGTATTTTCCGAAAAAGCCTCATCTTTCTCATGTTGACGTATCTTTTTTTGCTCGACTAAGCTATGACTGGTCAAATTAAATAAACTACAGTACCCACAATTCCTTTTCGCGCTGCAAACGTCAACGTCCGTGTTACAACAAGGAAGTGAATGGACACGGTTTTAAACTAATCTTATTAGAAAAGACAGCCTGGTTTTGTAAAAGCACGCATTTAAGGTCCAGAGCGATGTCGGTGCGTAAAATGAAGCGGTTATCTTCTTGGATCTTTGCAAATGCATTTGCGGTCAGTGACTAGCAAAATATAAACAAAATCAATTCACCAGACAAGTCGAACGAGTTGTGTGTTTGGACGCGTCTCACATTCATTCGTTCTTTTTTTTTATGATCGAGGACTTGTGAAGTTACGTGCAGGTAAGACGTGATAGTGGGCTTTCATTTGAAACTCTGATAGTGCATAAAAGTAGGATATAAATACATACATAAAATAGTCTTAAAAGGTCAGCTTTGGCATAAGCAGTCTATTAATACTGTACTTGGTGTGAATTGTCTCCTTTTCCATTTGAACTCACCTCCATCCTATATACTACAAATGTTAGAATACTAAAAAGCAAGTAAAACCCCTTCTTTATCCTTGCATTGCAGATTTCAAGTACTGTTGACGCTCACGGCTGAAAATGAGGATGATCACTTTTTTAGTGGTGGGACTGGCAGTCCACGTAGTATTCTTCTTGTCAATCTTTGATATCTACTTCACCTCTCCTCTGGTCCATGGCATGAGGGCCATGGCCACACCTTTGGCTCCACCTGCCTCCAGACTGGTGCTGATTGTGGCCGATGGCCTGAGAGCAGACAGCCTCTTCGCCCTTCTTCGTAATGGCTCAACTATGGCTCCTTATTTGAGGTTGGGAAAGAATGGGGAAAAAAAACAACTAAACGAACCCCAAAAACTTTTGTGAGTGACTTTCTAAGTCTTCTGCTATCTCCGCTAACAGGAGTGTGATTGAGGAGAGAGGTACCTGGGGTGTCTCCCACACGCACGTTCCCACCGAGTCTCGCCCTGGTCACGTTGCTCTCATTGCTGGCTTCTATGAGGATGTTAGTGCTGTTGCTAAAGGTGTGTAACATACAAGAAAAAAATGAAGTGAGGTATCATTTGGAAGTGACACCCATGAGTATTCGTAGCTAATGTTTTTGTGTGTCTGGGATCAGGTTGGAAGGAGAATCCTGTGGAGTTTGACTCTGTGTTTAATGAGAGCAGACATACTTGGTGCTGGGGCAGCCCTGATATTCTGCCCATGTTCGCTAAAGGTAGCGCATGTACTCTCTGTAGGGCCCCAAGTAGGATGTGCACAATACAGCGAGATCCAATACAAGAGCTGTATCTCGGCTCACTTTCCATTTATATGGTTAAACATTGATTCATTTACATGGATGTGTATAATTGCTCAGCATGGCCACAGTTTTTCCAAATATTTTGGTTACCTTATTCAGCTACATTAGAGGGACACATTATTACAGACACCTCTTAGTATGATGCAGTTCAGTTTTTTACCAATATCACTACCGTAATAATCAGATCAGTTGGTAGTGCAAACATATCTCCTAAGTGTCCTATACACGTTTTAATATGCCTCAATCAGTAATATGATGCAATGAATGTCCCCCCCACTTATTTACAGGTGCAAGTGGAGACCATGTGGACACCTACACTTATCCAGCAGCAGAGGAGGACTTTGCCTCCACGGATGCTTCCAGGCTCGACAGCTGGGTGTTCACTCAAGTCAAAGTATGATAGTCGGTCCTCATGATATCCTCAAATGATTAATGATGAACATTTTCGCTGTTGTTTTCTTTCCTGGCAGCAGTAACGATGTGCGGAAATAATGTTGTCTGTGCCCTCTCTACCAGTCACTTTTTGAATCAGCAAAGTCAAACTCCACTTTGAACGCCAGGCTGGTTAAGGATAAGAATGTCTTCTTTCTGCATCTATTGGGAATTGACACAAATGGACATGCTCACAGACCAATGTCCCAGTCAGTTCTTGTTTTTTTTTTCTTTATTAATAATTATACACTTCAAGTCTTTATAATATAATGCACTTCCTCATCAACTTTCTATTTGTCTTTCATGCAGGGAGTATCTCAACAATATTGGCCTAGTCGACTCTGGTGTGTCTGAGCTAGTGTCTATAATCGAAGACTTCTTCAGCAATGATGGCAGAACAGCCTTTGTGTTCACTTCTGATCACGGCATGACCAATTGGGGTAGCCCATTTAAAAAAATAAATAAATAAATAATCTAAATTAAAAAAAAAAAAATCTGCTCAGATGTCATGATTTAGTCCAAATGTGTGTGTCTGTAGGTTCCCATGGGGCTGGTCACCCCTCAGAGACGCTTACCCCTTTTGTGGCTTGGGGGGCTGGAGTACAGCGACCCCACAAAGGGACCGGAAATCATCTTTACAATGATGGCTACTTGCAAGGTACACTCATAAAACATTTTTAAGTGTTCACTATTTTGTGGAAGAGAAAAAAGAACAAAAATTGAGAATGTTTTATACTGTTTGAGTGGCCGGAAACATCGTTTCCTGATTTCTCCCTTTACCCAGACTGGAAACTGGAGCACCTCAGAAGAGTTGATCTCAATCAGGCACGGTTCCTTCGTTTAATTCATTTATTGTGTTTTGATCAAATCATATCTCTATGATGAAATAGCAGCTTGTAGTGGAGCGATGTTACAGTATGTCTAAAAGTTTTCTTTGTTTAAATTCTGCAGGCCGATATTGCTCCTCTCATGGCATCTCTAATTGGTGTACCCATTCCTGTCAACTCTGTTGTGAGTATTGCTACTCGACGTCATACCACAGTCAAGTGTGAACGAAAAATGTATTTTGTACATAATTATCTTTTGAGGCAGCAGAAGTTTGTTGGATCTGAAAGATTGTTATTCTTACGTTATGTTTGTGTGTCCTCAGGGTGTATTACCTCTCCTTTACCTGAACAACAGCGATCAGTTCAAAGCAGAGTGCATGTACACTAATGCTATTCAAATATTGGAACAGTTCAAGGTGAGGCAGCGTGCAGCTCTGCTGTTGATGACATGATTAACATTTGTTTGCATCAATGAAAAACACTAGAAAATCACTGTAATATTAGTAGAAACAGATCGATGAGACTGTTACTTGTTTTAGAAACACCAAAGGAGATGTATTGTTATTCCATTTTTTATTTATATTTTCTTAGATGAAAATGAAGCAGAAAAAAGAGACAACATTGTCTTGTCTCTTTACCCCTTACGAGTAAGTACAATAATCTGGAAGTATTAACCTGAGCATTTCCTTTTAATTGCAATTATGGGCCTGCTGCGGGGCAGGGACTAACACTAAATATTGGCAGTGCGTAGTGTATGAAGATGCAGTCCATACGCTTTAACGTATCCCCACAAATGAGGTATCAAAAGATGCGTCTCTGCTGTGATTGGATCAGAATGATTTTTAAATGGCGACAAATGAATGGGGACAGACAAAATTACAGACAAACTTGTTTCCTCGTCTCAGTTTGTTGACACGCGTCCGCCCTTTATTTTGGTGTCAATCTTTTTTGCTGAATATGCAAACTCGCCCCTCTGTGGCAATTAAAAGAGGGAGGAAAAAAGCAGCAAAAATAGCCAATTTCAGTGAGTGATGACACGTGTGTTATGTGTTTTGTCACAGTGTGTACGGTAATGGCTGCCGGAGTGGAGAGGCGCCATCTTGCTGCATGTTAGCATTGTGTCAATAAATTTAGAAATGTTTTGCAAGCACAGGGAGAAATTTAGAATCATGTAAATCTCAGTACTTTCTGAGCTCAGGTTGCCAGCTTATCAAATTTTAGCATCACAACTGTTAGCATTTTAGCTACAACTGTTAAAATTGGACCATTCTTTTGGTTGAGGCCAAAATTTCAAATACCGGTAGTTCCACAAGGAAAGCCCAACTTGTAATAAACCCTTCTCTAATGCGGGTTTCAGACTTACCACAGCAGGCCCATTCAAAATGTCCTTAGGAATTTTGTCATATCATTTTGTATTGTTCACCTATGAAAAATGAAATGAGCATTATTCATAGTCAAACTGTATATTTTCAAGTTTTCGTGAAGGTAACATGTCCTTTACGCAATATCGCAAAGATCTTTTCAAAATGGAATTTCATGCACAAGATCTATTGCTTTGTATTTGTTTATCAGACAGCTCACTGACCCTAAGCAAGCAGAATTTATTGAGAAAGCAAGAATACTGATTCAGCTGGAAAAGTATGGCGATGCTGTGAGTATCATGGGAAATAACGGGTTTACAGCCTATCAATTCTGTAAACTGGAAAAGGTCCAAAGATGACAGTGTGTAGTACTCAGAAAGTCGACATCTTGCCAAAACTAGTTAAGTCTATCTTTTCATTCCTCTCCATTGTTCTTTGTCTAGATCTTGCTCTGCCAGGCACTGATAGCCGATGCCCTTGAAGGCCTAGTTTACTACCACACCTACGACAGGTTTTTCTTGGGTTGCAGCGTGGTGCTGGGATTTGTAGGGTGGACCTCGTATGTTGTCCTGGTTATTCTGAAGACTCATGCAAGCCTTAACATGCATCCCGACATCCTCAAACAGGTTTCTTTCTATCCAGTTCAACTCGCTCACCAAGTTTCAAAGTTACATGTATGGCTTCTGCATCCACAGAAACCCGATCACACCCTGGTGAGGCTGTGTGGGTGTGTCACAGTCGTGATCAGCATATTCCTGCTCATCCAAAGGAGTCCACTCACACACTACGTTTACTGCCTGCTGCCTGTGCCTGTGTGGTACTCTGTTCTTAAAGAGTGAGTGTCCTTTGAATAAGAACCTTGATATAATTATCACGCTAAAACACATATTCACAGCCATGGTCCCGAATATGTAAATGCATCATTTTCAGAGACGGATAAAGTGGTTCAGAAAATGGATGGGTGGAAACATAACACAGTAGTTACCCTAAAGTTAAAGGGTTAGATCCACTGGATCTATTTTGGCTTACAAATACATGGTCAAGCTTGGCTGGCTACAAGTATATGTTAATTATACCATTGTAGGCTGTAATACACTTATATGGCACATTGCTAGAATTAAAAAGGGCCATTGCTGTGTTTGTAATTGCAGAAATTCATCCAAATTCATTTGTTTTCCAATTCAGGTCCAACACACTAACAGACTTGATTCACTCAGCTCCTTCCCTGCCGCTGTGGAAATGCTTTGGCTACTTTGCTCTGGTAGCATTCGGGATTGAACTGCTGGTAGGTGTTTTTTTTTTTTTTTTTTTTCCATGTAAACGTAAATGTCACGCTTCAAGCTCACCAATTGTGCCTCCACTGCCCCCAGGTGGTGAGTTTTTTCCATCGCGCCATGCTGACTGTGGGTCTGGCTGTCTTCTCACTCTGGCCAATGCTGTCAGGTCTTTTTGACAAGGCTAAGGTAGGATAGATAGTTATACAACTATCTGGTCACAATGCATTAATAGAAAACGCTTATGTAGGTTCTGGAGGTTTGTAGCTAAACCTATATTTCCAAGAAACCAGAAGTAAACACAGACAAAGTGAACATGTCTGACTTTGACACAGTGCAATTCTACACCACTGCAAACTACAATAATTAAAAGAAATAAAAAAATACTCCTTTTTTAAAAATTGTACATGTGTACTTAATGTTATGGCTGTTGAGTGTAATTTCTTTGTGTGAGCTCTGTCTGATCTTTATGGCTTTGTAGTGCCACTCAGTGAACTGGTTTGTGGGCTGCCTCTGTTTGGCTGCTTTCCCCCTAATGCCTGTTGTGGGAAGGGAGCCTAACATACATCTGGTGTGAGTGTATTCAACTACATCGGCCGTAATCAAATGTATTGTTGAATCAATATCTCTCTGATAAGAATGCAAGTGATGCAGTAACCTATTTATTTTTTCAGGATTTGTGCAGGTCTTCTCACTCTCTTTATATCAGCCTGTTTTCTCTGGCCGTCACGGAACAGGACATCACTCCACCTTAGTGATAAACAGCAGTTTGTCGTACAGGTAATGATGTTCTGTGCGTTAATGCACTTAGCCAAAGTGAGGTAAACTGTTATGGGTGTCATTGAGCAGTTGCTGCATGTGGCAGTGTGTGCGTACGTGCCGTTCCTCACACACTCCAGCCTAGAGCAGAAACAGGGTCTGCCTCTTCTCAATCAAATGATCAGTTGGGTCACATTAGGTAGGTGGCGTATGAGTGAGTGCACACATTTGCGCTGGTTTTCCGACCATTAACAAGACGCATACCATTCTGCTTTCTTTTAGCCTCTTCCATACTTGTTCCATTGATGAGCTCTACACGCCTGTTTCACCGGCTTCTCAGCATATTTCTCTCGTTCACAGCCACGTACCTTCTGCTTAGCACTGGGTAAGATAGCATACACTGTCACACAATAAAGTTAGCTAAATGTATTGGGATACAGTACCTGAATATTTGTATCAACCAGAAAAATAAAATTAGATGGGGTTCAGGGATCTGGAGTTTATTCCACACTCTGTACGCACTCTGCTGGACCAGAAAGCTTTCATCCATATATTGGAAATCTTATGTGCATAGACCATCACATGACGTGCATAATTTCTCACCCAGGACCGAGGCCTTGTTCCCGCCTGTGTTATCTTGGTTGATGTTTGTGTGGATCAACATTGAACAGGAAGCCATGATCGCTGAGGGCATTTCTGGAAGGCAAGAGGTATAAATACTGTCTCCTCGGACACAACACAATAGTTGTGTAAGAGATTGGTTAAGGTCACATTTACAAATTATATATTTAATACAACTTGTAGTGCTTTTACTGCAAATTCCAAAATTAGTATGCACAGACAGTCTAACTTGTCTAGGCTGATACACAAGTAATTCATTTTTTTGGCATGTCATTACTCGCATTGAGACCTCTGAGGTAAATGGAAATGTTTCCACATATTTTAAATTAGGAAGATTAGAACTTAATAGTGACAAAAATACAAGCAAATATGTATGAAAGCTAAAATGTGTGAACAAATGTCTGTCTTCCAGCTCTCCACTATTGATTTCTCCGCTAGCATTGACATCTCCAAAATTCGTCAGCTCAAGTTAGATGACATCCGGCGATCATATTTCTTTGTATCCTGAATGTTATTTGCAAAAGTGTAGCAAAGGCAAAGAATACAACAACAACTACCATGTTGCTGTCCTTGACCTTGTATTTTTCTCAGGTTTTTTTCATAATAACAGCTTTTTTCGGCACAGGGAACATAGCCTCTATTAACAGGTATGAACAGTATGTGTTTTAATTGAGGGAATGGGTTCTCGAATATTGTCTCACTTATGAGCCAATAAGGAAAGCACCACACCAAAATAAGTAACACATTGTTAAATTTGTGCCTATAAAACTTGTATTGGATGCCATTAAATTATGATGGTGTATGTAATGTCATGACCATTTTGCAGTATAAATGAATATAAAAGACAGATATATTATTTCACATATACCAGTTTGTTTAAAAGAAGTGCTTTTCACACTAAATTTGTAATGATTTGCCTGAACTCTTTCTATCTTTCTTCTCTTTTAGTTTTGACCCGGCATCCGTTTATTGTTTCCTCACAGTCTTCAACCCCTTCATCATGGGAGGGTTAATGATGTGGAAGGTGGAGTACAGATGCAGGAACGTTTGAACTTGCTCTCCACCGCTAAGAAAATACAGTACTATGTTGCACTTTTTGTCTTTTAGGTCATCATTCCATTCATAATCGTAATGTGCGCATTTGAGACCATCCAAGTTACATCACAGCTCTCATCCAGAAGGTAAGTATTCAATTATTTTAACCACAACACCCACTCTCGGCGTTTTACTTTTTAAAATCACACGTAATATAGTAATCTTCTCAATCTGCAGCTTATTTCTGATCGTCTTGGTCATCTCTGACGTGATGGCGCTGGTAAAGCCTTAGATTCACAATCTGACGTAGTGTAGATGAATGTACCTTTTTGTGAGGTAAACCTTTTATTCTCCACAGCACTTTTTCTTCCTAGTGCAGGATTATGGCACCTGGTTGGACATTGGCACAAGGTAAAGTGACTCATGAAGTAAAGTATAGCTAATGTCCACTGAACTCTTCCTCGGGTATCAAATGCTGTTTCCAAACGACTATGACCGTGATCCATTTTGATTGACACTTTCAGTGAGGAATTATTGCAACATGTTTGTAATTATAATTGTAATGCGCAGCGGTCTAGTGATGGCTGCCATAGGGCACTCTATAAATACGAAAGTCCTGCATATACTGTCCTGACACAGGTTAAAACTTGTTGTCTGTTTGTCTTGCACAGCATCAGCCACTATGTGATCGTGATGTCAATGACCATCTTCCTGATGTTGCTCAGTGTCGTCACACACATCCTCACCTCACAAAGACTCGTTCTTTGGCGGAGACGCAAGATGCACTTCCCCTGAATAAGCAACAGCACACCACAAACTATTTGAACTAAACATTCAGTATTTATAGGATTGTATTTTCTTATATTTTAATGCGTTATGTGATTTATATAAAAATGTTTAAATATCTAGTATATTTAATGACAATGTATTTATTACGCTATAGAAGCATCAACTGTGATCAAATTGTAATTATAAGAAATATAGTAGACAAAGTAAAGGTGAAATTGTCATGGAGTGACATTGGCATTGTTAAGAATTAGAAAAGCTGTAAGAAAATATCAATGGCACTGTAACGCTGATTATGATAGACATTATGATAGTTATTATCAAACTAATGTTTGTGTTTGCCTCAGCTGTATTATATTATCGTAGAATCACGACAACTGGATTCCTTCCTTAATGACGACGCATGATCAAAGCAGGCCTATTGCACAAATCTGTAATGTTTTGCACTAAAGTGTATTTTTTTTTTTTTTTTTTTTGCATTAACAATTGTTCATCTGATAAATTTTACTTGAATAGTCCTGTGCATTAAGTAAATGTTTTTTGTTTTTTTTAGGCACACAACTAATGTATCATTGTTTTGAAGGGTTTTGTTGTTTTATATTTTTATGGTTTTGATGCTTGATGTGTTTGAATAAAACTGATGGAATTAAAGTTGTAGATGTTTGTAATCATCCATCCAACCATGTTCTATAGTGTGTATCATGTTCAGTCACAGAGAGCTGGAGCCTTGTCTTTGAACCATTACCCCACCAGTGACGCTAAATGTCATGAAGGCAATTAAAACGTGAAATTACACTGTACACCCACCATCCACAACATTAGGTACAATTGCACATTCTAAAGTTGCTTAGAAAAATAAGGCAGCAGGTGGAAGAAGTAAATATGGCTTGATTACAAATGCAACATACGTAAGTGGCACTCCTGCCAACTAATATTGAACACAAAAACATTTAACGTTTGAACTGATGAACATTGTTTTTTTGGTCAATATTCTCTCATTTTTAATTTGATGCCTGCAACACGTTCCCAAAAAGCTGCGACAGGGGCAACAAAAGACTTAAGAACGTTGAGGAATGCTAAAAAAAAATACCCGTTTGGAACATTCCACAGGTGAACAGGTTAATTGGAAACAGGTAAGTGTCATGATTGGGTATGAAAGGAGCATCCCTGAAAGGCTCAGTTGTACACAAGCAAGGATGGGAGGGGTTCACCATTTTGTGAACAGCTGCGTGAGCAAATAGTTCAACAGTTTAAGATCACATTTCTCAACCTACAATTGCAAGGTATTTGTTATTTCATCGTCCGAGGTCTATAATATAATCAAAAGATGCAGAGAATCTGGAGAAATCCGTGCGCGTAAGTGGCAAGTCTGAAAACCAACATAGAGTGACAGTGACCTTCGATTTATCAGGCGGCACTGCATTTAAAAAAAAAAACGCCTTTATTGTGTAAAGGATATTGCCATGTGGGCTCAGGAACACTTCAGAAAACCATTGTCAGTTAACATTTCATCACTACATCTACAAATGCAAGTTAAAATTACCATTTAAACCGAAAGCCATATACAGTGGCAACAACATCCAGTAACGCAGCCGGCTTCTCCGGGCCCAAGCTCATCTGGGATGGATTGATGCAAAGTGGAAAAGTGTGCTGTGGTCTGGCGAGTCCACATTTCAAATTGTTTTTGGAAGTAATGGACGAAAGAGGAAAAGAACCAGCAGCAAGTTCAAAATCTGTGATGGTAAGTCGGTGTGTTAGTGCCCATGGTATGGGTAACTTGCACATCTGTGACGGCACCATTAATGCTGAAAGGTACATATGCTGCCATCCAAGCAACGTCTTTTTCAAGAACGTCCCTGCTTATTTAAGCAAGCCAATGTCACATTTTAGCCTGTTAGCAGTCCAGACCTGTCTCCCTTGGAATTTGGGTTTGTAGAAAGAGGACAGTTCATTTTTTGAAGAGTAAAACAGGCAACCTTCATCAATGATGTCAAACTGTTTTTTTCCACTCACAATCGTTAATGTTCGAATCACCTTATCTTGTCTATGTAGGTTTTATTTCTGCCACACTAAAACAGTATACGTACGGTATAATGAAAAAAATGGCTCTGTTGTCATGGACACATGAATGAGTTACTGAGTTACTTTGAGTGGCCACCCCTGAACATAATTGTGGAAAACACTCTTTCCTTTTGAATGAACCAAAGTGAGAAAAGATCATTTAACTCATGAACAATTTAATGAGACCTAATATGAGCTGTAGCAAATGTTCTGCCTTTACAAATATGTTTGGTGTTCATTGATACAGTCAGAGAGGTGAACCCTAGTGAGGATAAGCGGTACAGAAAATGGATGGATGTTAAGTACAGTGGTGTCAACTTCATTGCGCAAGACTGGGACTAAGTTCTCTAACACTAGTTGTGACAATGTGTGCCTTGCTTACTGATTATTGGACTGGGCTGTCAAAGTCATCTTGCCCCATCTCTCACTTCTCTTTTGTCTCACTTCCTAAAATAACCACTGTTGACTTTAGCTCTGACGTCTTATCATTGATTTAAAGTAATGTCTTTGGATTCTTTGAGATGAATGTCCACATAAAGAATGATAAAAAGCGCATACTGTATTATACATGTTTTTTTTTTGTTTGTTTTGTTTTTTTGGGTCCGTCAGTTGCTGATCATGTGACAAAATAAAATGTGCTGATTTAGATAATACAGTACAGTCTACAGTACTCCCATGAAATGATAGCTTAAACTACACGCGGCATTTAGGAGTAGTATTCATGTGTTCATGTGACATTTTGCTGGTCGTGAGGAGGAAGCTGTCAGATCTTGCGGTTTGATTGCATTGGACGAAATTACCTACTCACACGCACGCACGTACTCTTTTTCTCTCTCTCTCCGTCTCTCTTCTCTCTCTCCAAACTCACCCTCAGCACCAAAGAGAAAAGACTCCTTCATCGGGCTCAAAACGCAAAGCGAGTTAATTAATTTCATAATCTTCTCAGTATAGGTTCACAGACAATCACTCTTGTATCTAAGCAGCAAAGGAACAAACACGGAGACCTCATGTGCTCTAACCCCTGATGGACCAAAAGGTATAGTTCTGATTTTAATCACATCCTCTGTATAGTACTCAGAATTCTGAACAGAAATGTGCTTTTGGGAACACAAATGAATTAAGTACAGGCAGGATGTTGATTCAGTGAGACTACATGAAGTGCATGGCGTCCTACTAAAGCTTGTTTTTTCCTTCCTTTTAGTTGCAGTGATAAATGATAAAATTGTAAATGCAGTAAAGACATGATACACTGAAATCATGGTCTGTAAAAGCTAGTGGCGTGCAGGAGGGGAGGGCGAACTGGGGTGGTGGACCTGCGGGAGCATCTAAACGCGCTTTGGCATTTGACAAAATTTCCTTGATAAATTACTGCAACAATCGATAAACTGCCTTTCTTTCTTTCTTTAAATTGTATTTTGAATAGGCTGAGAAAATTTCTGCACTCCTGTTTTGTTGCCGGACGATTCATCAATAATGAGTCCAACACTCAACCAAATTCTTAACAATTTATCAAATGTTACATGCATCGTTATTGAAAATGAAGGTAGAGTACACGCTACTGATTGCAGCTATTTCTACGGAAATACTTTTTTTTTTTTTTTCACTTTTAATAACACCTCAGTCTGTCTATGTTATACTGAGTGCTATTCCAGTTGTACGTCTTGTACTTCACTGCTACATTTATAACAGAATCAAATGTTCCCATTAGCCACTGATTTCCCTTCCATCACCTCTCAGATGGCCTCAAAACCAACGCTCACCACTCCATCTGTAATCCCCACACTGACCACAGTCCCCCAAAATGAAAGCACGAAGCTGCCAGAGGAAGAGGAGTACCACACGCTCCTGCTCGTCGTCTACACGGCGGTTCTGCTCGTCGGCAGCACCAGCCTGAGTGTCACGTTGCGCGTAATGAAGTCCAGGACATCATCCACCACCTCCGTCGCTGTTCTCAACCTCATCTTCGCGCACTTTCTTTTCCTTCTCTCTGTGCCCTTCAGGATCTATTATCACGCGGCTCAGGAATGGAGCCTCGGCCTGGGCTGGTGCCGAGTGGTCAGCAGCATGGTCCACATCCACATGTACATGTCTTTTGGCCTCTATGTTATCATCATCGTCACACGCCTCCTGGTGTTTTACCACAAGGCTAAGCATTTGGAGTCTTCACCGGGGATTTACGCGCAAGCTGCTAGTGTCGGGGTGTGGATGATTGTGCTTGTCATTGTCACTTGCATAATCTATTTTTCCTACGGCCAGAAAAATGGTAAAGGTAATACCTTGGACAATCAATGCTTTAGATTTGCCAACAACATAAAATCCACTGCCAGGGTGATCAACTACATCATTAGTACGTTGTTTATAACGGTAGCCATTGTGCTGACCGGCCTCCAAGCCAATGTCCTGTGGCTTTTATACGGGAAACATCACCAGCGGTGCACGTCACAACAGGACTTTGGGGCTCAGCGAAAGAGTCTGTCCTTCGCCGTCATCATGGTGGTGTGCTTCATCCCATACCACATATTCCGACTGTATTACTTGGAACACCACGAACTGCAGAATCTCAATGAGGTGTTTCTGAGCTTGACCACCTTGAACTGCGTGGACACGCTCACCCTCTTGGGGAGGAGGACATGCTCCTTGTGCGTCCCAGGAAAGGCGATTTAATCAGCCTGCCCAATGACTCTTTTGTATTGTGAAAAATCTTACACCACCCCGGACTTTGTTCACGAATTAGAGATGCATTCCATTTCGGTTTAACATTTGACATCGAAATAATTTCAAGTCTTCACCTCAGAAATTGATGAGTAGGCCTACATCATCATATGCGATGACATGTGAGAGAATTTGTCAGGCTAAGTGAGCATTGAAAGGATTAACTCTACTGTAGTCAATGTTTTACTGTACACATATGTGTGAGCAGACGCACCAATGACAAGAACAAATTTGCCGTGCGTGTTCTTACTGCTTTTATAGTATGCGGGGTACTTGAAATTATCAGCACTGTCCGCCACATGCGTAAGGATATCTCTGGAGAGTAAGACATTAAGCGTTTCCGGTGGAAAGGAAGCGTGCCAGTGCTATGAGACGAGCGCTGAAGCTACCTCATTGAGCATTTAACACAATTTCTACAATGTCTGCCTTCGTGTGCCAGAGCACAGGTAAACTAGCTAAGTTTGCTTTACATAGGCGTGTTACTAAATCTTTCAAGTGTGTTCTTGTGTGCACAAGCAGGGCACCACCCAAATCTTCCTCTTTTGAGTGTACACAACACCATTGAAGTTATATATGAAGTTTGATGACCGCTCAAATATGATTGGCGAGAGCACTTTGACACATCCACGTCTTCAAAACGGGTCCGCCGTTAATCTCCTCCAGTTGGCGAAGGAACAAAATCACACGGAGCCAGGTCGGGTGGGTAGGGAGATTGCGCCAGTTAATTGTGACTCAGCAATATTGTGTGACGTGACTCGACTCGCTTGAAATTTGGTAGCGGCTCGACTTGCTTGATTTTTTTTTATATTACATTCCCCCCCCCCAGTAACTTGGGACTTGTTTGAAACTTGAATGTTATGACTTGAGACTTGCACATATGTGACTTGCACCCACCTCTGGATTCAATACTTAAGTGTTGATACTTTTCAAGGTGCAAATTTCATCGAAACTTGTTAGAAGAAGGGATAGCTCCTCGAGCAAACATTGCGGTATGTCTCTACTGTAAGTTCGGTGTCAACTCGGTTTTGAGTTTCAACACGTTTCCCACGTTGTCATCATACGTTTGCTTGGTTGCCGGAAGTTATCACACCTCCTTACTCCAATATAAAATATATATCTAAAACAAAAAACGCAAAGTTGGCTCAGTGGAAGAAATAGAAAAGACTGGGCTCGCAGTTCACTTAGAATGACTTGAGAGACACTTTATATGACTGGCATGCAAATCAACAGAGAAGCCAACAAAGTTAAGTAGTTCCTGAAACAATAAGCAACCACTAGGCTCTTGGTGTCCTTTTTATTGGTTTGACTATACAGTGGCTAGCTTCTACCTACACTTGTATGACAGGTTATGAGTGTTAAAAATCGCGTGACACTTAACGCTGGGGAGGAAAAGAGTTTGTTAATACTGAGTAATGTGCAGAGAGAAGCCAGTGATGAAACATCCGTTATTGCGGTTCTCTTCTCTTGCCTCATGCATTGAAGCACTGTCTCATGTGCTGTAGCATTTTTTTTTAATAATACCATTCAATTTTGATGGACTGTAATGATTTTTTTTCATACATAAAAATATACATTTTTTGCACAGAACTTTTACATGCATGATTGACAAAAAAGTCAGCCGCATAGAAAATCCAAATGTCTTTTTTTCCCCATCATGGCGCATTCTGCATTTCAGCTTCACCTCCTGTTTTACATTTGTGAAATTTAATTTGAAAGTTTCTCTGAATATACATTTAATCGTATTGTCTCACACTTGACTTTTGTATGCACAGCTAAGGAGCTTTGCCCTCTTGTTGAGAATAAGAAATACAGTAAATTATTACTTTGTCACCATTACTTTGTGAAACATTACCTCAACTCATCTTGGTTCTCTTACCTTGAAGGCTTCGCTTGACTTCCACACATGCACACAAACACTCACACCTGGTGATCCCTCTTCTTTTAGATTTTATGGCGCTTGGGTTACTGTTTAACATCCCCACCCATATTTGAGTTTGTTTAGTAAATCGATCTAATGGCAGGGCTATGGTGGCGCCATTCAATGTGTCGCTTCGTGAATTATAGGCTGCTCGCCTCTCCAGACTTCACTTTTTCAAGTTGTTGAATGCATTTACCTTCAAATATTGTCAGGCTCCGATAGTTGGACTTGTTCACTGCCAGAGGACACACCTGGATAAATGCACATGCCAGGCAGGAACAAAAATACAGGTAAGTCAATGAAAAAAAAATCAACAAAAGTGATGCATATTCTAACACGAAGCTTACCTTCAGTGCTGTTTTTTTTTTTTACATTTTATTTGAGTTTTTAGTACTACAACACAGTGATGGTCACTTAAAACAGAATCTAATCTAATGTTTTAAAAGTGGAAAGCTCTCTTTAGTGGGATGATGCTGTCGCCTTACAATAATTTCTGCAAAGGCAGACAAACGTGATGTGATGTGCCGTAAAGATCAAGCGATAGCCCACTTTCACATTCTCGAGACTACATGGGCTTCAGCCGCAGGGGTGACAATAGACAGCCTAGAGTTAACGTATCTAGCCAACATTCCCAGATGTCCCCGCACACACAGATAATTATTGCATATTTTTAGCAACAGATATGTTTTGGAAAACAAGTGAGACTATTCTTTACTACAAACTGTAACAGCAATTACCTTATTACCAAAATCTGAGTGTAAACGGTGAGTATAAATTCTACAGCATTTTAGTTGAAAATGTGTCTCGGTAAATGGTGTGTGGTATATAAATAGCTATGAGAGGTGTTCCTAAAATGATGTCCCTCCCGTCGGGAAAGCGAAACAAAATATTGGAAACAGTGCTGATTGTGATGTGGCGCAATTCAACATCACTGCAAACTGCAACCACAATACAAAATATATTTCTAAATGATCATTGAGATACAAAAAAAAAAAAGAAAAAAAAAGAAATATTTGGTGTAAGGGTAGAATTTTTTTTGTACAGCTCTTGTATTGGAATTTATGAGTGCAGGTGTATCTAAATGTGTAGCCGGTGATTGTATGCAATAAGATTCACATTTTCTATTACTGGTCTGGATGCTGTAAAGGTTCAGCTCCAGTTCTGCTTTTCTCCTCTTATGTGCTGCAACATGTTAGCATTGCATTTGTAGCTCATTTTTATGATTGTTGACAATTTTAATATGAAAAAAATAATAACAATTCTGCACGAAGCACACCTTTGTGTTTAGTGCAGTTTTAAGTGCTTAAACTTGCCTAATATTGTACTTCATTGGATGATGTTATATTACTGTACTCACATTGGATTAATATCAGATTATACTGGATGATGAATCGGATAGTAAATGTCAACCTCTTGCAGAAAGTATCAACAACAAATGCAACAGTATGAACAATTTAAATCGAAACAATGTTGACAGTGTTATGCACGCACGCGCATAGAGCGGTTGACCCCAGGTTTTATGGTTGCGTGGGACTGTGTGGTTTCCAAGCAGAAACAAAGTTTCTCAGAAATGTCATGTTTGTCACAATGTAGCATGCTGCATTTGCGTTTGTGTGGCATTTGTGGATTTTTGTAATTTTGTTGACTGTAAAACCAGTGCCGATGTCAAAAAGTTATTTTTAAATCATGGGTTGTTGCAGAGAGTGGGGGGGGGGGTGGACTTATCAGAGCACGATAGAAGTTACCTAAAACAGAATCAAATCAACTTTAATTTTGCTTTGTCAACCTGATATCTTATATTATGGCCACGTCATAATTCCCCGAAGTGTTTTTTTTTTCTTTGTCGGTGGCCTTGTTTGTTAGGTGTAAAGATAATGGTTAAGAGTACATTTTCACTCTCCACAAATGTGATGAGTCAGGAGGACTGAGCCCAGCACCTGGTTAAAATATAATCTCTCACCTCTCTGTCGCCCTCTCTCTCCTATTTCACTGTAACCAAGCAATTCTGCTTGACATATACAGTACCTTGTATGAAATATTAAGATGGGGACACATGATTAGAGACACTCGCACAATCAAAAGAGTACCAATACAAGAGCTTTATCAAAAATGTGGCCTCTACGGAGATAGCAATGCTCAATTTGGTTTGATTTTCACGAGTGTGCGTGGTTAAGTTCTAATTTGCAGTCAGTGTAGAACTACGCTGTATCATACTGAAATAGCCGTCGCTCTCTCTGTGATACATTCATATTTGACACCACTGAAAAGTGAAATTACGATGTTAAACATCATGCCACATTGATCGTGTCAATGCAACTCATTATCATCCTTATTGTCTTAGTAAAGTCAATATTTTTGACACCGCTCTGGATCTCATCAGGAACGGCTGTAGGTGTGTCATCCTCTCTCACTTCCTCTCACATATGTCCTGTTATCTTTTACAACTGTATTCAAATCGAGACAATACCCCCAAAGGCTGACCTTTGAGACACACAATGAGGTTTAACACACCTGACATAAATTGGCTCCACGTTTCAACTCGTTTATGGTGGCAAATTCGAGTATCCCCAGTGCTCGTGGCTCAACGGGTGAGGCCTCACAGGAACGTCCACTGTTCATACGTTGGCCGAACGAGCGCTAACAATTTAGTGGGACATCTGATATTGGGTGACCTTTTCGCATTTGTCCTCTTTCTTTTGATTTCCTTTGAGATCGCGCGCCATTGTACAGTGTAATACATTTCTCGAGTTCTCTTTTATAATTCCAATACTGATTCATCCTCAATGTCCTCTGATAAGTAATGCACGGTAATTACTACTGCAGTAATGATCGGAGTCTTCGTTTGCAACACCTAACCAAAACGTTGAAATAGTGTAAAGTTTCAAATTGAGTGTGGTCAGTGAGATTAATGTGTGAATTTCAGAGGGACGTTTTATGAACCGCAAGTGTGTTTGTGGAAGGTTTTAATGGATTTATCAGTATTTGGCTCTTTCAAAGAGCATCTTTATAGATAATATCGACTGAGGTGGTGCTGCTATTACCCCGCTATTGATTAGATTAGGAGGCTGGGGGAGGACACCAGCATCCCACATTCATAAATCTGTGCACACCCTCATGCCTTTGCACACATTTTCCTGTACTAAGAAAACGGTCGAGGTATATCCACCAAAATCAAATGAAAAACATTTCATACTTACAAAAAAAAAAAAAAAAAAAAATTGAACCAAGGTTGGATTGCTTACACCTAATCTTGCCATCCCTCTGATAAGTGCCTGGGTGAGGAGAGATAAGTATTGTACAACAAGGTGAGAAGTCTTCATCACAGCTCCTCCTCCTCACCTTGCTCACGGACCAATCACCTGAGATTAGAGCTCTTTTATTTAAGGGATCTCCTATGTCATCTCTGTAAAATGTTAGATAAAGTCGACACAAGCAACTACAGAGGAAAAAAAGGGGAACGACTGGAAGAAGAAACAAAGTGCGAGGATAACACAGGAATGAAGTATCAAACTGCTGCTCAGAGTAAATCTCTATTAGATATGGAAGTTGCCAACTACTGTGATTGTCTGGATCCTTCATACAGCACACTGGGCTTTGACAATTCGGATGTATTTTATGGAGGAGGAGGAGGTAAGTGCATCCAGACCTCAGACACAGAAATGCACATCGAAATTGAGCTACATTGTCTGAAACATGGGGGACAATCAATTCCTGCCCATTTAGCTGCAATCCTCCTTAATATGGAAAGTAGGGTTCGTTAGTGGAGTATATGGGAGGTAGGCAGGCGCTCATACATTTGACAGGGTCATAAAGGATTCATGTGTACAGTATGTTCATAGGCTTGTGTCAAATGGCGGACAAGCAGGGCAGCGCCCAAACGTTCTGTGTAGGAATCTTTTGAGTTTATACAACACCATTGAAGTTATATATGAAGTTTGAAGACCGCTCAAATGTGATTGGCTAAAGCACTTTGACACATCCACGTCTTCAAAATGGGTCCGTCGTTAATCTCCTTCAAGTTGGCGAAGGAACAAAATCACACGGAGCCAGGTCGGGTGGGTAGGGAGGTTGCGGATGTTCTTCTCAGCCGGGAACTGTCTGATGCTCCAGGCGTTTCCAGCAGGTGAAGTAGCCACAAGTATTCCTGCCACAACCCTCGCCTATGTGTAGCAAACACAGCAGGTTTCCATTGTAAATGTGCTGGTTGATCGTCTGGCCCACGTTGAGGGTTTGAAATATGGCTTTTGTGACACTAGTCCTGGATGTATTATTATTATTATTATTTGTTTTTTTTTGACACATCTCATATGCTCACTTGTGGCACATCAGTGTGCAAACAGACAACTGCATTCCTTTTTAGAATATAGCCACCCTGGGCATTGATAAAAGTACATGAGCGTTGAGTCATTAATTCATCAATCCAAAATAAACATAGTACACTAATGTTCGGTATGATAAATAAGCAAATGTTAAAAATAAACTTGGGCATAATAATAGATAGTTGATGGTTGAACATTTTCAAAAAAGAACTAATAAACAGTATTCATTCAAATTGCCCAAAATATGTCTCACGGAACAATAAAACAGATTTGCTGTGTTCTCCCTGCTAATGCGCCACACTACGAATGAAATCCAATAAAACAGCATTGGGAACAAATGTTGATGGAAGATACTCCACTCTGTAATGTGCTTACTTGATTTTATTTTTTTTATAGCCCCTACAAAATATAAATAGACAGCAAAAGTCTAAAGATTGTCCACTATGGTACAGTTTTTGCCAACAGTATCGCAACAGTGGGTGAAAGGGTGCATAGGGCAAATCAAGGGCTTTTTAATGATGAGGACTGGAAAACCGATTACATTTTATGTTGTGGACGTACTCTGGTTCCCATTGATTGTTCTTGTGACTTATGTTTATTTCTTTGATTGCACGCAAGATGAGGAAATCAGCGGGCAGGGAAGACAATAAAAGCATATAATCCGAATTTTATCAAAGCTGAGAATAGTTAGGTAGAAATTGCAGGTATGAATTATAAAAAATGTTTTATTGACTAGAAATGATCTCCCTGATGTCATCCTCGCATTCACGATGATAGAAATAGTAGCAAAAACGCCATCTTCCGATGCCCACGTGATGTTCATTTCTGTTTGGGAGGCTTTTTCAAGGTTGCAAACAGCCGGCCAACGATGATGATTATGGTTTTGTTTATGGTGACAAAAGTGGCATTGTTGATCACGACAATCAAAATGATAACGGCAATAAAAATGCGGAGATGACTGTGGAAAAAAAGGACATCAACAATAATGTTTATTAGGCCCACTGATTGAATCCAGTGTTTGCTATTTCCTGGTTGAGTTTATATCAGTAGTATTGGGTGTATGTTGCTGGTATTACTATATTACTATAAGCCTACCCACACTTGTGTATCTTTTACTTAGGAGAAACCTTGTACGAATATTAAAACTAAGAGGCAATGAGGTATTCCAAGGTATCAACTACTATGAACACTCTACAGTACTGTATATACTGTAATGAGCGCATTTGCCTGTCTACCACTCTAAGATGTATTTATTGTATGTTTCCCTGTCGTTTATCCGTCTCAGAGAGCATGCCAACAGAGTCGAGCCTACCGTGTTCGGACGGCGCCAACAGTAACTGCGCCATCTGCGGAGACAAAGCCACAGGCAAACACTACGGCGCCTCCAGCTGTGACGGCTGCAAGGGTTTCTTTAGGCGCTCCATACGCAAGAACCACGTCTACACCTGCAGGTATACATATAGCTGCAGGCGATGTGCGCGAATACACAACATATACAGCCTCTTTATGCAGGTACTGTAAATACGGCGCAACGGAGGAGGACTCATGAAACATGACTTGCATCTGCTTCCGTTACATATGACAGGAGACTTCATTAGGTAGACAATTAAGCTTTACCAGCAATACAGGTGCTCGGTATGATGCAGTGCTATTTTATATTATAGCAATAAACATACAGTATTGTTAAAAGGACACCCCAGAAGTGATCTCATTGGGTTGCGTGGATGCACGCACCTGTGCACCCCGGCACGGTGGCTGCTGACCTTCACAGGCCAGTTCTCGTTTTACTGCAGAGTACATTGTTAACTTGTGGCCGGTACACTATGTGTCCTGTCCTTTGCATGGAACGCTATTCTGCTGTTCTTGACGTGCAGGTTCAGCAGACAGTGCGTCGTTGACAAAGATAAGAGGAACCAGTGTCGTTTCTGCAGACTCAACAAATGCTTCAGAGCTGGCATGAAAAAAGAAGGTAACCTACAGTGGGTGGCATCAGACTTTTCAAGACATCTACATGGGACAGAACAACGAACCATAATGAAACTACTCATATACAGCGATGTAAACAAAGATTATGCTCTCATGATTTGGTGTGGGGGGTGGGGGGGGGGGGGGACATTTCTTTAAGGTAATGAACTAAAATGGCTTCAATCCCACAAGTTGCTTGAATGGTTGAAATAGTCACCGCTGTAAAATAGCTGATTACATGCATGTGTGTGTGTGTTTATGAGGGGAATAACCTTGGCAGGGTGTTTTATGACCCCTAATCATGTGTTATTCAAAGCTGTTGTTCTGGATTGCAACTGGTTAACGTTTCACTCCTATCGCTGATGCCAGCCTCGATGGCTGTTCCCCTAAATATTAACCGCCCAACCTGTGCTGTCTGCTGTCACCGACATGGAGAAAGTGGTTCGCTTCATTTCATGAACTGTGCATTGTGTTTTAGCTGTGCAGAATGAGAGAGATCGGATCAGCTCTAGAAGAAGTATTTCTAACCCTCAAGATGTTCCGCCCATCACAGTTTTGGCCCAAGCGGAATCGCTATCCCAACAGGTGGTCATCCCCACTTAAGAATTCCGCAAGATAAGCAGTAAGTGTCACCCAGATCATCCTCACTTCCTGTTTCTATCCAGATCAGCACTCCCGTTGGAATAGCAGACATAACAGAGCCGAAATCCGCCACTGTTGGGGATGTGTGTGAGTCTATGAGACAGCAACTACTGGTTTTGGTGGAATGGGCCAAATACATTCCATCCTTTGGAGAACTACCTCTGGACGACCAGGTAGGATGACATTCTGAAGTCCACTACCTTTGTGTAAAACAACTGATACATCCATGTGAATGAGTTGCCTTTTCAGTTGTTATGTTGAGCTTGGACTTTCATGGGAATTTAGGACGGAATAATGCATGATTTAAGCATCTAGTCAAAGTTAAATGTAATGCACTAATCAATGAACTGCCATGATATAATTCCACTCCGATCCTCTAGTCGGAAGCAGAAGACTAAGAAATGTCAGGCTTATTTTGGGGGAAATATATGTACATTTTTCACACCCATAAATGAAATATATCATTCCTTTTAGTCATTTCAAAAAAAATGTGTTTACTCCGTATCCCATCCTGCAAACCTCCATAAAGTAACGTGAAACTAATTTGTTGAATAATGCAGCTAAGACGTGTCAAAACTGTACCTCTACCTTATGTCAGTCAGATATGTCTGCAAAAATGTTAGCCATTTATGTAAGTTATTATTATTTTAAATGTTAGGGCAAAATATGACACACTCGAGTAAGTTTGTGTCGTCAGGACAAGACAAACTTCATAGAACCGAAACTGTTTTTTCTTTTTTTTTTTTGCTACTCTTCCTACAAATGTCCACTGAAGCCGCTCAACCGAACACCTTGTTTGTAAGAATCTCATCGGCCGAGTACTGTAAAGTAATATTGGAAGTAATGATTAACAGTGACTCCATACGTGACGTCACCTTGGCTATTTCCCAAGTGTTATTAATGTAAGAACCAAAAGCATGCATTGTGACATTGTTTGCGTTTCAAGTGTTTTGTGTTTGTGTCCAGGTGAGCTTGCTCAGGGCTCATGCAGGTGAGCACCTCTTGCTGGGAGTGGCCAAAAGGTCAATACCATTCAAGGACTTCCTGCTTTTAGGTAAGCGGCCGCGAGAATGTCATCCCGTTTATATGCGGAGCATTCACGTGATTCGGCACTGAAATGTGATGACTGATTAAATGTTGTGTTTGCTGAGGAATGATTTACTAGGAGGGCTCTTTCTCTTTGTGACTTCAAAAGTGTAAATGCTATGACTCATTACTGCGGCGTGTGCCAGCGTCATAATGCAAGCAGATTTGTCACTAACCTACTTTGAACACAGTTCTCCCACCTTCTGCCTTTCACCTTGACCATGACCTTAGCTGGAATCTTTAAAGAGGCCTAACAAGGGTCTCGAGGTCAACATACTCGACCCCGTACGCCGGCCACACAACCTTAGCGTCCTCCGGACCCAGCTCATCAATGTTTGCGTGTGTTTTTGTACGCAGGTAACGGCTGTGTGATACACAGGAACAGTCCCGAATCTGCGATCTCCCGGGTTGCGAACCGAGTTCTGGATGAGCTGGTCCAGCCTTTCCAGGATATTCAAATCGATGACAATGAGTACGCCGCACTCAAGGCCATTGTCTTCTTTGACCCCGGTAACTCACTGACTTAACCTGACATTTACCATCGTCCATTTTACTCCGTGAGGCACATTTAGAAGTCCAAAGAAACCCCCCCAAAAAACAGTTGATACATCCATGTTAATGAGTTGCCTTTTCAGTTGCTCAATGAGGCATCTATGGCTATATACTGGAATTGAATTTAGTTCATACGTTTATGTCCATCCGTTGCTTACGTCTGTATTCGGTTAAGTCAGTTACTATTCTCAACACTCGTGTTGAAATAATGTAAACTGACATGCCCATAGGATTAGAGTGTTTCATTGAGTTGACTACAGACAATGAAAAACTCAATTAAAAAAAAGAAAAAAGAAAAAAAGAAACACAAGTCAAGATAATGACCTTCATAACATTAGACCAGCGACACGGTTGATGACTGGTTAACACATCCGCCTCACAGTTCTGAGGACCCGGATTATTTCATTATCATTATGTTAGCTGCACTCTGCTCATTATATCCTGCTCCCACGATCTGCAGATGCAAAGTCTTTGCGGGACCCTTCAAAGATCAAAGCCACGCGTCTGCAGGTAAGTGCAACCACGCAGTTTCGAAATTAGAATCAAGGACAAACATCCAAGGAGTGATTTCCCTCAATAACACAATTGCCAACTTTTACTTTGCTTTTGCTTGTTATTCACAAGACAGTTTGGTTTTTTTTTCCATGCTAAAAGCATGTTGGCCTTGTGTGTTGCAGGTCCAGATGAGTCTGGAAGACTACATTAATGACCGCCAGTATGACTCGCGCGGTCGTTTTGGGGAGCTGTTACTCCTTCTGCCCACCCTGCAGAGCATCACTTGGCAAATGATCGAACAACTCCAGTTCATTAAGCTGTGCGGTCTGAGCAAGATTGACAACCTGCTGCAAGAGATGCTGCTGGGAGGTGAGGATGCATGTCCACGTCAAAAGATCACCTTGCGCAAAACTGAAAATGTAGCACTGGGTTTCTTAATGCTGGATACTTAGAGCAGTTTCTGCGTTGAGTAATGCAGAGTAGCAAAAAAAAAGTATCATTAGGGCACTTTTGGAATGTGGTAAAGGAGTGCGTTTTCTTTCCAGGCTTGACGTCGGAGAACACCCACCTGCACCATCCGCCGCACACCCAGCTGAGCCAAGACCCCGTGACTGGACACACGCTGCTCACCAGCAACATGCCAATTGCGCACCCTCAACAGATGGGTGCAGAAAATACACACACAGGAAATAAGACTAAAGCAGAAACTAGATGAAAAATGTCATTTTTATGCCAACATTTTCTCTCTTCCCGCAGCCTCTCCAGACACCCCCATCCCATCACCTCCGCAAGGTCAAGTCCCTGAGATGTACAAACACTTTCCTCAGCCCATTTGCCCTCCAGCCAGTCCTTCACCTTCCGCACAGACAGACCCCTGACATGGGATCAGTGTCTTATATTACATCACGCCTTTGGTCTCAATCATTGTGGAAGAAAAATGGAGCCCTGTCCAGACTCCTCGCGTATTTCATTTATCGAAAGGCCAAGATGCAATGTGCTCCAACATTGACTCGAATATTTTCAAGTTAATTGTACCAAACGACCAATGTAACAATATTTCTGTCAGCTGTATGCTGTTTTAATTTGAAGTCGCCAAAAATATCAGTGTTCAACTTGACCACTGCCATAATAAAAGCACTGCTGAACTCCTTAACTATCAAAACAGGGAAAATACAAAGTGTACATAGAAGACAATATAATATAATACATGCTTGCAAAAAAATGTTGATATATTCTAATATTTTACAAGTTTCTGTATGTAGCGAAGGGATTCCAGGTGATATAAAAACTGTTTGTTAAGATGTGGATTAATGGAATGACTGGAATCACTGAAACAAACTCTTTATTTAATTGTTTATTTACTTGGAACCAATGTACATCATAATTTATGTGTTATGTAAATTTTAAAAAAACAACCAAAAAAACAAAACAAAACAATGGTGTTTTAAAAAATGTAATACTATCTACTACTGCATCATACTGAGACGTGTTTGAAATATTTTGGTTACCTTATTGAGTTGCTCTCAATATGATGCAGCGCGGCATCACTGCAAACACGACAATAAACTTAAATGAATACCTCTCTGACTGTGTCAGTCAAAACTGAACGTTATTGTTGAAAGCAGCATTTTTGACAAAATTCTCGTATTGGATTTTGTACCAAATGAAGTGTCTGTTTCATCGCCAAATGTTTTTTATACATCACGTCTACCCATCAATATTATTATTATTATTATTTTTGCCAGAAAAGGAAAATGACTTCCATAGAATCTATAGCATCCATAGCTGTCACAGGAAATATTTATGTTACTCACAAAATGGAAAACTACTTTTTTTTACCTTAGTTACTTTATTTTTTCTTCATCTAGGAACAATATCCACAGACCCTATAACAGCCAATTGACAAATATAATTGAGATATGTTTTCTTTCTCCATGTGCAATAATACTAAGGCATGTTTGTCCATGACTTCTCCAAGAAAGTCATCATTCCCTCGCACGCTTCCATCCGTTAGGGATATACAGTTTGTTCCCAGGCCATTGAAAGCTCACTGCTGGATGATGCTGTTCATCACAAATACTAACTAGTTTCCCTCCATCATTTATTTGAGAAGACACACACACACACACACACACACACACACAATTGAGGCGATGCCTGTTATTTAAAACATTCATTCTAACTGAAACTGAACCGGAGTGGACAAGCTGTACTTTTAAATACGTGTTTGTCCACACGCACACACACGATCTTATTGGAGGACTGTGTATATTTGTGCGAATGTGCGTGTGTGTACTTTCACGCGCTCCGGATGAGGCCAGGGGATAAAACCGAGAGCTCCTCTCCTCTTTATATTGTTGTGCGACTCAGAAAAAACACTCAGGTTATTTCTGGCCATCTAGAATCAACATTGGCCAAATCCTCCTATCAACTCCATAATGGACACGCTGCCTGGCTCAGGTCAAAATAACACCAAGCCACAATGGGACACGGTGCGCATGTATATATACTGTATGTGCGTACGGTCCCGCCTGCAATTTATTTATGTGTGCCGGTGCATGAGTGCACACTGTGTGTTTTTGGAGGAATGTATACCCGGGGAACTTTAATCAAAGGCATGGTATGGAGACACGGGGGCCCTCGTCGCTCACTCCTTCCTCAGATAAAACTGTGTGTTAGCATGCCAGTCACATATCTCATCTGAGAGCCTCTTCCTCACACCTCATGCAGCACGCGATCACACACCACCGTGATGGCGGCTCCACCTGAGGAGGATGACGAACGGGGACGGGGGGTGTCAAGATATACGGATGGAGGAGCACAGGACTCCTGTCCATCAGGAGTGGGTTTTTTTTGGGAAATCTTGATTTTGTTGTTTTTGTTTCCTAATGATTATGTTGTTAATGAGCCTGCGATGTTGTACAAACACACTGTCAGGAGTAATACGTACAGTTCTATTCAAAGTTATCTGAGAAGATATTAAAACAATAATATCATGTTGTACTCTCTGGCCACCTTATTAGGTACACCTTCACAATGTAATCCAATACTAATATATTTAGCACAAAGTCCGCCTTTAAAAAGATAATAATGCTTTGTTCTCTGTCAAGGGGGTACTAATTGAACAATATATAGATTATTTCATTTGTAGAGTAACTGCATGTTACTACCACATTGTACGAAACTATGTTCATTATGTGAAGCGTATATAAATATCATTACAATATGAAATAGATTTTAATTGAGAAAAAAACCCCAAAAGCTTTCATAGTGTAACTAAAAAAGCTTTCTCTCGATGATTGATTTATTTGCATTCTTTAGACTAATGGTCCAAATTATAAAGGTGAACGGCTGCTTGTACGTTGTGACTTAAGTTCAAAAAATATGAATGCAATAAACATCATAAATTAAGTCGATATCATTTTTGGAAACTGTACATTTAGGCATACCACATTCAGATTTCTTTTGTGCCACCGGCCATTGAGTACTCCTAAATAACCACTAGGTGGCAGGAGAAGACTTTGCTCTCCCTTATAAAACCAGCCCCTTCTCAAACTATTGAATTGTATTGTACTGTCCTTCTTTCTGAGTCAAATTAGGAATTAAAATGAACAATATATATACATATACATTTGTTTTCAAATGAGACATTATGGTCCTATATTCTACAGTCACATAAGCCAACAGAAAACACTTGAACAAGAAAGTGTATGCAAATACAGCCAAATAAAAATGTTTGAAAACATTCTTTCCACTGCCGTACAGGTAATGCTGCACTGAAGAATATATATAGATTCATGTGCAAGAGTGTTTCACTCATCCTAACAGCACATTGGAAGCTAATACATTGTCATTTTAGCATACATAGTGCAATATGCATCGATTTTCAATGTAAAAAGGAATAAAAAGACTTCACGGGCTCTGTCCAGAATGTTGGTCTGAAATGAATGGCATGTCTCAGCGAACTCAGATTAAAGTCAGAGATCGTAGCCTATCATTCCTCACCAGTGCATTTACCCATAATTCCTCTCTGTCTCCAAGATATCCGAAGATTCCCTGTGCAGGAGACAAGGTGAGCCTCCTGCTTCTACCTCTGGAATGAATTTCCACCTCTCCTGAGTGATTTTGTGTGTCTGGCGTGCGTGTGTGTGTGTGTGTGTGTGTGTGGTTTGTGATTATACCAGCGGCTGGCTGAAAGGAAGTAAAATACAGTGACAGCTTCATTTCCAAAACTGAATTCACATAAATGAGGGATTAAAGCAAGCAAGAAGATTCAGGGCTAACCTCGACCCCCAAATGACTGCTGCCTCTCTTTCACTCCATCTTCACTTCCTTCCCTTTTATTTCAGTTTTTTTTCTGGAGATATAGAACAGACCAAAAAGGGCACTGAAACACATAAGGCACCACATACATACACACTGAGATGGGGGGGGGGGGGGGTTGTGGGGTGTGTGCTGTACATCATGATGATGATGGTGACCGGGTTAGGGGAATGAAATTAGGGGTTAGGGGGGAGGCAAGGGTGTGTCTGGTGGGGAACATTAGGGAAATGAAAAAGGGGTGGACCGCTGCCGGCTTCCGAGACGCAGACTTGTTAGAATAAAGGCATATTAAAAAAAATAAAAAAAAGACAGGAGACAGAGGAGATGACAGGGTGGATGATAAGATGAGTGGCGCCATAATGAAAACAGCCCTGTGCACCCTGAGATTACATGGGGAAGGAGATTGGAGAGGGGGATGGCGGGGGGCAGAAAGGGGAGGCATGGGGGGGAAACTGGGATTAAGGGAGGAAGTGAACGAATTGAGAAAGACGGGCACTCGTTTATAAGAAGCCATAGTAAGAGTCAGCTCGATAGGACTTCATTTAGGTAGAAGAAGAATCGATGGCCTTTGACCACGAGCGAGCGTTTCGTTGGTTCTGTTTCTGATGGTGAAAAGTGCGAAAGAAAAAGGAGCACTGCATAAATGTTTCCATTACTTTGCATTAAAACGTCAATGCCACCAACAACGCCAATTTGCATCAGAAATTCGGACATGATAATAGAAACCCACCTTCTTGCATGTTCCTATTAATATCCAAAAATGTTACTAACTCACTTACAATATAAAATTAAAATCATAGTTGCTTAGTGAAATCCATCCATCCATCCATATATATATATATATATATATATATATATATATATATATATATATATTGTTGTTTGTTTTGTTTTCTTGACCCTTGCCCAACCACTACCCTAAGTGTTAGGGGTACTCCTGCTAACTAACTAACTAACTAACTAATACACAAACAAAGTGAAAGCATAGTGCTGTCAACATAACAAACACATGTGCTCTCACAAGCGGGTCTTCTACATGGAGGCAACCAATGAGAGGACAGGGGACAGTCTTAGCCAAATATGGACAGAGCTGGTACAAAACTGGGTCAAACAGAAGTAGCTGTCAGAATTGCCTTTCCCGGACACCCGTATGACAAAACCAAAGTGTTTTTTGAAATGAAATTGACACTTTCTCCACTAAATCCATGTTAGAGAGTCATTCTATGGAAGTCTACATAGCCAAAATATGTGACCTTTAATAAAGTATAAATAACAACCATTTGAACATTTTCCCATTGTTTTGGGGCAAATAATATGTCCATTTGGAAAATATTCACATGTATTCTTATTTTGTTGGAAATGTTTTTGAAAATCTTGTGAGCAATCTGAATTTTCTTGACAAACAATTGCAATTTCAACAGTATTATGAAACAGTTCTACCATGTACATATGCAATGTACAGCTCAAAGTGGATCTATATATTTGCACTGTTTATAAAACAACTCTGCTAAGCTCTGGAAACGCTTTTCAATTGACATACATTTCCGCATCACAACACACACACATACCGATACCACCTCCGACAATGTTGAGTCTGCTTTCCCAAACATGACTTTGGTCATATATAGTTTCAAGACTGACCTGTGAGAGTTAGTATGATGATCAAGACTGCGGGAAAAAGAAAGAAGAAAACATAGTAGCCATGCAAAAAGAAGAATCAACTAGGCTAATTGTTGGCTTATCCGGTAACTACACTGCGGTTGCAAACTCTTCTCCTTGTCATGATTATTGTGGTCAAAGTCTTTGGAAACAATCAACACGGCGGAACTTGTGATTGTATTGTACATAAATCTAAACCGGTATAACAGCACAAGGGGAAGGAAAATTCACTCTTGACACACTACACCACAGGATATTTGGTCAGGGTCATATTTTAGACATATCAGACACTCAGGCCTTGGCTGATTGGGAAAAAAATGCATACGTTTGGCTCAATTATCTGCATGTGTCCAGCCTGCTTTTGCATGCCATGTTGCAGAAGAGTTGCTGTGATAACTGAAAATGGGGAAAACACGCGACATGAATGTCGACATTAAAAATGCCGGCAAAAACAAAAGCAAACAGCACATTTCTGACGGTTTGAAATGTTCCAAACATTGGTTTTTAAACAAGATTTTCCTCAATTGGAGATCCCGGGGCGGCACGGTGGCCGGCTGGTTAGAGCGTCGGCCTCACAGTTCTGAGGTGCGGGGTTCCATCCCCGTCCCCGCCTGTGTGGAGTTTGCATGTTCTCCCCGTGCCTGCGTGGGTTTTCTCCGGGCACTCCGGTTTCCTCCCACATCCCAAAAACATGCATGAATTGGAGACTCTAAATTGCCCGTAGGCATGACTGTGAGTGCGAATGCTTGTTTGTTTGTATGTGCCCTGCGATTGGCTGGCAACCAGTTCAGGGCGTACCCCGCCTCCTGCCCGATGACAGCTGGGATAGGCTCCAGCACGCCCGCGACCCGAGTGAGGAGAAGCGGCTTAGAAAATGGATGGATGGATGGAGATCCCGGATACAGGACGATAAAAGAACTGTTCACCTTCATGAAGCACTTCCTGGGTCCCATTTTCAATAAGAAGAGAGGTCAGTTATATTAAAAAAGAAAACAACACATAATGAAAGGCGGTAAAGAAAGCGGACTAGAAGAGATGAGGTATTATAAGAGGACGAAGGAGCCCCGCCACTCTGAATGATAAGTGTCTCATGCACTGCAGGTTATGGGAAGTTCACACAAACAAATGATTCCCATTTGCCAGAGGCGAGGGACACAATTGAGATGGGGGGGGGGGGGGGGGGGGGGCTTGCGCGAAGAAGTGAGGGCCGAATATGGGAGGGTTGATTTCAGATCCCTCCATCTGCATCGAGGAAGCGTTTACCTTTTTTTTTTTTTTTTTTTTTTTCCCCATCCAATGTTTTCATGGCGCTTCAATCCAAAGCATATTAGGGACTCTGCAGTGTCACTACAACTTTAAATTACAGCCCACGGACCTCGGTCAATAACACTAAACGGATGCTGAATGGTTTCATGTGGGCGGCATGTGTTTTGCACAATAAGAGCTGATACAGTAATAATGGTGCTTGAATACTATTTTGATACAATAAGCAGCATGAAACAATCAGGAAAAAAAAAATTATATCCCGTCATCTGATAGCTATATTTACCTTCATGCGGGTTGTTACAAAACAAATGATTTGTCGTGTACTCTTGCAGAGAACAACAAAAGTAAACTAAAATAAATGAGACCGTGATGCAGAAACAGGATTCTTGTTTCAGAGGTAGAAAAGGGGAAAGAAAAAAAATCCTTTAGTGTATCCAAAACATCCTCTCAAAACTATTAGCTGTCCATTGTCAGTGGCTGACAATCAAAGAGAAACGGGTTCACTCCGGATTGTCCATTTTCCATGTTGAGCAATCATGCAGAAATCCATCACAGGGCCGGCTGAGACTGCAATTTCCTCATTGACAGGCGCATCGATAGGCCATAATGTGATAATGCAGTCGCAAGACGGCTCAAGTAACTCATTTGTGTCTTTTTGTGTCAACTGGCAATGTATGTTCTCTTTCCAGTTACACAACAGCTGCATCCAACCAGTTCAACTTACATCATTTGGCGGACAGTGGTGTATTTTGTTTCAAATTCAAACACCCTTACCCTAAAGTGGAACAATTTGTAGTTCAACTTACATTGTATGTAAAAAAAAATAGGCATCAAAGGTTAAGTAAAACTTGGAATTCAAACAATCATCGTGTGTGGCTTGGGCAAATTATGTGACAACACAGCTCAGTGATTGCAAAAATGAACGCCACAAGTGTGCTGAGGTTTTTCTTTGGCTTTGTGTGGTGTCAACACAGAAGGACACCACTGATGGCGAAGACGAAAACTGCGATGATAAACAGAACGCAAGGGAATGCTATTTACTGCCACAATACAATGGGTTTATTGTCAACTGCATGAGTAAATTTACCAAAGTAAATACAGTATATTTATTATCCACTGCTTTGCAATTTCATTAATACTTAAATAATGCCACTAGGTGTCACTCTGTAAGCAGATTCCTTCTCCGTTATGTGCCTATGTCAAGCACCGTCAAAGGGTGAATAGTTTTACTTTATTTTAGTCTTATTTGAAATTATTATACAATGGTTTACTCAGTCTTTACTTGTATCACCAAATGGTGAGCTGCTATTGGCTGGCGACCGGTTCAGGGTGGACCCCGCCTCCCACCCGAAGATGGCTGGGATAGGCTCCAACAGCCCGTGACCCTAGTGAGGAGAAGCAGTAAAAGCAAAATGGAGGGATGGATGATGCCGACAGTTTAAGCCTGTAACCAATTAATTATATTAATTGGTTATTGGTTATATCAAAATATGAGTTCAAGGAAACAAAGGAATATTTTTATTAATCAGTCAAAAAAAACAAAAAAAAACAATAGCCACTTTTATCTCTAGCTTCTGAGTCTGTTGCCCCTCTCCCTTTGCGAATTATATCATCAGAAACAAACCAGGTGTACATAATCTGCGTTTTAAATAGAGGGGTTGTTTTCATTTACAAATGAGCGGCAGATATAATTATTTTGCCTCGGAAATTGGAGCAAAGTTCATTTCAAACGGTACAAAAGAATCCACAGCCAGCGTGTAATTAATTTCACATTGCTATTTACCTGCATGTCAGTTAATTATGAAAGCTACGGATGTGCATGTCACACACACATGCATGCACATGCGCGCACCCACACATTATATATATATATATATATATATATATATATATATATATATATATATATACATATACACAGCATATTAATGTGGAGTGAGAGAGACAGTGATGCAAAAAAAAAAAAGTGAATTTACCACACATGACTAATCAAGGGCTTTCTCAACTCCTATTTGAGCGACACACATGAGCGAGTCCTTCAGCAGGATACCTTCACACTGCTTGATGAAACAGTGTGTGCATCGCCAAAGCTCACCAACCCCTGCAGTGGAGTGGTAAAAGATATTAGGGGCCAATTGCAAAACAATTGCAAAAAGTGACATCCTTAATGGAGAAAGATTACAGTGTGCAACATGACTTTGAGTTGAGCTGCATACATTTATTTTCCCGGTGCAGACAGGCTTCATGGACAGCTCAGCACCAGGAGCTCCTCTCCCTCTTGCCCTTTGTGTTTGTGTGAGCAAATGCAAATTTATGTTAACACAAATTGATACATTTTTGAATGAAAGCGAGGGAGACGCAAAATGTCCTTTGTGGGAATTATTTTTGACTGCGGCTTTTATTATTGTATTACTCCTGTCAGCTTTTAGAGAAATGACTCAAATTGTTAGTTTTTTTTTTGGGGGGGGGTGGGGGGGGGGGGGAGGGGGTGGGGCTGAGAGGCTCATTTGAAAATGTTTACAGCATTTACGGAACGTGTGAAATACGCCTTAAAAAGTAATCTGTACTGATGCTGTGCTGATGAAATGGAAAGGACAAAAAGGCCACCAAAAAGACAGAGTGATGCTTTAACTGCCATTGGTTCCACTGTAAATATGCTACCCACATTTTATTATTCGCATTTTCCATTACAATGACACATAGCTGCTGGTATTGCACAAAAATCCACATTGCTGTAAAGTGTAGAAACACCGTACAATGGCACCTTCCTGATCAAATGTCTGCTAAAGTTGTACAATTTGTTGTCCAACGCTCCTCTCATTCCCTTTAAAAGCGGTCTTGCAACGTGACGTCTTTACAGTATATGGGGAAGAGGACGCAGCAATCCATGTGCGACTGGTGCACTGAACGTTCGAGGGCAATCGGTCAATGGAGTGGACTTACTGTATACACTATAATGCTAGCTACACCATCGCTGCCCAAAAGCGGTTTTACAGTCGCTCGCAACTTTCACCCATTCACAAACACATTCATACACCAGTGGGCAGCTGTTGCCACGCAGACCTCATGGATCTACTTCATTCATCCCCAATGAGATTTACATGGTGAGTCACAGACTTGTATGACAGGTAAGAATGTTCAAAAGCGTGATACAGATTGTTCACTTGCCTTCAGCAATCCCTTTCTCACTTTCGCTTGTTCTCTCTACTAAAAGTGAGTAATTTCATTCTTTTTTTTGCGTGTGTCTTATCATACAGAGGTCAACTTATTATTACACTCCCAACAGGTGAGGAAAGCACGTCAAAGACTGTACTGTATTTTCTCAAGAAACTACGCCAAGCCCAGTTTCGCCAACACCTGCTGATAAACATTTACAGAGCCGCCATGAAAAGAAGTTGGGCAGGAGGGATCTGAAAGCAGCAAAGTGGGTGATTGGCTGTACACTACCCACCAGGAGGGACACCTACACCGGCAGACAACTGCAGAAAACCAGTGGAATCAGAAAGGACCCCTTCGACCCGGGAAACTCACTTTTCTCCCCACCTTTACTCTGGAAAATGCCACAGTACATTAAAGTCTGGAACCATGAGGCTCCAAAACAGCTTCTACCACAGAAATATGAAATACATCTGCCCCCCAGCCCCACCGTCAGAACTAATGACTACATTTAAGTGCAACGTAATGAACAAGGGCTGTGCAATATTATCGGATCAAAAATCTGTGCAAAAACCGAATGTAAATTATCACACAACTACCATATCACATTATGGTCATTCTCCCAAATGGGAACAATTGTTTGTTCTACGAATAAGTGTGCACCGAGCATTGAGCAGTCCCGCCCGCCCCCACAATGCAAAAATCACCTTCTCACTGTGCTGCTGCTAGAACGGATTATTAGGTTTGTAATAAAAAAAACAAAAACAAAAACTAACACAAAAAACTCTTGCATTTCGAACAAACCAGCATCAAGAACATTGGGAAGACTCCAGAGGCTGAAGTGTATGCTATAAATATGTTAACTTTCAGGCGACACATAGTTGGGATGTCTTTACATTTCGAGCAAAATAATCCCAATGGAAGAATTGATGATCATGTCAAGTTTATTGGGTCCTTCTTTTCCACAACATCAATGAAGTTAAAACGGTCTCCTCGGTGAGAATAAAACTTTGAGCAACCCAGGTGAAGAATCCAATAATTTTCTCATTAAAATGACTAAATCACGTATAGATCAGAGTATGCCGAGAGACAAACCCGCTGGGTGAAAGTGAATCAAAGCTTTACCTCTCATTAAAAATAAAATGAAATAAATAAAGTCACCATCAAAACAGACTTCCATTCCTATGGTGTCACGTTTAGCGCTGTGCCAGGGGAGGAGATGTCAAAATAACAGTCCCCCACCTCAGGTCAAAGTAGTCTCAAACCCCGGTAGTGGACTACGAGAATCCATCAGAAATAAAGTTGGTGAGCACATCGGAGGCCCTTTATTTAGCTAATTCTCCTCCATTTGAGATGTACATATTTCTTCAGTGCTTTGATAAGGCCTCGGGGACATGCGTGTTTTAATTAGACCTGAGCAGTCTGGTTGAACAGTTCATAGGCAACTTTGAACATTTTTGCAGAGAGCCTGTGTCGCTCTGTGACAGGCGCCGCGTAATTAGTGGCATATGTGCATTTGCATATGTGCACCCGGTGACATGTTGCATCCTATTTGAATAAGTAGACATGTTTCAACGTGATATCCCCTGAAGTGAATACATGAATATGAGTCGCTAATTATACCAATCTTGCAAATGATCTATTTAAATATTAATCCAGTTTTCATTTTGCATTGTTTTGCTGCGAGCGCTTTTCCGTCCGTCAGTGAGCTAACGTGTTTGTTTGTGTCAGCTCCACCTAAGCGTCGCTGGGTATTGCCCTCTGAGCATGTCTGTCTCAGCATGGCTTTTTTATGTGTACATACAGCACATGTGCTCGTCTGGATACGCGCACACGGTCTCCAGTGGTGCTTTGAAATGTGTCATTTGTCATTTTTTTTCACGCACAAAATGAAAGCCAATCACTGAGGCCGCTGTTTACATATCAGGTTTTGGAACAGGAGAAACATTTATTACCTCAAGCTCAAACTTTATTTGAAGGTATGCACTCGACAAGACGGTTTCTGCAGTGCCTTTGAGGTTCTTGTCATCATTATGAAGTTTTCCTGTCCTTTTCTTAGTATCTATCATTCCTTGCTAAGCATAAACATGGACTGAGCATCATGGTTGTTTAGGATTTCCGACTGAGTTTCACAGGAAGCAGGATGGTGAGGGATGCTGATTGGTCTCTATTTGCTTGCAGCGACAAATTCTACTCGGTCAATTACGTCTTTACAGCACACGGGTAGACGGGTTTCAGTTATTGACTCATCTTTACAAAACAGTGAGATGAGACAGGTGATGGTCAAGAACCCATGGACCTACCTTTGTGATGAAGAAGATCTGGTTCAGGAAAGACAGAACTTTCTTGATATAAATCTTATGAACATGAATCTATACTGTACCACAAACAGCCGATTGGGTTAACAATACTTTTAATCACAAAACAACTTGAACCAAAGTCTTTCAATGATCATTTTGAGGGCAATTACAAAGAAAAAGTAAGCGTTTTAGCTTGAAACGGTGGTGTTTTCAGACTGCTGCAGGCATTTTTAGGCATGTTGAAGCACCCCTAAATGGAATCAAAGTACCCCTAAAAGTGGAGAGATTATTTGTTTTATTTATGGTGGAGATTTCCCGCCATGAAAAAACGTTCAAAGTCAAAGCGCACTGTGCGCCGACTGTCCTTTGCGCACCCCTAGCCAATTGTCATCAGGGGCGGGGGTATGCCGCCCCCCCATTGAATGGTGCCCTGGACGGCTGCCCATATCACAAACCGCCCCTTTTTTATATTGTTAGGTAGGATTTAGCTGATGTTTTTTCTAGCTAGGAAACTTTTCAGGTGGTCAGAGAGAGCATCATTATCCTGTTTGAATTGGAATGACAGAAGGTAGCCGTTGGTTCATGTGCATGTGTTAATACAGTATTAACGCCAAGGTGCAACTGACAAGCTAACTTACTGGATTCCATTAACATTATAACTCCTATTAGGCTACACAGAGAGAGAAGAGCAAATTGATAATGATATATATATATATATATATATATTAGCATTCAAAGTACAGTGGAACCGCCTTTTAAAGGGACCGATTTCATAGATATCAGACGTTACGGATTGGCGCCGTGAGTCACGTGGCTAATTTCCATGCGCCAGGACACATGCAAATCGCATGTAAATTAGTCATGCGCTCGCATTAGCTTGCTGCACTCTTGAAAATGGCAGGCAAGGGTTCAAATCCCAGCTTGAGGAAGTACGTTTGGATAAACTTTTCAAACATTTACATACTTTTTTATAGGTATTTAATTTGTACTGTATGTTCGGATTTAGGCTATCAAAAAAAGTACCATAATTTCTCGTGTGTAAGGCCCATTTTTTTTCAAAAGTCAATGGTGCGCATTATACATAGGTATAGGGGACATTTTTTTTAATTTGTTTTTTATTTATTATATGTTTTGTTTAATGATAATGCTTTTCTGAAATGCTTGACCGTTTCATTTGTATCACAATAAAATAAAATGAAATGTGTTTCACCTGGCCTTTCAAAATAAGAGCAGGTAAATAAAAAGAAAGTATTACGTGTTAAAAATAAAGCGCTTCACTCATAATAATTATTTGAAAAAAACTAACAAAATACAGATAATACTTCACGTTTTGATCATATGGGTCGAAGCAAAATCATACATTGTAAAAATGCCTTATACGTAGGTAGAAGGGTTTTCCAGAATTTTGAGGTCAACTTTGGGGGTGCGTATTATACATAGGTGTGTATTATACACGAGCTATTATGGTACTTCAATTTAACAATTGACTGTAATGGAATCGCCACTGGCTGCGCAGCTGCCGCTCATACTCCAGAGAGGCAGTTCTATAACAAATATAAAGAATATATTGTGATTTTCAATAAATACAAAAATATATTCTCATTTTGTAAAGTTAAAATTTATGTAATAATAATATAATAATTTATATGTTCTATAGCTGATTATTTCTACAAAATTCATTAAAACAGGTTTCAAAAATTATAAGGATTTATTATTTATATTCATATTCGCATTCATTTTATTATCCTAAATTGAAAGTGTTGAACACTATTGATTGATGGATTGTGGTAAATTAGATTTCAGTCTGACTCTTTTTTTATTTACTGTACGTTACAATTATCAGTAGCATTAGGCTTCTAACTGTATTGTCGCCGTTAATGTTCTTTCAGAATTAAAATAAACAACATGAGCTATATGGCTCCTGTTTGTCTCTAAAACTATAAACAGGCAATGTATTGTGCTATTTTGCAGCAATAATTCATCCCCCAGCAATGTAATTAGGCTAATCGGCTAACACAACCAGATCAGAGGATTACCTGAGGAAAAAAACTAATCGCACCTGAAAGTTGCTATACTGTGTTGCAGTGCTAGTTTTCTCATGCATTTGTTGCTACACATGAAGTGCATTTGTATGTGAGGATAATGACCTATAAATGCATGATTTTGGTTATGTGAATACATTTATAATTGTAAGTTTATATTTTTGAAGCAGCTCGCATTGTCTTCAAAAGTAGATCCTTTTTTTCAGACACACTAAAACAATGTAATTGTACTTGTCTCTCGATTCCCTTCAATGATGTTTGCTGCTAAGTGCGCTGGACAATGAAAAGCCTCTGTTCAAAGCGAGGCGAGCCTGATGAACACTACTCAGCTCTAATTGCGTGCTAGTTTTGATGTAAGGCAATCACGAGGTCATCTGTTTTAAGTGGATGGCTTTGTTTGATCCATCCTAGTGTGGAGTCTTATTATCAGCTACCTGGTGTGATTAAGCCCAGCTTGAAGAAGCAGGGAAAAGCAAGATGTGCTTTTAATGTTTCTGTAAATGGGGGGGGGGGGGGGGAAGACCTGTCTAACCTTGAACTGTGCGTCTGGCACTCGTCAATCAATCTCAGCAGCCCAAACGACAGGAGAGCGCTTCCTTCAAACTCATTAAAATGAACATGCAGGAACACACAATCATATCCCCTTTGCAAATGAAGTTGGGTTTCCTAATTGTTTTCGTGTTTGCAGGCCTTTCGACAACTTCAGAAGGCATTTGTTGTCGCTTGATGTATGCTTGCAGCGCCTCAGGCAATGCTTTTTATGACCATTATTATTCAAATGAGCAAGAAATGTGTTTTGAAAGTCCTAAATCATTGAGCATGAATGGCTACTCTGGGCGTTTATAAATGACTTTCCGCACAAGCAAACCTTTGCCTGCATGCGTTACTTCGATGAGCTCATTTGACTAAGTTCTGTCAACAGAATTTTTATCACTTGTCCACTTGCGGGATGTTTTGTTGGAAGCTTTGACGAGATATTTTACTGTCTGTATTGCCAAATAGTGTACAGAGGTTGGAAAACAGGTTTTATTAAGGTGTTTAGAAATGTGTTTACAAGATTTGTTTTTTTGGTGAAAGCTTACTGGCTTGATATGTCAGTCACAGGAGGTTTGAAGTGTAGAATACACGGCCATGAAAAAAACAGCAACTATGTAATCATCAGTGTGTCCTGGAGTGCAGGCGGAGTGAGGAACTGGTATGACAACTGGTTCATCGAAAGTGGGGCACACACATTTTTAACATCTTGACCGATTTTTAAATGATGAGGAAGATATCGGCTTGTGTGCTCTTACTGCTTTTATATTGTGCGGCGTACTCGAGATGACCAACACAGCACACCACATGCATAACAATATGTCTAGTGACAATTGCAAGTCTCCTCCCATCCAAACCAGATGTCTGTTTTAGGACTAACACTGACATGTGAGCGGCAGCATGGTGTAAGAGTACATCCAGACTGCCGTAAACAAGAAATATGAAGACATGGTCGTAATAGTGGTTGTAGTAGTTGTAGTGGGAGTTGAAGAAGAAATAGAAGCTAGGCTAACTGTTGACTTGACAAACACTCTACACAAGCAGATGCTCCTCTATTTGTCTCTGAGCTTCAGGTTACTTTCTAATTGGCATTTGTTCCCTTTCACGTCACAATCACAGAATCTGCGACTCGCCAGAACTCGGCATTGACCACACAAATAAGGCATTTGCTTTTGTAAATAAGACAAAAAAAAAAAAAACAACTGGTTTAACATTTACGATTTTCAGCACCAACCATATTTTCCAGCAGATCAGTGAGTTAAGACGATCTTTTAGGTCGGCAGGTAGGATAGTCTGGCCTGTGGTGATTTTGATCAGAAGGGAGTAATCTGCCTGAATATCAGTATGTGTGTATCCTTCTTAAGAACATTATGGATAAATGGACAGACAGATTATAATTGTAATTCCGTTTCCATGCCCACATCGCACAAAGCTTCGGAAAAGCCCTCCTCTTTCTTGCAACGAATAAATTAGAAAGACAACTCTTGGTCCTTCCCCAGCATTTATCAGGGTAATATAGATAATAAACGAATAAACATTTATCACTTAGTGCCCGAAGGCGTCTGATTGTAGTCCTCTTCCAATGGCTTCAGGATCAACAAAATGAATAAAATGTTAAAGAAAATGTTTACACATCACTGTATGTGTCTAAATTGAACATTGAATATAAATGTCTTCACGCATCCCCAATACGACCTATTTTAAGTTGAGGGCATCTAAAAAAGCTGTTTTTCCACGTCAGTGTCCACTTTTGCCTTAAATCATTCATATCGTAATACTGACATCAGTAAAATGAACCATCCTTTTATCTGTCATTCCCGCATGTTCCAAAGAAGAACAGGTGTCAGTGGTGAATGCACAATTACAAGAAGTTCAACTTCCAGCACAAAGACTGACTTGATTTGAGTAGTCTCAGTGGAATTCAAAGTTGTTGTTTTTTTTTTTTTCTTTTTAAAGATTACCACCCTCCTCTGACATGAAGTTAAATCAGAACCAACTCTTATCTCTTATGAGTAGATGTGCTGTGTAGATATTTTTATATCAGCAAAAACAGCTCGGAAACAATGTACAACACGCGCACACGCATGCGTGTGGAAGAGCTGGCAGGCCAGCGTTCAGGCACACACGCAGCACATCTTGATTAGGTTTTCATAAAGTCTGGAACTATGCTGAGTCTGTAATCGACTTTGACAGCAGAAGCCTCCATGTCCTATGGCTATGTTAAACGAACAATTTACATCTTCATTTCAAATTCCACATGGATAAAAAGCTATTAATTACATTAGTCTGCAAGAGTCATTCCGGCTGTGTAGAATATGTGTGTGTAACTTTGTCTGTGTGGATCTCCAGTGTCCTTGCAAATATAGACTTTTGCTCATTTATATATTAATTCTGTCCTGGGGCCAAACAATGGCCACGGTAAATGCTTCTCTGGAGATGAGTTTATGAACATGGAAAGAAACTTCACTCGTGTGTACGACTTCAAAACAAAACTCAAAAACGCACCTTATAAACGTTTTTCATATCCGACACAGATGGAAATTGTATGGAGAAAGGTACAGTCTAATGGAAAATTTGTTCAGTTAAAATTCTATTTGAAGTAAAAAATTGCATGTGAATGCTCAGATGCTGTTGCCATGTTGCAATGCCAAAGAAACCAAGTGCAGGCTGTGAATGCTTGTTCGCATCAAACTATATCAGCGCAATCTCCATGAGATGAGGTATGATGAGAATAGTCTGTTAGGAGGCCTAATAAGTACTATGAACTACTTGCGATGGCATGATATGATATCTTATAATATCATATCTTATATCACATCTTCTACTGTATGAGACAGACGACACGCTGAACTGATAGCCGACATTGAGACTTAGCTGCATGAACGTGAGCTGTGTGAACCACTACATCGACATTATCAATGGCTATGTTCACACTGCAGGTCAATTCAAAATCTTTTGCCCAAATCAGATTCTTTCATGTCAATGTGAACAGTACAATTAGGATTTTTTTCATAGCCGACCCAGGCCACTTTCATATGTGGATATAAATCGGATATGTATCCGACGCGCTCACGGGCCACGCGTCTGACCTGTATGCCTTCACAAGACGACAAACGTCACTATTGTTGAAAACAGACACGCAACAAAAGCAAACAACAAGCAAAGTGGCGAAAAGAAGATGCTTTAGAACTGATAAATATCAGAAAATGTTGGCTCCGGTTGCACAGAATCTTTGAAATGATCACAAATGCGTCATGACGAGACCTATGCGAGGGGCCGTATTTACTTCGTCTCGTGACTGTGCGCACGCACAATGTGACGTCCCTGTTTTGTGCCCATGCGTGTGACGTCACGGACCCGTCCCGTCCTCAGCAGAAGCCGTACTTGTTTTTGTAATCAGAACGACGACATAAAAAGATCGGAGTTACCAAAAAAATCGGAATTGGGCATCATGTCCTGCAGTGTGAACGTAGCCTTATTGTCCATGATCTACTTTGGTCCATTCCAAATATTTTGTATTTTGCTTGTCCTCCTTAAGGTTGCGAGTGGGTTGGCGCCTCTTCCAACTGACTTTGGGTGAGAAGCTCAGTACATCCTGTACTGGTCGCCAGCTAATGGCAGGGCACCTATAAACAACCATTCATGCACACATTTACAACCATTGACAGTTTCAAGTCTTCAATTAAACTGACATGCTTGCTTTTGGAATGTGGTAAAGGCCGGAGTACCAGGAAAAACCCATTGTGATGAAAGATTTTTGCAGTTTGAATCTCAATGGAGCTATTCCTTTTGCCCCGAATGAAAATGCTGAATGCCGTCAATTTATTTATACTTTCGTCTTGCAGAATTCTACACAAACCGCAAGGTAGCTGGCTTATAAACGTTTTTACATTTTAATATTCCACTTCAAGTTAGTTTGAGTAACTACTTTTTCATAAACCACTTTTGGTTTATGTGTAGCGGCTCAATTTTTAAGGCTACTCATTAACATGTCAATGCAGTTAAATGTAGATACTGACGCTTGAAAATGGACCTTGGAATTTAGTATTGTAGTTATTATAGTGTTGTGAATGGATGGAAGGGTGGATACATGGAAGACACGGACAGATTAACATAACAGATAACTAGCTAGTCAGTGAGCTAGCCATTTAGCTCGATACCTAGATAGGGAGGAGTCTCAGTATGACGACAGGACTGCAGCTCTCACTTTGAGCGCCTCATGTCAGCTTCAAAGAAACCTTAAGAAGGGGAAAGTGGCTCTTCGAGCAGCAGCAGGCGCCGATGCAGCATCCCGGCACCCATCATACAGTCACCTACAATCATCCCAAAAACACTCGTTTTTGCTTTGGAGATAGAGCAAAAGAGAAAAGAAAAGAACGACACTAACCATATAATGAAGTCACAGATGGACCTTACACAGATGGAGATAAATACAGTGTTACAAGGAGAGGGGGAGAGGTGTAAGACAAAATCAAACTGCAAATGCAACAATCTTTGTCGCGGAGAGGTGTGCAAGGGGGTGGCAGTGCATGGGCAATGGAAGCGGAGGGGGGGCGGTGATGTGATGTGGTGGAAAAAGTGCGAGCCATCTCGTTGCATGCAGGCTGCCTGCGCTGAATGGGAAAGCTAAAAGGTAATTTCACGGATAAAGAGGAGGCCTAATGCATAGAGGTAATGTAGCAGGGGATGGAACAAAGGCAAACTTTCATCTCTTTAAGCTTGGATGGCGAGAGAGTGAGAGAAAGCGCTAGAGAAAGCTTTTGATGCTTTGAAAATGATAATAACAATCTCAAAGTCAGCTTCGGTACAGAGAGAACTTACCTCCCCCTCTCGCTCTCCCCCGCTTGCTGTGTTTCATCCCCTTCTCCTCTGCCCCCTACCGCTTAATACAACTGCACACCGACTGGCTAGGACACAAGTTTGCGTGTAAATTGTTACAATTAGCTCCTCCCAGAGACCTCCATTACACTTCCGCGAAGATCATTAACTCATTCGCTGCCAATGCCGTCCAAAGACGTCATTCAGAATCCATCTATTCCCTGCCAATGCCGTCTAAAGACGTCAATGGCGTTTTTTTAACGGGGATGGGTAGGGGAGGGTCTTCTGCAGTTTATGTGTGATTGTCGAGCCTCTGGATAACTGCAATGAGGAATGCCACCCTGTAGAGGGCAACAATGCCTCGCGGTGAACGTCCCTCCCTCAGAGGAAGAAGGAGGAGGGGGCGGGCCGGCGGGGTACAAGAGACAATGAGAGAAGGCAAACATAATGGCAGAAAAGAGAAAAGACAAAATGAAAAACAAATCTAACAAAAAAGCTTTTGGTACTAGAAATTTATTGCGCCAAGGCAAGACAAATATTCCTGCGACCGACAGGAATGACACCGTAGATCATGCGGGGGAATAAAAGTAGGTGTGAATGTGAGTGTGAATGGTTGTTTGTTTGTATGTGCCCTTCGATTGGCTGGCAATCATTTCAGGGTGTACCCCGCCTCCTGCCCGATGACAGCTGGGATAGGCTCCAGCACGCCCGCGACCCTAGTGAGGAGAAGCGGCTCAGAAAATGGATGGATGGAAGTTCACACTAGAATGTAACATCTGTAACAATGTAACAACATCAAAAAAAAACAAAAAAACAATTACAAGTTACTCACCAGTTACTCTTTACCTGGGTTTTATTTCCACTGAGTACTTTCTTCCTCTTACTCCAGTAAATATTTGGAGGATGACTGGTACTTTTTATTTTTACTTGAGTCATATAATTCTCAAAATAACAGTCCTCCTACTTGAGTACAGTATTTGGCTACTCTACCCACTTCTGTGAACACAGTTGACAGTATCACTCTACAAACACCTTCCCTCTTTCTAGTTTTACCTTAGGTTTGTTTACAGAGCTTCACATCTCTTTATAGGAACTTACTGTACATGCAGGCTGAAGTTAATTCATTTTACATTATTTCCTGTTGGGAAAATGATATTCAAATACCAACTTGGAAGTCCATCGGCATCATGGAACGAATGCATTACTGTCGGTGATATGTAATGCTAAACTGAAATATAAATGTGGTTAAAAGATTCATAGAAGACTCCTCATTGTCTTTCTGTTGCAACTCCACATCACAGAATTGAGGCTTTTAAAGCTCTGTTTTGTCCCTCCAGAAGAAGTTCATACTTTTTTTTTTGGAGGGCATTTATAATGCACATCTGCCATGAACATGGTGGCCGTGACATCCCATCATGCCTGCAACATCATTTATTGGTCGATTTTCTTTGCTTTGTGCTGGTTAGGCCTGGTACACACAAGGACCTTTCAAATCTTAAAAGATGTTTTACTTGTGGCAAACCCAACACGTTAAGACAGTGGTTCTTAATCTTGTTCGATGTACTGAACCCGACAAATTTCAGAAACGCATTAATGGAACACTTCGTAATTGGAAAAAATAAATATGGTTTATTTATTTCAAAACAGGTACTATATATTTTATTTGCGCACAAAACCTGACCTCCGCAACATAGACTCCCTTAAAGTTTAAGTCTTCAACATTTCCCATATCATTTGCTAATTTAATTGATGTTTTATTATTTTTGTTTTTCCTTGAATTGTTTGTACGGTGACCTCAAGTGGCTTGAAAGGCTCCTTTAAATAAAAATGAATTATTATTATTGAGGCGGCACGGTGGCCGACTGGTAAGAGCGTCAGCCTCACAGTTCTGAGGACCCGGGTTCAATCCCCGGCCCCGACTGTGTGGAGTTTGCATGTTCTCCCCGTGCCTGCGTGGGTTTTCTCCGGGCACTCCGGTTTCCTCCCACATCCCAAAAACATGCATAAATTGGAGACTCTAAATTGCCCGTAGGTGTGCATGTGAGTGTGAATGGTTGTCTGTTTGTATGTGCCCTGCGATTGGCTGGCAACCAGTTCAGGGTGTAACCCGCCTCCTGCCCGATGACAGGTGGGATAGGCTCCAGCACGCCCGCGACCCTAGTGAGGAGAAGCGGCTCAGAAAATGGATGGATGGATGGATATTATTATTGAAATGAACCACACATCTGTTGAAAGAACAAAACCAACAAAACATGAATTTCACACAACAAACAAACACATAATTGCATTGAATAAAATTTCACTTCGAATGAATGTAAAAATGTTGCCTTTCACCTTGGCACGTGCCACTCATATCATTTTGTCATCATGTCTAGAATCCTCGGAAAGGATTGTTTGCTAAGCTACGTTTGGTGCAAGCTTGGCCATTTTTGGAAGTCGTTGAAGTCACATGGATGCTTTTCCCACTTGTTGTTCTATTGCTGTCATAGACATGAACAATAGGTAGATACAACAAGCCCCTTTGAGCTGTGGGCCTACGGTGACACTGAGCGAGCAGAGGCAAAGTGTCAGCGCATATCATGTTTGTGGACAGCACTAAAACCAAAAATAACAAGCAGGTCTGCACATTGTGCTGCATACGATTGCGGGCAACGCCGTACAATCACAACGAGGGAACTGGGAATAACCTTTCATAGGTAAGGGTATTTTTGGGGCTCTTTTTTCAAATGTTCTGTATTATTAGCACATGCTTCGGCATTGACAAAAAGTAAGCCTCATCTTGAGCCTACACGGCACGGCACGGCGTCGCGTCGTCACGTCTTCGCAGCACATGCACAATTAATGGGTTTGTCGTTGGCTTTTAAAAGGCTTTTACGGACGGATGTTCGCATGCACGCACTGCGTGCGACTCGAACCAGAGACTGACTCGCTGAAACCCTGGGGTTCGATCAAACCTAGGTTAAGAACCACTGCATTAAGATAAAAAAAAATCAAGCATCTTTTAACAATTTTGGTTATATTGTGTGTGGTGTGCTCCGATAATATCAACGCAGAACACCACACACATGAAGACTTCGTTCTACCGCCGATCTCGAAATCTCACGTGATCACACTCGATCTCACAACACCAAAGAAGAAGAAACACTTCCGGCTTTGCACCGATGTTGCCCGAACGTTCCTGGAGGTTGCCAGAGCCAGGAACCTTGAAAAATGGCGTTGTCCTCAAAACATGACTTGCTTTGGAAAATACATTTTTGCCATTTGGGGAACCCACTTTTATACAAAAAAATAATAATAATTACATTGGGTAAGACATGCTTGTTTTTATTGATGGTTGTTTCCTTCAGTTGAGTCAGAGTGCTTCTTGATTAGCTGTATTCTGTTCCACTGTTCTATATTCACGGCATCATGAAGACCTTTGGTCGTAAATAATGAACACGTTAATTATTTAAGATAGTCGGCATCGATCTCCGTACCCTAAAATGGGGACGAATCCACTCTTAACACACATCAGAAAATCTATCTAAAATAATCTTATAAGACTTAAGATTGTCTGGTATTTGACGTGCTTGGTCGGGAAGGGGCAGAATCGGCCCAAAAACGGGCCGATTGTCATTATGTGTGTAACTGGCCTTAGGCAATCAGAATATGCATGAATAATGCAGAGTAAAGGTCCAGGTTGCAAGTAAGGAAGCAATCATTGCCATTGTATTTTATCTCCTTTTAGATTCTGGCTTCAAATGCAGCGTTTAAGTGAATGACCTTTGATCCGCCGACGCCGAGGGGTAACCCATTAACACGCACGCACACACGCACGCGTACACATGCACGCTCGCAAGCGCACGCACTTTCTTTCAGGGACAACACGATTTAACATCCACCCTTCAATTATTCACACCTGTGAATCAACATAGGCCCATACATTTGATAATATATGTAAGAGTCATTCGTCACAGATGCATCTTTTAATTCAGCAAGTCATTTCCGATTTTTTTTATCACGCCGGCTCAATTTTGCCTTTGTTCTTCGGTTTGGCGTCTTGATGGGGCGAATTGGAGCTCTGATTTCCAGCATGAAATGTCCTTGTGTTCTACCTCATTGCTTATTCTGTCCCGCTTAGTGCCAATTGCGCACAGAGAAAAGACCTTCTTATATCCTGGCTCCCTCATTTCGCTTTTCTCTCCTGACCCCTCTGAGTATCACCAGACCTCAAAATTGCATTGAATATATAAATGCTAATGCTAATAACTGCTAGCAGGAGCAGATAATGTCCTTGACTGGTACAAGAAAAGATCCTTTTCTCTTACATGACTCGCTGCCTCTGAATAACATTAAGCAAGTTCACATTCCGAGCCCTTATTTCTCTCTTATTCTCTTTTTCTTAATTTACTTGACTCCCCCCTCAACTTTGGCCTTCTTGTAGAAGGGAGGGGGGTAGAAAAATCCAGCTGAAGTGTAAAATATTAATTCATTTATCTGCGAGATAAGATCTTGCTGCCTCGCCTGAAATTCGAATTACATCCATTTGCCATTAAGTCGACGCAACACAAGCAATGAAGCCTCCAGAGCTTGTCTTGTCTTTGCACCCAGTCTTCTGTAGCGTGGCTTCGTTTTTATGCCTTCTGGAAGCTTTTCATGGTAGGAATTAAACTATAATACTTGCTTCAGTGGCATGCATGTTAATGGCGCCGGCAAAGCTGTCATTTAGTCGATGCAAGGAAACAGCTGCGGTGAACAAAATGGCCCTCGTGAAAAAACATCCAGGATATCTCAAGGACTCTCTGAAGATGGGAGATCATCCTGATACCAAATCCCCTGCTGTTCTGGAATGAGTGCTCAGCTTGTTATTATGCATTCTGATTGGTCCCAGTTTAAGAATGTCCAGTGGGGTCCAAAAAGCCTCTTAGACCTTCCCAGTAGGGCCTGTCACTAACAATAGAGGAATTCAATCCCCATGACATGAATACGAAGGCAAATATTCCATTGTTTCATAGAGTAACTTAGCTCGCTTTGAAGGTGTGTCGCTCTGCAGTGTTTGCCCAATCTTTTTGTTTCACAAAATATGAATTCTCACTCTCCGGAGGTAAGAGGCTGCTCGTAACATGAGTAGGTATCAGTCTTAAAAAAGGCTCAAAAAAGTAATTGTAGCCTTGATGTCACACACTTCACACATGGCACAGTCAATATTGCACCAACTTCTTCTGGTACTTTTCTCTCAAACTTTTACTTTTCTTGCTCCTTTGCTTGTGACGCAAAATACATTATTTGTCAAAATCATCCCCCCCCCCCCAAATAAAAAGAGGCCATCATCAATCAATCCTGCAATCATTTCTCATGCAATCATATTAATCATTCCTCTCTGTCTTCTTTGCATCATTTAGAGCAAGAACATTGGGATTTCGGTTGCACCATTGTCTTTTGACAGCCTACTTTTCACATAGTATCAACAATGTTCTGTAAGAGCACCCTCTAAATGCCATTAGATTTCTCAAAGTAACTTTTCAAAGCTATTTTCCCCCTCTGCTGCACGGAAGCTAAAAGTGGGGCTCCTTTTTCAAATAAAAGCAAGTTAAAGTGGGAGGGACTCTTGAACTGAGCTGATGCATTGTTGTTGTTTTTTTTTTTTTCTTTGTCTGATATTTGAGTATTGCTAAATTATAACCACATCAATTTTAAAGAGTGAGGAATGGCAGTCTGCTCTGGTCTGGTCTAAACCTTGCGTGATCAGCCAACATTCATGAAGTCTACCTGCACAATGACACAAGGTCCAATACAAGAGCTGTATTAATACTCCAGCCTTTACAAACACAATGATGCTCATTTTCTATTTATCAGTCGGACAGGTATTAATTCAACAACAAGTTTGGTATTGTAGTTGCAGTTTGTAGCGGTGTACAGCTGCTGATGTTTCTAATATTTTGGTCAACTCGCTTGGTAAGAGGCAAAATATTATTTAAACAAAAGATTACAAAACACTTTTACCTATCTTCAGTTAAACTGGATTGAATTTGACTTATTTTCTAGGTGTTCCTAATGTGAATGTAAATTATGTTTTAACATGCAACTGAGGCATAACTGGCTCTATAAGCACCTGCGTTGCCTGCCGTATAAGAAGTTATTCCACAATTCGAGCGTACGCACTGCACAAGAGACGAGTTAACACACACGCTAACAAAAGGACACACATTTCCAGGACAGGTATATACGCCCAGTGGAATGAATGTTTTGGAAATTCAATGGATGGTTTCATGACTCACGGGATGCTAGCAATCCCTCCTCATTACTGCCTGTACCTTACAATGACTAAGAACACTAATTGCGGCTCTGAAAGCGGCCCAGATTCAAAAATGAGTTGAATGATTCAGAATTGGACTTAAACAAGCTGGCTATGACAAATAATAATAATAAAAACAACTCCAACATGCCACAAAATATTGAAAATGAGTTTAAAACAATTTCGGACTATCACAAAGAGGCCAAGGGCATCGGTCCATCTGTGGCTATGACATGAGAAGATGAAACAGGAGGGAGACACATGAGTTGTTGAGTCTCCACAGGTTGTAAATCATTACCGCCGCTGCTTGAAGAGGTATTGTTTTAGAAACCTTATGTGCTGCTATCAGATCTTCTCACAGACAAAATCCATCAGCAGGGCTTGAGTTGGAGCAATAGGGAGATGGTTGCTGCTAGCTGTGAGCGAGAAATGAGCACAGTACAACACAAGTGGAAAAAGAGTGCCAAGACAAAGTAGCAGAACTCTAAATGTAGATCATACGCCGATACGTTTTTACGCCTCAATTAAAAGAATACGCTGAAGGCTCAGGATGCGTTCAAAGGAAGATTTACCAACCTTGACTTTGTTGTGATGATACTGTGATATTTGTGATTGATGTCCTCGTTGTTGCGCTGGAGAACTTGTCTTGACTTATCAAAGTGTCGTGGTCTGTCCTGGATCAAAATCCATGCATCCAGTGACTATTTGGATACTGAGCCTAGACCTGTATTGTACAAGCGTGAAAATCGTAGACAGGTTTACTTACCTTAACATCTACTCTTTTTGAGTGCTCCTGCATAAGTCAAAAGATGTCTGGACTGAGCAAAGGTAGTAAAAAAAAAAAAGAAAAAGTCCCCGAACCAGAGCGATTTGGTGTTCCAAATATTGTCATCCAGGGACAAGGGTCAAAGTATTTGGAATCCTGGTGCTTCCAGGATTGCTTTATGGCTGTAAGACCTTGACAGTACCCTAAGACCTGAAGGCCAAAACATACTCCTCAAGAAAAGCTCAGATTTTGGAGTTCTTGCAGCTCGTTCTCGAAAGATCATCTCAGCAGAACTTTTGTCTCATGTTGTGTCCTACAACCGTTGTGTGATAGGTCTGAAATTTTGAGGTCCGTGTTGTTTCATGATGTCAAACAATGGGTAGTTTTAAGGATCTGATGGCCTAGGTGGTGAGGAAGTATGGACAGTGGAGAAAAATTCAAGGAAAGGGGTAACAAGAATATTGTGCACAGAAGAGAGCACTTGTGGCAAAAGACACACAATGCCAAGCGCGCATGACAGCAGCAGTGAGCAGGCCATACAAGGACTTTTCGTGACGTCTAAAATGTCCGGGCCAGAACTAGCTTCCCGGTGAATGATCCAACTCGTAGGTGCCTCTCTGCTAGGGCACCTGATGGGTGGTCACGTTTCAGGGCGTGACCACAGAACCCCTGGATGAAACAGGTTGAAATTGCCACAAATTGTTGCTGCAAGTACCATCAAGTGCGCTAATCACTTGTGTCCTATTATTTAATTATGAATGTTTCATTCTCTGTTATATCTCAGATCCGTTGTCTGCTGCCAGAAGCCAACTTTTGTCAAGGTTTTCTCAGGTCTCTGCCAAATCTCACAGAACTGTCAGCCAAAACAAAGCACTAAGTCCAGTATTTGGCTCCATTTTCGATTTGGATCAAGAAATAAGGACGATTCAACTTCAATTATGAGCTCCAATTGTGTCTGTTGCGTAAAAAAAAAAAAAAAACCTGGCAAAGTATGGCAACCTTCTCTCATTCTAAGGCTATAACCTACACAATTCAGCTTTTCTTCTTCATTTGCAAAGACATTTAGCTGTACAGTATCATATCTCATCTGGCGTTTCTTTACACATATCTATATGATTTCATTGGCAGTGTATCAAGATGCATTTGCTTCAGCGCTTGAGATGCATTCCTCCCTTGACTGACGCCACATAACAGATTTGACTGAAGCCAGGCCAAAAGCTGAACCTGTTAAAAATACACAGTCAGCAGTCAAATGTCTGGAATGTTTGTGTGTCTATTTAAGTCGTATATTTGATACGCTTGTGTGATACACGCTTGTGTGCGCCTGTTAAGCCCTGCAGTCCAAGCCATGATAATACAATAATGAGGTCATATCAGTATTCATCGCACAGGCAGGAAGAGGGTGCAGTGTTGGTCAAAATGATATTAGGCCTTCCAAGATTAAGCACATTTACTCAAACACATACTCAGGTACTTTAACAGTGACCCTTCGTAATGGCTTCATTGGCGCACTGCATAATGGGGCTCCGATTACAAACTGCATTTAAGAGAATCAAATAAGACAAGTAATTTCGATGAAAAAGTAAGAAACACTCACCAAAATGCAGCATTAGAGCAGCCCTTGTCCACAGTTTAAGACATTAAGGGTATTTAGCTGCAAGGAGTGGTCAGCGTAATGGGTCGGCTGTGGGTTCGTCTGCTTGTCTGCAAAGAGTTTTATTGCCTTTTTGCTCCATACTTTAGCCATTAAACAGTTGGAAATGTACAAAATCCTCGTGCCAATTTGTCAGTTATTCGCCAGCTAAATGTCGAAGCACTTTGCTGTTATTTGGGGTGATCAATGCTTAATGAATTAGTCTTCCCCCCCCCCCCCTTTCTTCCACCTCCCTTAAAGGCAGATGCGCAAAGCACCTTCCCAATCCCTCAGAGAGGCCTGTCTGATGGAAGCATTTCACCCCTAATTTATGAAAAGCGAGGAGGCGAGCAGTTCATGTGTCTAGAAGTGCTAGCTTTCTGCCAAATTGCTTTTGGCGAATTCACTTGAGGTCCAAAACGGAACTCAACCTCAACTTTCATTAAACGGCGCATGAAAGAATGTCTTGAGCGGTGAAGGAAATAAAGGGCGGCACAGAAAGAGAGGCCCGCAAAGAGCGGCAAGCTGTGTTTACATGACGGCCACGAGGATTCTAATGCAACCATGATTGCGGAGTGTTTCTCCTGATTACATTTAGCCTATTGAATTAGCCAGAGCTGGTGCTCTAGAGGCAGACACCCAGGCATCAAAATCCAATTATACATTTGTTAAATAATGGAATGATTGCCTGTGCATACTTTTATCGCCCGACTCCATTCATTTTGAACCATCAAAATGCCATTGGTTTGTGAGCTTTGGGAAAGGTTATGCAGATTGATAGAATTAATTGTCTGGCAGGGCGAAACATGTCATTAGAACACTTAGGTGGCCATGATGGCCCATTTAAATCCCCAGCCTGTTAGCGGCCAGGCATTTTAATTTGTAACTAGACATGATAATGCGCCTGGTCCCCGGCTCACGGACACAAATATTATTCACGTTGATGAAAAGGGATCATTGCTTCCTCCCCTCCAATAACCGGACCTGGACAATCCATACACTGCTAACTATCTCGCCAACATTTAGTTTGCCTCGACTTTAATGGCTTTTTTCTTAATGCGGAATGTAATATGGATCATTGCAATATGCAAATAAAATGTCCTGCGGCTGCACATATTAGCATTACGATTATGATCGCCAATGTGTTCATAAACTGCAATTCATAACGACTGGCAGCATTTTAGGACAATGAAACGATCACATTGATAAGCCAGTGCACCCTTTTAATTTAAAAGATGGCACGTTGTCTCGAGTCTGCCTCTGTACTAGCTCATGTAAACAAATGGGCCAAGCAACGACATTTACATAAACATGCATTCATATTGTGTCCGAAAGAGAAGTGGCTCATGCAGTGTTTTGCATTGGTCATCAAGTGTTCTTATTTAACCTGAAGAAGAAGTCCCAACATGAGCGATCGGATTGCAAACATCTCCTCGGAGGTCACCGGCTTGGTTAGAGACTGAATTAGACACGGACGGAGAACTCTCCTGCATGATGACAGTTGTGGCTATCTTTCCACGGTAACGATATTCTGAGGTGTGAAAAGGAGTGGATCATTAAAGCTGACTGGAGATTTCAAGGTTAAAGGTCGCATGCCGCTCGGTCCGACGGGAGCGTCTTGCGCGCGTATCGTTGCGGCGCTGCGGCAAGCATTCAGCGCCAACGTACAGGACTTATGTTTTGTAATGAAGTCTGCGGATGTACAGAATTAGACTAACGCACACGCACGCACTTCTCCTGATTCTTGACAATTAAGATGAGATTGACATGACCCCTTTTTCTCACTTTGGTCTGAACATGATTTCCTCTCCTCATTTCCATCGCTCACAAATCAGCCCATAATGAACACATTACACCAAAGCACATTATGGAACATTTGCCCAGCCAAAGGCGGTGCATCATTTTTAGCGACGGTCGTGATGTGAAATAATAAGAACTCGTCTTGCGGTGGTTACATTTTCCTTTTTCTATAATGTGATGGAACGATCTCTGCAGAATCGTTGAGCAGGAAGTTTGATCCTTCCTGTGGACGAATTACCTTCATGAAATGACAGAATTGTATTTTTGACAGGGCCAAATTATGTGGCAATTATGTGCATGGTAAACAGACATCTTTGTTCCAAGCAATTTGGATGGATGGACAACGGTGTACTGCTACATATACCGTACGTTGGATCCTATTTGCATGGATGCGTCATGTATTGTATGATTTTTTTTTGTGTGGTTCACAAAAACACCTTTGACTTGATAAAAGTTAACATTTACAAATTGCATTTACCTCCTTAAAGTGTCTGACCACCGGGCAGGGAGTGAAAGCAAAGAACGCAATGAGAACAAACAGACAGGTTTTACTCCAACGACAATGAATGCCTTCATCAGAGCGTTATGCCTTTTTCTCTCCCAAGTGTCACAATTGCCAAGCTCCGGTGACACATTTGAACAATATTGCCTTTGAAACACATGAAGCAAAATGATCAAAATGCCTGGAGACAAATGGTGAGCCTCCAGTTTGGAGTTTTGATTTGTGGGACTGGAAGGCGCTACATGAATAACAGATGACGGCAGTTTCTCCAGTCACTCTTTGCATCATTATCAAACCTTATCAACTTTCCCCTTTCAAAGCAAACAGACGCGTTACATGTCCCCACTTTGTTCTTGGAATATAGCAGCGACAGGAGAAATAGAGCCAGGGATTTTTTATTTTTTTATTTTTTTTTAAATATGATGCATGTGTGCAGACAGCTAAAATTCGGGCTGCAGCTTTACTAATAAACACTGCGTGTGCGCAAAATATTAGACTTGGCACTTTAATAATGACTTTCATTCAGTGTTACACAATCAATATGTCAATTTGCAAATAATTTTTAAAATCAATGCCCTTTCCCACATGTTAATTTTCACAATCAATATAACTTTTAAAGTTTAATTAGGTATCCCTTCGTCAGTCACTGTAAAACATTTTTAACAACAATAAAAATGAACATAATCTAGCCGATTGTGTAGCCAAGTATACAGTATACAAGGGGGAAAAAAATGAATAAGCATGCGGGGGCACGTGCAGACAAACAACTATTCACATTCACAACTATGGTCGATTTTGTGTTTTCAGTAAACATAAGAAGCATTTTGTTGCAACAACTACAGGTAATGAAATCAATCAAAAAGATCAAAAACGAGATCATTGACTGCATTTATAGCAGCATCTTTAGTAAAGGTTGGTAAATCTATTTTCACTGACAGGTAAACCAACTACAGCTGAGGACCTCACAATATGTCCTAACACCCCATTTACACAGCTATTGAACATTGTGGAAAACATACCTGACAGACCCCTGCATTAATAGGGACAAAAGAGCGTGAACGCAAAGAACCTTCCTTGAAATCCATGACTGTGCTCTATAAGAAATTAAAGCTCGAGGATGCGGTCGACTGACTGATTTGATTGACCGTGAGTGTACCCAGGCTTCTCAGGTTGCGGGCAAGCCGGCAACTGGTTTGGATTTGGTTCAGAATAACCCTTGCAAAGTCTGAGAGCAGAATTATTCCCTAATAATTGTCACCATCGATGTCGAAACATGATTAACTATTGTCGGTGGCATTGTTCTTCATGTCAATTACAGAGAATTCTGAATGACTCATAATCATAATCATGCTTGAACCTCATTGGAGCGCGCTAAAAAAAAAATGCGAATGTCATCTCAACGAAAAAGTCGAGTTGTTCCGCCACACGATGAAGAACAAAATATTCCGTCAGAATGTTCCCTATTTTCCGAAAGTTACCAGGTCATCATGGTATATAGTTGAAGAGTGAGCCAAAACTTTGAATGAGAAATTTAAGCTGTGCAAAAAGTAATTCCAGATGAGTGTTTCTTCGGTCTGGCATATAGCGCGAGGTGTAGAATGAATACCCATCACGGCCGAAGGTGACTGGATACGTGTGAGGCAGCGGGCGAGAGCGAGAGAAAATAACCTAAATTTACACTCATTTTCACTTTCCTTGGGTGAATGCTGTAACATATTGGACCTTGCTACGGCACAGCCTGCAAGTTCTCAATCATGCGTGAATGTGTGTGTGGCATGTGTGGACAATGGGTAGACTCCTGGTCTCCTAGTTGTCCAAGCCCCCCTGTGGCGAGGCTGAATAACACACCTCATACTGGGCTTCTTTTCTCCTGCTCACTCATTTTCACACCCCCGCTTTTTCACTCCTTCCAATAGGCTGAGACAAAAGAAGACCTGTGTTTTTTTTGCCATTTTGTTTGTTTGCCCCGGTGCGTGTCGACACTCTGTCCCACTCCTTCAGGAAATGGTCCGTCAATGGCCATTATGTACATGTTTGAATAGTTACCTTTTTCGAGGTCTTGCTAAAACAGTCTATGGGCTAAACCTCGGGTGACGCTGCGTCAGATTTTCAGATTGATTCTTCCTGAGCACCGATGCTTGCCTTTCTGCCTCGTTCAAATGGACCATCATTGAATGGCTTTTCAGTCACCGTTCATGCAGTCATTGGGCAGTCTACATGTTAACGGTTGTCACTCATCAGTGTGCGTACGAGCACTCAAAGTCCCACAGCCCAGCCATGTGGCTTTTCCACCTTCCATTCCTAGTAGGCAGCCAAGTGGCTGGATTAGTTTTGAACTAATACCCTAACTCAGGTGTGAACGGCCCCATCTTGTCACCATTGTTCTGGAAATGAGGGGAATTATTCTCTACTCTCCACTCAATTACTGAAAGGGAACCGATGTTGCTTTACCTTTACCTGAATAAATCAGTGTTGTAATCAGAGGTGGGTAGTAACGCGCTGCATTTACTATGCTACATTTCCTCAAGTAGCATTTTGGATACATTGTACATGTTAAAGTAGTTTTAATACTGCATACTTTCTACTTTTACTCGAGTATTTATGTGGAGACGAAACGGTACTTTTACTCCATTACAATGATCAAAATGCCGCACGCTAGTTTTATGGAACAATTATTGCTTATTCGTCAACTATTTCTGTTTAGACTCCGACTTCGACCACATTGGGCGCTATTTGCTCCAATCCAATTTAAGTGCTGGTGACGTTTTAGTCTCGTTCACTAATCAAAGGACATAAGGAAGTCACATGACCACAAACAATATCTTCAATTGGACCTCCCAGGCATAGGTATTAACATTGCACACACACGCACGCGCACACACACACAGTAATATGAGATTTTCCACATTCATATTTTTGTTGTTGTTATTTTTATTTTATTGATGTTCATGCTCTGTTAAAAAAAAAGTTACCATTTATTCTTTACAGATTTTTACTGTGTTATTTTTACTCTTACTCGAGTATTTTTTTTGGGAGGACTACTTTTACTTAAGTCACATTATTATCAAGTAACAGTACTCTTCCTTGAGTACAATATTTGGCTACGCTACCCACCTCTGGTTGTGATGTACGCGAGAGAGGTAAGGGTTTAGAACTAGTGTACAATATTTCACCACATCGTAGTGTTCGACAGGATCCAATTACTTATGATATTTCCACTTTTGTGATCATAACAGAAAATTATTTTACCCTCCTTTCTTAGTAAGAGCTCAACACGGTTTATGTTTTTCCATTTCTTGCTGAGATTTATTGCTGATGCACAAGATTCAAACAAGACTTCCTTACTTAGAATTTACTGTAGTGAAATATACAAACACACAAATCTATGCAGCATGTGGATGAAACGATAGAGAATAAAAAAAATACCCAATGCATTTAGGTTATAAAAATCTCACGTGCCGAGATGGTGGCAAGTCCTTGGTTGTGCGTTTGACCTGAGCGCTGAATTCATTGCGGTCCAAAGTCCGATTCTGAAGGCTCCTGGCGAATCTTATTGACTTTGCCAAGGACGGTGATCTTCCATGCGCAAGTGACAATGATGTGAAGACGTTGTCTGTGGCAACGGTTCTTTCTTTGTCCTTGAACGGTTCCATTAGCTTCATCACCACATTTTAGTATAGTCTCTCCCCTGTGGGATGACTGGATATGCCAAGATATGGGATGACATTGCACACGTACTTGGATTTCAAGTCACGTGCCACCCAGAACTTAATGCCAAACTTTTTCTGGTTTCGTTGCAATTTACTGCAGGAAAAAAAACGATGATCGGTGGGTGTCCCACTTTTGCCGACCATGCGTCACGCAGCGATGGAAGTTTGATCGCCCTCCGCAAGAGGAGAATGGCAATGAACATCATTAGTTCAGGGAGGGCCATGAACCAAGTCTCCAGTCGACCTCTCTTTTCTGGTGGCGCAGAAGTCTCCTCATTTGTAAGGTGATCATAGGCTCTTTTCAAGCATACTCCACCCCCTGATCTGAGCATTCTGGTGGACCACCACATTCCGATGTCCTTCTCAGACGTTTAGTCAAGCACTTAACGCGTGTCACGTCTGTGAACAACTAATCTGGCAGGTAATGGCTGCATCTACAAAAGAATGGTGTCTAATTGTAGGCCGCTTTTCGGCTGTCCTCTGGGCATGGTAGCAGGAGTAAGAAAAGTTTGGGTTTTCTAGTGCGAGAGGCTGACGCGGAAGTGGAAGTCGACTCCCACTCGCTCCCACTCCCTCCCAGTCCCGAGTATTAAAAAACATCCCGCCAAAACCCGAGTGTTTCAAAGAAAAAGAAAACTCTCGCCCAACCGAGTTTTTGAAAAAAAAAAAAAAAAACACTCCCACAAAGATTGAGCCCAATCCCAAACCAAAATGTTACTAAATCTCACTCCCATCCCCCGCCCATTTTTTGTCTTTCTTTTTTTTTTGTTTTTAGTCAAGTCAATCAAGTCATGTCAATCCTGCTCTGTTTTTGTTCCTTGTATAAAATTTGCAATGCATGTCTTCCTTCGCGACCGTAATAAATGAACCCACTGAATTATCGGCGTGATCTATAAACCAAAAAAAGGAAGTCTATTAACAAAAGACGTATTAGTCTCTTAGTTTAGCAATGTTTAGCTCGATGCTGAGGGAAATGTTCAAATATCGATTTGATGAAAAAAATATAACTACATCATGGTTTCACTCCCGTCATGGTTTCCACTCCCGCCCATTCCCGCCGATTGTGTTCATAGTTCCTGCTCCCGCCCACTCCCGATGACCTTCGCTCCCGCTCCTGCAAAATCCCGTGATTGATGGTGAAATTCACTCTCGTCCTGCGGGAATCCCGGTAGGAATCCTGAAAAATGTCAGCCTCTCGCGTGTACCTGCCAACCATTCACACAGCAGCATGTGGAAAACATGATACCATGTTGAGCAAAAGACAAATTTACACAATTTAGATTTGAGTAAATATCGCTTTCATATGAAAAAACAGATAAGTGAATATTCCAAAAACGTCAAAAATTATAAAGATGCAACTGTTCGAAAGCCAGTGTTCTTTTATATGTTCAAAAGTGTAACTATGAGTCTAACCTTTTTCAAATCTCAGACACACTAATACTTTGCACCGCAAGGTGGGGCTTGAGATCATATTTTGAAAAAAAATACGTCATGTTTGAGACTACGGCAGAACGGCCCATGACCAGAGAGAGACAATCACAAGCGTCGGCTTTAGAAGGAGGAAGAGATTTTCAAATGTAGCTAAAATTGCAATCATGGAAATTTCCAAAAGCACCTGTAATTTAATTGCACACGTTCTCCTCGTAATCTAATGGATTACATTGGATTATATTCGTTACAGGTAATTAGTTACTCCCAACACTGACCGTCAGCACCATTCATCCATCCATTTTCTATAGCGCTTGTCTTCATTAAGATTGCGGTGAGCTGGAGCCTATTGTTCGCCAGTCAATTGCAATTCATATTGACAAACAAGCACTCCCACGCACACCTGCAGACAATTTAAATTAATATGCATGGTTTTGGGATGTTGGAGGAAGCAGGAGTACCCGGAGAAAATCCACACCAGCTCGGAAGAACACGGAAACTACATTGGAAGGTTGGGGCTGAGATACGAAAACCCCAAAGCTCAGAACTGAGGGACATGCTAATAGGTCATCGTGCTGCCCAGTCAGCATCCGTTTCCGATTTTTACAGTAGGATACGACCCGTGTGGTTTTTAGGCCAAAAACTGAATATTGCATGACGATGATGGCGGTGGTGATTTTGCGTTTGAGACTCTCGTCAGTCATCCCTGCTATCAACCCACAAGAGAGGGCTGGAAACAGCGGTTGAATGTAAGATAAAAGTTATTTCAAGCTTTTATCACCTGGATAAAGCATAAGGCACAGCATTAAGATCTTTTAATCTGTTTATCATTGACGCATATGTGACTGTTACATATTTAGCTGTTTATTTGTATGCATCTCCCCTTTTATGGGTCTATGTAATCGCTCTAATGGTGATCCAAGACAATTCATGAGCCTCAGTTTGTCTCTCTGTCACATTACCTCACACATATCTGATATCATTACTTACGACTACTTGCCAATAAGCAGCAAAGCCTTGTGCTGTTTTTGATCTAAATTTCTCACCGCGTGCTACAATTAATCCTTCACTTCCATCCGTTGTTCCAATATTGACGCCTGTCTCCTTCCGCCATCCAATGCCACTTTCAATATTTCCCTTGACTTCTTAGATATATTAGTGCAGGTAGCAACGCTCATTTTTCGCTCATCAAGCGGCTCGCAGCGTGCGGGTTTCCTGCCGAGTAGTACTGGGAAATGGATCGCTCGGACTCCCTGAGGTCCTGCAGAGTGATTAGGTCTTAGATAGGACATCATCAATTCATAGCGGGATCCATACTCGCCATAATGACGGGGTGTTTGTGGAGCTACCATTCGTGCGTGTGCGTGTGCGCGCGCAACAATTAAAATGTGAGGCAGGCTAAAGAGAGTGATTATGAGCTGACCTTTGCAGCAGTTTCAGACACCCTGACCGTGAAAGGTTTATAAGGGAGTGCAAATGGGAAGAGACGCACGTAAACACGCGCACTTGCATATAAAGGCAGACTGTCCGTGCTTAGCATGCCACAGGGATCGATAGGAATTAAAACTTCCACGGGGGACAGCAGAGGCTGATTGCAAGCTAATGTCCCTCTGTTCACCTGCATAAAGCTGAGGCTGTGCACACATGCACACCAACAATCTTCAACACTCATTTGGCAAATTAAAGTTCAATTTCTTATGCTGATATTGCCGCTGATGTAACAGCTTGTTAATTCCTTGTGAGTGAGTAACAAGATTGTGGGTGTTTTTTTGTGAGCATGTGCATCCCTGGATCCAGGAGACCCATACTAAATACTATTTGAGCATAAAGAATGGCCAAAAGGAATTAGCCTAGTCTAACGCTTCCTCGCTCTGAATCACTGGACCCTGGACTGCAGAGGAATACCTTGAAGACAGAAGCAAGCACATCTAATATTATATCAATAAAGTCTTTTTCAATAGATTAGTTTTAAACTTTTAATTGGGTTAGTATGTAAAAAACAAAAATATATATATATTGCTCAAATCTGGGGATGTTAGCGACAGAAACGTAATGCAAAATATCTGGTCAAAATGCTAAAAAAAATTGTCTCTAGGTGTCAACGCACCCACAACTGCTTCTGCACCAACAGCACCAAAACTAAGTCAGTTAGAGGAGGGCTATGGAGTGCAACACCTGGAAGGAAAAAAAACATGTGGGCTGTACCACACGATTGAGATTGGGCACAGTCAGTATCATGGCAAAGTTTTCTGTCCTAAAAGTAAAAGTAAATAAATAAATTGTGATTAAACTGTTTCAGCCCTAATTCGTGGACATCGTGTTTTGTCACATGGCTCAGGAAATCTCCACTGGCCGGGATTTACAGCCACCCTCAGACTTCAATGAGCATCTTTGCTGGGCCGGCACACATGAGCTGCTTACGCACGACGGGTCTGTTTTAAGTCATTACAAGAATCGTCGTACCTTGACAGCGCGCAAGCCGGGCACATAAAAAAAAAAAAAAAAAAGATTCACGCACGAACGGGAGAATATAGCCTTATAAGTATTAGACGTTGTATATTAAAAACACTGGAACACACAAAGCAAACATACGTCCCTATATGCTATACAGTATATCCCTGCAAACATGTTTTTGTCTAGAAATGTCACAAGGAAGTGGCAAACGTTGTGCTAGAGATTTTAATATATATTTAAAAAAAGGCCATTTTAATTGATTTAATTTAAAACATTATTTGTATCCCTGCCAAATCTTTTGCAAAGGATCCTGGTATCTACAAGGCCATTATAACATTCGATAGCCCTCCTTTGAGAAGGTATATGAATATTTGCAGAAATGAAAAATGTAAAAAATAAAAGCTAAATATAATCTAACAACACTTTCTATCACTTGCTTGTGTTATTCTCAGGAAAAATAGATACATTTACCAACAAATTCACTTTGACTTAAAGGGTCAGCGCTATGAACAATTTTGGGCTTGACTGTTATTAGGGTTACTTCATGTTATCTCCAGGCCATCCTTATTCATTTTTTATTATTCAAATTTACTTGAATAAAATCTCAGTTTTGTACTAGACACAGCCCGTAAATTTTTGTACGGAAACCTACTAAATTCTGATGAGGATCGACGCCGGAGAGAAGATCATGGTTTGCTCTCTTGTGCCGGGGACAAATTAGAAAGACAAAGATAGACAAAGGCACAAGTAATGACAAATAGTGCAGCAGAGAGAGAGAGAGAGAGAGAGAGAGAGAGCTGGGAGGACGTGATAAAAGGGAAAGAACAGCCCCAGACAATGAAAGTGGACTCTGTGTATTGGAGACAATTAGCGTGCAGGTTGGCTGTCCTTTACGACTCTCATGGCTCATAATAACCAGGCTAAACGTTTATATTAACACAGGATATCAGCCTCGCCATCAGAGCAGTCAAAGCACACATAATTATATCCAGGCCTCCAAATGAACCGTCGTTAGTTTCATACACATTCATAAGAAGGGGGGGGGGGGGGGGGGGGGCAGAGGGCGTACGGGTTGGGAAAACGTGAGAGAAAGAACGAGAGAAACGAAATCTAATTTAGCCCTTCAAATCACATTCATAGGCTGGGACTGTCATGCACCTCCTGAGAGTAAAGGACGACAGAGAGAGGGAGAGGGAGCGAGAGACTGAAACGGACAGCGAGCGAGAGAGAGAGAGAGAGAGAGAGAGAGAGAGAGAGGAGGCTGGAAAGGTCAAGGGACCTCGACTTAGTGGAGATAGCCAAATATTATGTTAATATGGACTCCCATTTTACATAGAGCTAATCAGTATGGCCCAGAATTAAAGGGGCAGATAATTAATTTTAGAGTAAGGGGTTATCCGTGTCTGCCTATTGTCTTGGCGGGGAAACTAGAGAGAGAGGGGAGGACATAGAAAGAGACAGGAGTCCCTCAGAGTGTGTTTAACATGCACTGATAAGACAAGGGGAGCAAAGAGCGAGACAAAAAGACGGAAAAACAAGGGAAGTGGAAAAAGTACGCAGAATAGAAGTCACAAAAAGGACACCCATTAAAAAGGTCTCAGCGTGGGAACGAGAAGTTGCATTTATTAATTTTTTTACATCTTCTTCCAATCTCTTTCATTTATATCATCTGGGGTCTGGTTTGGGCAAGTCGGGTGACAGTGACTACTTCCAAGGGTGTCATGATGACATTTGATAAGTCCATCCATTTGCTATACAGGCCAGAGAGAGTTTAGGGCCGCCGCACGCCGAAAGTGACTGAAGTGAACCGTGGCAAAAAAAATGAGTCGACGGCACTTCGCCGCGCGCGGACTGATTGAACATCGACAGATCCGGTGCAACGGAAAAACTGAGACCCTGTATCGTGTTTTGAGACTCCACATACAACATACTTTTCTGTACTGTATCAGCTTTTGTTGAACCATAAAAACGTGGCGCGATTGTCAAGGGAGAAGCAGATGGCCACACAGAAGAGGAAACGGGTAGTGATTGTGTGTATATTTTAAAAGGCTGTTGGTAACGGGCAACCGTTAATTTGAATTGTTTTTGCTAAGTAGCGTGCAATAACATGATATCCTATAATATGACTATCCTATGAATACTATGATAGAGAGGGTTTTAAAAGGTCAAAATACATGTTAAATAATTAAATCAATATGGTGTCTCTATCTCGCGGAAACTCGCTTATCGCGCCCACCCGCGATAAGCGAGGGTTCACTGTGTACAGTGTTGGGAAGATTACTTAAGAAATGTAGTTGTTATTATTATTAAAAGTTACGATGGCCACCAGTCAGCTAAGTTTCATTTTGTCTTAAAATCCCCCCAAAATGTTATTGATGAAAGTTCATGTGTATTTTTAATTGGCATTTACGTCTAGGACATTTTTTTATTTTATTATTATTTTTTTTTTTTGGGTGCGCATCCCCGAGGGGTTCTCGTTTGTTTACGAGCTTTAAATCATAGTTAAATTGAAACACAATATCAACAAACCTTTTCACACGATCCATCCATCCGTTTTCTGGAGCCGATTCCAGCTGACTTTCGGGTCAGAGGGGGGTGCATCCTGTACTGGTTTCCAGTCTAATGCAGGGCAACACTTAAGTCTGATTTTAAAAAAAAAATTATAATAAAATTGTAAGACAAGGAAGTAATTTAAATGTATTGGCTCTCAATAGGCGTCGGTAAATCATATTCAACATCTAAATCTCCTAATCGCAATAAGTCCTGTTAGATCTGCTCATAATTCAACGACTATTAATTATTCTCTTTGTTTCAAGAAAACACTTCTTTTTTTAAAATCTCTGACTTTGAAATAATGACTAGACATTATTAGGAACAATCAATCTAGAATCTCCATAGTGACCAAATATTTATATCAATCTTAATTATTAAATGCAATATGTTTACAATCAATACACTGTACAGCATAGGCAGTATGATTAGTTTTCCCTGCAATATCTGCATGACTGATTTGAAGAGGGATAAGAAAGGCCTGTCCAGTTGCTTATCTCAAACCTTTATTGGCGCTTCTTATAATAAACAAGCAGGATATAGGGGGTGGTGGGGTTTGTAGACCACACTGAATTATGTCCTCTTTTTATAGCATATCTGGTATTAGTTGTTGTTTTATAGGGTGTTTTGCCTCATGCACTCCAGGTCCGGCTGTTTAAAGCCTGTAAAATGAATCCCTAAAAAAAGATGTAAAAATGCATCTTTTTTTTTTTTTTTTTTTTTTTTTTTTTATCACATGCTTGTCCTTGGTCATAAAGCGCTGCAAATCATCATGCAGCTGAAATAAGATCAGCATTCCTCCCGCAGAAACTGCACACATTCCCAGTTGGCATCTTTTCCATACTCATGTTTAATCCATTAGGGATACGGCCTCATTCCAACCTGCCATGGTAGCAGCACCTGGCATGCAAACACAAGCACTCATGCAGTAAACACTATTCTGAATGGTCCACCGCTGTATGACATCATTTTACGCTAACAGACCCAAACAGTTTATAACTAAGTATACCGTTGCAGAGAAACAAATATGCAAACACACGGGCAGCTTAGGTGGGGGATGCCCCGTTTACATGGACTAATGTCTGTTAGCAGGTACTTACTTTGAAGCATCATCCCACCATGCCTGTAGTGTGAGCCCAGATTATGTTGAGGCTGTCACTAAAGGCCTGCGCACACTCACAAACACACACACACAGATGGCTACATTGTACCATTCTCTTTAAGCAGTCTAAACACATCGTCGAGCCTGCTTTAGAGGGTGAGCATCACAGGTCTGATTTACATACATGAAGTGCATTGTGATGTTTGGATTTGGCCGGCTGCTGCTTCGCGACAAGAAATGTTCCCGCTAAAATGTAATTTTCACACCTATTGTCTGGAGGGGAGATGACAAAAGATGGAATATGACAGGGGAGACAGGGTGGAGAGGGAGAAGAATAAAAGGAGTGGGAAAGGGAGAGGGCTTGGGGAAAACATGTGAAGATCTGAGCCTTTGATATTCCATGAAGAGATGCAGGAAAACAGTTGACAACATGAGATTACTCAAACCTGACCCCTTTTGACCTTCTCTTTTGATTTAAACTTCAACATTTAACACCGTTAATCAATTGACCTCCAATGGCAGCTAATACTCAACTGTGTCAAATTCATTGAGCTGAAAGTGTCATTGGATTTAGTTCTGTTCATCTTTTTTAATGACCTTAACCAAATGGGACTAATGTGGACTTTTTCATTTGAATCTGTTGGATAACTATTATATGAGGTTTGATTCAAACTGCACGGAAGCACGTGCACCTGAAAAAAAAAGCAGAGTATGGCGTTCTTGAAGCAGAAGAAAATTCAACTACAGCGGAACCCCTAAAGTCCCACATTGGGTTTGCTTTTTCTTTGATATTTTCATATTTTTGTGATGCAACCAGCCAAGTATAACGAAAACCATTGACCAGCAAATGGAACTTATTGCGGATTTGCGACATAAGGAGTGTCCGGCTCCTCAGCACGATATGAACAAAGGTCAATCTAAATTCCATTCAAAATTCAATGAAGCAGATTCCATGTTGACAATAACACTTATTAATTGTAGTCATAACTAAAAGAAATGCCATTTTGCTCTGCAATATCAGGGGCCGTTAGGGATATCATTCAGGATTACCGCTCACTTCACCTTTGCAGCTTTTCAGTTGTGTGCATGAGTGCATTTTGTTGACGTGCTGTATTTGAGTGAAAAACATTTCAGTCGTGGGTATGAGAGCATTTCAGTTGTTGAAAAGTAATCCTGAATTCGGTTCCTAATGGCCCCACAATGCAAAAACCCTCTTGTTCCCTCTCCATTACATCTGTCGAGCTTCTTCAAAGCTTCTTCTTCAAAACTGCTGTAAGTAGTTTTACTTTATTTTGTTTATACAGTGTTTATTGTCCCTTTATACATATATGACAGTTAAGAATATTCAATGTTGCGGCAAATAATACATGCATGGTTAATAAAGGTTTTACGGGGACAACAACTACTGAATTGACGTTGAATCATTTCCCGTGGAAATATATATTTTTTTTAAATCAGAAAAACTGATGTCCTCCATGGAAGAGTCAAACATGTTTTATTTTAATTTACAAAGAATTCGCAGAGGTGGGGTCTGTAGCACTCCATTTTCACAAATATTGATCTCCTTTGCGCCAGTCTGCAGTGTTAGTGTCTTTATGAATTTGCCGTATTTCACACAGGCAGTGTTTTACTGGTCCAATCTCAGCCTTGTTCAATAGTAATGCAATCAGCCAAGTTTAACTCCATTTTCTGTCTCTTCTGGCTGAAAGAGCGCCGTTTACACTCCTACGGTTATGTGTGTATGTAAGACGGCTCTCATATGTGCATTTAGTTGCATCCATACACACTGTAGTAACGACTTTGACACTCACAATCCTTCCTTTCCTGCTCGATCTCACCGAAGGATGTTTCTTATCCTGTCAGCCATTGCTCTGCAGGGAAGGGAGGGCTCGGCGAGGCATATATAGAAAAACGAAGAAGGGGAACGGAGAGGAAGAAGAAGAGAGACGGGGGAACAAAGGATAGGGAACAGAACAGAAAAAGCCCAAATGAGGATAAAAGAGGGGGAAGGAGTGGTGCAGAAGCATGAAGTGGTGTCATTATCATCGGCACCTGGGAGAAGCACCCAAATGGAGATTGAATCTGGAAAAAGCAAGAAGCACCGAATATCTGACTCTTTCTGGGAATCGCGTCATGAAAATTCATTTAACAGGAGAAATGACTGGATGGGATGGTATTGTTGTAAACAATTCAAATATGTGCGCCAGGTTGCCTTTCAGTGGTATATAATGTGTTACCTTTATAAAAACAACTCGACAAATATTGAGCAGGAAACTTTTGCTTGTTGCCAATGGTAAACATGTTTGGGTTAAATTACGTAATCAATAGCATTTTAGGGCTGTTACTGCAAACTTGTTTGAACTCGAATGGTACCCAGTGGAGAACAGCAAGCCACTGAGGCCAAACAGTCCTAATTTGGATAAGTGCCATGTAGTGGACCTTCAAATCTTGAGGGTTCCGTGGACTTCTTTTATGGACCTCGAGTTTCACTTCTTTCCATAGATTTTCGATTGGATTAAAGTCAGGTGATTGGCTGGGCCATTGTAGCATCTTTATGATTTTTTTCTTTGAAACCAATTGAGAGTGTCCTTGGCAGTATGTTTTGGATCATTATCCTGCTGGAGTGTCCACCCTCGCTTCATTTTCATCATCCTCGTAGATGGCAGCAGATTTTTTTCAAGAATGCCTCGGCACATTTGCCCATTCATCTTTCCTTCAATAATGTAAAGTTTACCAGTACCATTTGCTGAAAAGCAGCCCCATACCGTCATGTTCCCACCTCTGAACTTCACTGTTGGTATGGTGTTTTCAGGGTGATGTGCATGGCCATTTCTCCTCCAAGCGTGGTGTGCCTTATGGTTACAGTTAAGTTTTGCTCTCATCCAACCAGACTATATTCTCCCAGTAACTGGCTGTTCCAATTGTTGTTCAGCAAACTTTAAACAAGCTTTGACATGCATTTTGTTTTTTTTCAACAATAGGGTCTTGCGTGGTGAGCGTGCATACAGGCCATGGCGGTGGAGTACATTACTCACTGTTTTCCTTGACAACAGTACCTGCTTTTTGAAGCTCTCCACAGGTGGTCCTTGGCTCTTGGACAACTCTTCTGATTATTCTCTGCACTCCTGTATCATAAATCTTGTGAGGCGCACCTGATCCAGGCAAATCTATGGTGGTGTGATTGGCTTTCCACTTACGTATTATGGTCCAAACCGTGCTCAGTGGAACGTTCAGAAACTTAGATATGCGCCTGTAACCAAGTCCATCGTTATGTTTTGCAACAATTACTTTGCGATGGTCTTCAGACAGCTCTCTGCTCTTACCCATCATGAGATGTGTCTCATGATGGGTAAGACCTTTTTGGCAATGAGACCTTTTTGTAGGCCATCAATTAGGACTGAACCAGCTGATATTCATTTGGATTTGAATTCACAAATTCATGTTAGTTTAATTGTCTGTCTGACTTAAATCTGTTATTGTTTCATGATTAAAATAAAAGGTCTTTTTTGCCACAGCGGTTATTTATTTAAATGATTGTTCCACATTATCCTTAGCAGGCAATTGTAAAAGTAACTGGAACTAAATTCCAGATCCACACTCATGGGGAAAGAAGGTGTTCCCACAGATAGTTGAATAGATGAGGTTAATCCAAAGCAGACTCCCATCTGTTTCCCATTATCAAGACTCTTCCTTAGTCCCAAGAATGTCTACATTTCATAAATATTATCTGGACCCGGCAAAGAAGCCCGGACAAAAGCCAGAGCATTTCTCAGGGCCGCATCCGAGCATAATTAGCAATCATAACATCATCGCTGCATGCCACATGGCCTTATTTTCTGCAAGCCTCTTTAATTGCCTTGAGGTGCAATCAAGAAAACACATATATCTTTTTTTTTTTTTTAAATCCTGAAAGACATAATTAGGCCAAGTAGGTGAAATAATCCTTTCTAAACAACAATAAAGTAAATGACGTTCCCACACTGGACATGGCGATAACTTCGAGATTTCTGTTTGTTGTTGCATCTCTTTTAAAACCGGTGGGCCCTCAAGGAAGGTCAAGTGCATTATGTCCTGTGACACTAAAAATCAGAAACAACGTAGTGAAAGAGAAGCGCTCACGTTTTGTGTTTTTTGTTTTTTGTATTCTCCATACAATTTCTGAAACATCTCATAATAGCCGCGGGAGAGAAGAAAGAGCAGATGACACACATGTATATAGTGGGAAGCAGGAGGGAGGAAGGAGGTAGAGAGAAAAGATGTAAGCTCATTACTGAGACAAGTTGAAAAAGCAGAGCATGAGAGAGAAGAAAAGTAAAAGTTAAGCACTTCCTGAAACTTTGGCTTCCTTTCTATCTGTCTTGAAGAGTTTACCCCCCTCAACGCCTCATCGTCATCAGCACCACTACCACCTGCAACACTCCCCCACCCTCTTACTCTAACTCATTCTCTCTTGTCACTCTCTTTGAGTTAAGGAGGGTAAGGTAATCGTAATGAAATGACCCCGCGAGGCATGATGGCAGCCCTCGCCTGATAAGTTATTCCTGACTGGCTTTTAAGCTGCTGTCAAGCAATTTCCCTTGAAACCTTGCTTTGTTTTTTAGGGATTGTGTGTGTGTGTGTGTGTGTGCGTGTAGTTGCACTGGTATGTTGGTGCTGCAATGTGTGTGTGCACTGATACTGTATGTTGCTTTGACACCCCTACTTCTCTCCCATGAGGGGTGCAGATGACAACCTGGAGGTATAGCAATGTGAATGTGTGTGTAGCGGTGGGTGTGCGCCGGGTGCAGCGGGAGACATCTCGCAGATGACAATCCAGCTAATTGAAATGACAGATTATTCTAATGTGTAGAAAGTCATTAAAAACCCAGCAGCCGTTTTTCTTCCCTTTTTCCTCTTTTTCGCTCTCTCGTCTCTTTCTCTTCCCATTTCCCTCGCTGAGTTTTTCTGCCTCCAGAGTCGGAGATGGAGCTGGATCTGAACTTAAAGGAGATGTTGGCATCCCTTTTCTTTCAAGCTCATGATCAGGACAACTTGACATGCAGGAGTTAAATGCAGGTGATAGTTTCCCAACTTGTATTCTAATGAATGCTATTAAGGTTTCTGTACTTACTTATGCGATAATGGTGAGTAACACTGGAGATGATTGAAAATAATTATTATTATCCTCGCAAAGATACGTGCAGTACAATTAAGTCCCAAATGATTCATCCCCCGACTGAATTTTGAGCTAAAAGTACTTTTATTAGGTATCTTTGTCCTGAAACTACATAAAAAAAAAAAATAATAATAAAAAGGCTTTAACACATTAAAGATATTCATTCGTTTGATTCTACTGCTTATCCTGTTAATGGTTGCTAGTGAGTTGGACTCAATCCCAGTTGACTTCGAGCAAGAGGCAGGATACACGCTAGACTGGTTATCAATCAATTGCAGGGCACCATTCCTACTTACACACCTATGGACAATTAATCAGTTATCCCAACAAGCATATTTTTTAAATATGGGAGGAGGAAGACAGAGCACTTGGAGAAACCCCACCCAAGCACGGTGAGAACATGCGAACTCCACACAGGAACGACTGCGCTGAAAGTCAACCCAGAATCTAGATATAAAATCACACATATTGATTCATTAAAAAAATCATTACCCATAATGGTCGCGAGCATGCTGGAGCCGATTCCCAGCTGTCTTCGGGTGAGAGGCGGGGTACACCCTGAACCGGTCGCCAGCCAATCGCAGGGCACATACAAACAAACAACCATTGACACTCACATTTACACCAACGGGCAATTGAGAGTCTTCAATCAACCTACCACACATGTTTTTGGGATGGGGGAGGAAACCGGAGTGCCCGGAGAAAACCCACGCAGGCACGGGGAGAACATGCGAAACCCACACAGGCGGGGCAGAGATATGAACCACGGTCCTCAGAACTGTGAGGCAGATGTGCTAACCATTTGCGAACCGTGCCGCACTTTGAAATTATTCACCTTGAATTTATTGAACACACAAAAAAAAAAAAAACAATCTGCCCTCCGATTGGCTGGCGACCAGTTCAGGGCGTACCCCGCCTCCTGCCCGATGGTAGCTGGGATAGGCTCCAGCATGCCCGCGACCCTTGTGAGGAGAAGCGGCTCAGAAAATGGATGGATGGATGGATGGATGGATGGATGCCGCTGCAAATGGCTCCCAGGCCGTCGCTCGAACATCCTTGTTGTGTATTATGTTAGAAGTTCGGAAGATCATTAAAAAGAAAAAGAAAAAAAATGGTCAACTGTTGTTTACAGTTCAACTTTGCCAAACCTTTATATATACTGTAATTATTTTTTTTTTAATGGGAATAATGAATGTTGTCATTTGTATCTAAACTATTCACGTACATAGTATAACCTTAATTTCCCTCTCTCTATCTATTGGATTTTGATTCACTTTTTCGATGATAAAGCGAACAGAGTGCAGGTGAAAAGCTAACAACACCATTCACAATGCGTGCAAGAACGGAAGGAAGTTACGTCAGTTCTCCCCCAACCCAACACCATTCATAATGCAAGAACGGAAGGAAGTTATGTCAGTTCTCGCCTCAGTTGTTCAACATGGAACATTTTCGCTTTAGTTCAAAAGCACAACCGCATAATAGCGCTAAAAAATATGAGTTCTGGTAGAAGAGTGGCTAACCACTCTTGATACCATGCAACACATGGCTTGATATCAACTCACATTTTTTTGTGTCGCTAAAGATTTTCTGTTCATTTGTGAGTCAAAAGAGAGAAGCCTGACATGATACTCAAGGATTATAGATCAGGAATACACGACAGACTGGCTGAGGAAATTCCAGTGAATCTAAATACTTCCTCTGTCTGGACTGACTCACAATTATTTTCCAATTCCATTCAGACTTTTTTTGAAACTCCAGCGGGCAAAACAGCATTTTTTTGTGGCGATATCTAAAAACATTCAGGTGGCTGATAGGGAATTGCTTCCAGACTGCCTTGCAACAGATCCAGACAGCTGAAACCGGGCGTGGAAAACATTTTTTAAGATTCCAACACCGCCTCTATTGACATTCAGCAGAGGTAAATATTTAACAGGCGGCTGTTGAGTGCCATGTGCAGTATGGCACAGGCCAGCTTGCGGTGGAGATATGTATGTAGACAAGGCTGCTTTATTAAGCGTTGCTGCAGACATATTTAGGTAAAGTATGCCTGACACCCAGGGAGGAAATTGCCTGTATATGACACTATTCCTCAATACTGTGGCAGCTTGCCTCAATGCAATTTTGGACGAGGCGATTGACGGAGAATGACATGCAATGCAGGGGAGGGAGAGGGAATGAGAGCGAGATGAGAAAGTGTGCAGCGCCTTCCAATGCTGGAGGACGGCGGTGAGTGTCTCATGAATGTGTGTAATGTAGGTGGCACGGCGGGGTGACATGCAGGGTTTGTAATTGCAGTTTGCCATGTGAGGGATTGGCCAAAAGATAGCGGTGTTTACCGGAGGCCTGCTTGTGTTTGCTCTGTGTGGGAGTGATGGCGGACGAGGATGCTATTCATGTGTGTAATATTCCAGGGAAACGCACGCAGTTACACTTCATGGAGAAAAGCAAAGAGCCACGCTTGGCAATCAATGAATCAATCTATCAGACATGAAGCTGGACCCAGAACCTTGACTTTTGATTTTACCAAGTTGTCTTGTACAATTATATGGCTCTGTGCTCGGCAAGGCTATTTTTTCCCCATTTGCAAAAAGCAAATACCCCCCCAAAAATGTTGCGCAGGAAGTGGGACCACAAGTGTTTTGGTGTTCGAAATAAAATGGGGAGACTGAGAAAAACAGGGTGTACAAATCAGAATCCGCTATCATTTCTGGAAAAACCGCCTCAAGAGATCCAAAGGTTAGAGCCCCCAGGTTTGTTATTAGATTTTCTTTTCTCCGGGCTTTTTGCAACGCCTCCGTTCAGCGAAACTTTAGCGACACTTGTAACGCATATTCCAAATAGAGTGACCAGCCTCAACGGGGACGTGCTATAAGAAGAAGAATGTGAGAAGAGAAGAATACTGTGTACACCCGAAGAGTAAGTGTAACGTATGACGACTGTGAGTGCCACTGTGCGGCATCACATTTTCCAAATCTTTTTGTTTTAACTGCTATAACACATGATAATTAAGAATGTTAAAAAGTCAGATGCATGCAAATCAACGCTGCATTATGCCTAAAGTTAAGAATGTTTATATATGTATATAAAATATTCATAATATATGTATATATAATATTCCTTCTACTATTACTACTACTACCACTAATAATAATAATAATAATACATAGTGGTTAACATATAATGCTTTTATACAAAAAAGTACTTAATTTTCTTTTGCACATGATTAAAATGGGGCAAACTGACCTAATTGGCCCCTCTCTCCTAAAAAAAGAATCAAATAGTTAGTTGACGACATTTTAATCATGTGCAACCAAAGAACATGTTGGAATTTAGTACATTGAACTTTTTTTTGCCAGTGTAGTTTTATTATGGCAACAATTGAATCCTGGATTATTTCAATTTAAAATAAAATTTAAAAAAAAACTTTGAATTTACTTAATTTGAACATGTACATCAGTTGCACAGGATTCAAATTTGTTAAACTGACATTTATTATTCTACTACTTTTTTTTTTAGGAGAAGATGGGGAAATTATATCAGTTGACCACATTTTAATCTTGCGCAACCAAAGTACTTTTTCCCCCATTGTATTTCAATTTTATTGTCACTAAATATCAAAAGATTAAATGAGTTCACCCCACAATGTTCCACTTGGACTTGCATTAGAGTCTTCCAGGGCACCCAAGTGTTAGGTGAGCTCAGTCTTTAACCTTCACACTGTTGAATTTCCACACATAACTTGTCATATTGCCACCTTTTGTTTTTTTGTTTTTGTTTTGTTTTTTAATTTCCACACAGGATGTTTTGTAAATGAATATGCTCTTCAAATGATTCACTTTTAAGCCATACAAATCCAGTCTCAGCAAAACCCAAATGCAGTTTTCCTTTCAACGTCTAGAGGGCTCTGTTGTCTACACTCTTTCGTCCCAATCAAAGTCTCAACTGCCTGTCCTGCTTGCAGGGAAAAAAAAATCTAAATTAATAATACACACACAATTCGCCAAATCACATTGTAATTAAAACGAACAACCTAATTAACCTCGGGAATGTATCCCATAATTCGGTAATATTAACATGATCATCCCAGAGCTGGTAAATGTTTGGTGATAAAAAGCAAAAGGCAGAATTAAAGCCAGTTGCTAATTAACAGGAAGACACGATAATTGGGCTTATGAAAATGGGGTGGAATTGGTGGGGACTTGATAGTTTTAAGGAGGTTTATTATCAGCGTGTCAAATATGAAATTGAGTCACATTTGGTTTTTTTCTTTGAAGACTGAAGGCTGTGTGACTGGGATGATGTACGTGGCGCATCACACGGCATGCTTTGCTCGCCGTTTATTCCCCGAAGAGACACACGCTCAAGTGCAGCACTAAATCTTAAAACATGCAAAACAAGGGCCTAACTAAACGTGATAGAACGGATCAAACTGCTGCCGTAAATTCCTCATAATTCGCTCGTTAAAAAAACAAAAACAAAAAACAAAAAAAACCGCTCACATTTTCAGGAACTATCACATTCTTGGTGTTTTCTTGTGAGCATCCTGAGACATGTTGCGTGCGTGCGTGCATCTGTGTGCGCTGTGTGTGTGTACGTGTTGCGATGGCAGCACTTGACTGCTCCTGACTTGTGATTGGAAAATTGAACCAGAGGACAAAGAGGTGAAGTGACAATGAGGTGGAGAGACACAAGGAGACAATGAAAGCGCAGAATTGTAGTACACTCCTGTGGCTCATCACTGCCACCGATTCCCGCCCGGCAATAAATCTGTCAGAGCCCTCATCGCCATCCCAAGGTAGTCTTCCATTCATAATAGCCCATTTAGAGTAAATAGCTTGAAATCAGCAGCACAGTCGCCATCATCAAAGATATATAACCACATGCCCGAGTACTGAGCTATCACCATCATACTGTGTGAGTGTGCCTTCGTTTCCAAAGACGGTTGAAGAAAATAAATAGCATTTAGATACAAGCACGCAAAAACAAAATCACTATCCTTCGCTTCTGGTTGGACAAAGTTTGCTTTCCGCACCTTTTATTATCGCCATAATGTTTGCAGATGATCATAATTACATGTCTAAATCCAACATTTGCAACGGTGTTTCATCACCCCGTTTTCCACTAAAGGGGCATTTTAAAGCTTGTGAAGATGGCAGCCCCTATAAGCTATTTGCAGGGCCTTTTTAGGTACTCCTGCAGTAATCAGATGGGAACATTTCCAAACAAATATATCTTCGCAAATATTACTCCGTTTTAAATTGAGACTGGTTTATTATTGGGGTTGGATTTGCACTGCATTGGACTGAGAGCTGTTCCTAATATTTTAGCTACCTTATTTAATTGACACACACATACCGCTTTTTATTAAGAAAAACTAAAATCAGCCAGTGCTTACTGCTCTTATACAGTATAGTGTGACATGACAAATACTCAGCACAACCATTTGCTCCTCCATTTGTGTCCGGCGACAGCACACGCTTCAGGTCACGTTCTGATTGGCTCGCGTTGTAATTCACGTCCCAATCACGGCCGGGGCTCGGTGGTGAGCACACACGTAAGGATTTGCAATCGTAAATAGTGAACACGTTTAACATTTAATATGGTTGGCTCGGACTGTTTTCAGTGCAGATTGGGGAGGGGGAAAAGAATTACAAAAATCCCTCTTAATAGACCCCACACCGCAGTCAGGATAATCTTTTAGAGGAATCCAATCATGGGGCCTTTGCTGACCTTGATAGGAAGAGGGAAATCATGCTCACATTTGGCCCGATTATGGGTGCAAAACCACACGTCTACAAACTACAATAACAAAAATGAGCACATTTTAACATAATACCACTCTGAGAGTGTCAATCAAAAGTTAGCATTATTATCTTCGTGAAGGGAGACTTTATTTTATGAAGCAGTGTTGAGTTTACGTGAGCATTTGAAGCTGGTTAAACTTTTAAGCCGTCTTGCAAGGCATCACTTATAGTTTGCCATCCATTTCTACTACACATCTTTCAGTCAAAATGTTTATTACCTTTGCAGTTATTATTATTTGCAAATAATGGGACTCATTCATTAGTCTATGGTTAGCAGTTTTAAATAATACATTTACATGTACTGTATGTTGGACTTATGTTGATTTCTATGTGTTCTGCATTAGCATAATTTCACGCATATTGTATATGTAAGTATTGCATCTTTTAGTGGTGGTCACATTAAATTGGGGACCAGCATAAAATGGAGGATTTGTTTTGATAAATTGTTCTGTTACGACAGCTGTTCTAAACATGTATAAGCCAAATGTAATGTTCAGGAATTAGATGCAACATGATGTGGGCTATGCATATTTCTCCCGTGTCCTTCATTAGAAATGTAATAAATTATGCCCATGTAACATTTCAGTGATTACTATTTAATAAAGCAGCATAATTAAAATTCAAGCTTTGGGCATGTTTTTGCATTGATATACTGTATGTATATGCTGTACATCTGCGGAATCGTAGATATCGCAAGCACACACACACACACACACTGTCTCACTCACACACATGCACGCGCGCGAACACGCGCGCACACAGAGGGAGTGTGGATGGTGTGTGGCACAGCCTGAGGCTATGTGTACAGTACAATGTCTACAATGGTGATTAGTGACACCGCCCCTCTTCCATGATAAAGTCATTTAAGCTAAAGGTTGTTAATAAAAAAAAAAAAATCTATTTTGGAACAAAAACAACATCACGTTTGTGATGCAAAACAATTGTTAATCAGACGTCCGACAGCCAAAATATCTGCTGTCAGGAGGAATGTCAAAAATGCATCACTGACATGTCCTCATAATATTTATGTTCATCATATTCCAACATGATCCCCATCTGTCTTTAATTATAACTTGGAAATGCAAGTACAGCGTTTACTGTAGAAGAGATCATCTTCAGAGACATTATCTCTCCTTTAAGCCTCTCAGTCTTGCTTTTGGTCCAGTGAGGACTGACGTTCTTATCAAATCACATCATTTTATCATCAATACTCACATAGCTTAATTACCTTTGCTAAGAATTCCTGGTTTGAAACTTTGACTTTGAGTGCATTTCCACTCACGGATTTATCATCCAGCTTTTTTAGCTTTGCATTATGAATAATAACTACTACACATGCTACAGAGACACAGCTAATTGACGTCGACAATGCCAAAGTAAGTGAAAGTAATAATAAACATGCATACTGTACATTCATGATCAAAACATGCGGATTACCTCATTAATTTAAGTAACTCTTGAATTTACACCATCAGTTTTGAGCACGGTATGGACTGCAGTTTGTAGGGGTTTAACATTATATATATACAGACTCTTTCCAAGAAATTAGAATATCATGGAAAGGTTTGTTTATTTCCATAATTCCATTCAAAAAGTTAAACCTTTATAGATGATAGATTCAGGGCCTACAATTAAAATTATTTCAAGTATTTATTTGTTTATTTTTACATAATTTGGGCTTCCTGTTCATAAAACCCATGAAATCAGGATTTCAGAAAATTGGAATACTGTGAAGAAGTCAGCCCAAATTTTGCAGGCCATAAATGTTTTCAACTGAGTGTCACACAGTAATCATCTATTAAACTCAAAGTACCTGCACATGTTTCCCCAGGTGTCTTTAAATCTCAGTTGGGTTCAATATGAGGAAGACTGCAGATTTGACAACTGGCCAGAAGACCATCATTGATACCCTCCATAGGATGGGTAAGCCACAAGAGTTCATCGCTAAGGAGGCTGGCTGTTCACAGAGTGCTGTGTCCAAACATATCAATGGAAGGACAAAATGTGGCAGGGGAAGATGCACCAGCAAAAGAGATGACCGTGGGCTTTAGCGGATTATCAAACAGAGAAGATTCAAGAATCTGGCAGAGATCCAGAAAGAGTGGATGAGGCGGGAGTCACAGCTTCAAAAACCACCACATTCAAACGCATCCGGGAGATGGGCTACAACTGTCGCGTTGCTCGGGTCAAGCCACTTCTGAGCCTGAGCCGACGTAGGAAGCGTCTCAACTGGGCCAAAGAGAAGAAGGACTGGACTGTTGACCAGTGGTCCATGGTCCTCTTTTCCCCAGAAAGTAAAGTGTGCCTTTCATTCGGGAATCAAGGTCCAAGGGTTTGGAGGAAGACGGGTGGAGAACAGAACCCAAGCTGCTCGAGGTCAAGTGTGAAATATCCACAGTCAGTCATGATTTGGGGTGCAATGTCCAGTGCACGTGTTGGTAACTCTGCTTTGTTAAATCCAAGGTTACCACAACAGTCTACCAGAAAGCCTGCTTGCACAATATAACATTTGACCAGGTAATTGTCTTTCAGTTATTATTCAGAGCTAACTAGAAAAAACATTCTAATTACCAGGTGCTGTGTGCTTCTGCAAACAGGTAAACTATGCTGAGAGGACTAACTAGATATAATGATTAACATATAGACTGAACAATAACCGAATAAAGATGGAACCAAACAAGTTGTGCTGCTTGTAATAATTGACAAGCAGACTGACCAATGTCTGTATGAAGACTGTGATGCAACCAAGCATTTGGTGAGGCTCCCTTGAATAATTGGAACGTAGACTAGCCAAATGGTTCACCTTCAAACAAGACAATGACCCTAAGCACACAGCTAAAATACCGAAGGAGTGCCTTCAGAACAACTCTGACTGTTCTTGAATGGCCCAGCCAGAGCCCTGACTTAAACCCAATTGAGCAGCTCTGGAGAGACCTGAAATGTCTTCAGAAAGACAATGATGCAACAAACCAATCAATGGTTCTGTGCGTAATGATTGACAGGTAGACAAGACAATGGGAACTCAAGAGAAATCACTGCTTAATGGAGGAACACATGCCAACACAAACAAACAAACAAGAAATCCCAGCCAAAACGTAGAAATGACAGGGGAGAAGAGGGCATATGCTCACTCCAACCTCAAGAAGTGTAAAAGTTAATGAATAGAACGCTATCATTGAGTATATTGACTTTGCAGCAGGTGTTGGGAAGCCAAGCTCCTAAAGCCTGCGGAGGGTCACCGCTCTACCACTAAATTGTGACTCTGCTCTACAAGAAGGTAAAACACAGATGGCCCCTCACGGTCGCTACTAAAACTCCATCACTCACTCACTCACACCCCAGCAGAGACGGAGCAGAAATAGGTAGATGGAAGTGACGACAGAGGTCGAGAGAAAAAAGTCCGGTGGAAGGAAATACATTTGCAACGTTCGCGCCACATGATTGCGCAACGGGCACGCATGGTGATGAGGACGGGGTAGGAAGACGGAAAAATAGAGTGGCTGTTAGTCAAGGTGTCTTAATGCATATTCCATTCATCTCCTCTCCTCCACTATTCTTCACCACATCAGATAGCATGTACCTGACGGAAACCAACGGAAGATTGCTCGGTAGATCAAAAGGTGTGGCTGCAGTTTAGATAAGTCGACCTCCAATCCCAATACAGTTCATCTGTCTCAAATGGCGGCTCATTTCTCTTGTCAAGGAAAAGGTGATATTTATAGCTGTTGATTACATTGTGTGGAGAAACTCTCAGTCCATGCCTTCAATACACTTTGAATGCCTCACTGCAGCCTATTGGGTCTTTGTTTTAAAGGAAGTGCTTTTTAGGGGTTTTCCTGGCTTTTTGGACTTCCCTTCTCTCTGTGGAATTATCTCCCATCTGACATGAGACGTTCTGCCATACAGTCCTCTTCAGCTCAAAAATGAAAAACTATTTTTGTCTTAACCCCCAATTAGTTGCTTGATATTAGATTGTTTCCTTCCTTGTACCTGTGATCCTTCTAGCTGCTCTGTCTTCTTCTTTTTGTCTGAGGAGCATCAAGAACTTGATGCATCACTGATTCAACAAAGAGCACTAGGTTGTGTTAGGGTGAAGTCTTTCTTTTTAAGAACCAATGCTATGCTTTGATTTTATTTCAGTTAGAAGACGTATGGAAAAGCTACTACTTTGTTGATCAGTATCTTGATAAAGCAGTCCAAACAGGATTTCTCCTAGCACCTTGTTACATCCATCCATTCAGCCTCTCCCAGCTCACTTTGGGTGAGAGGCGGGGTCGACGCTGGACTGGCTGCCAGCCAATCACAGGGCACATGCTGACAATCACATTCCCACCTTCTGGACAATTTAGCATCTTCAGTTGACCTAACATCCATGAGTTCGAAATGTGGGAGGAAACCAGAGTGCCTGGAGAAAACCCAAGCAAGCAGGATTCTGCAAAAAGAACTTTAGATGAAAGGTGTGGCAATATTAGAAAGTTTAAGTTCATAGTGTAATGAGCAGTAATTTCAAAGAGGAAAGCCTTCTACTTAGTAAGGTCCACGTGTTAATGTGCCTACTCCACCCTGGAGCCTGTTTAGTGGTGCAAAACCTAAGACACATAGACTCCAGAGGCATGGAGTCTCTTGCTACTACAACATGATGTCAATGGCAAACACTCAATGTGGGGAACACACCGCCAAACAGCGAAACAATTTGTTTAATCATAAAGTGCATTTACATAAGGCGACGGCTGCATAAATGAATGCATAATTGAACAGGTTAATGCATAATGTAGCGCTCCCCCGGGACAATAAATAAAGTGCCTTTTGAAAACGTGTGAGACAGGCGAGGAGGGGGAGCAAGCGAGCGCCAGAGAGACAACAGTACCCGACGAGCGTCAGACAAGACATGAAACACGAGACAATGCCAAGGCCACCGAAGGAGTGAGAGGGGGGGAAAAAAGAAAGGAATATGGCAGGAAATAAATAAGTAAAAAGGGTGAAGTCATGCTAAGAGGATTTGGGGACATGCTTGGTTTCTTGCCATAATCTGTCTATTAGCACCAACGTATTTGCAGCTCTCATAAGCATGGCAGGGACACTAGCAGTGACAGGCTCACACACAACTTACTCCAATTTAACGTTGCCTCATGGGACTCTATCCCACACTTTCTGTTTATCCTCTTTTATTCACCATCCTTTCTGTTTTTCTTACTATTTGCCATATGACACTAACATGCTCTTTGTACTTGAGCACTTCCTCTATTATTTGGGACCAACGTAATTTGTGTATTATTACCTCGGCCAAGCTCCAAAGCATGATGAGAAATAGAGTTCAGACTGAGGTGGGTAGAGTACTGAGTAACTGGTGAATAACTTCTGATTTATTATTATTTTCATGAATGACAAATAAGACTAAAATTGAAAAAAGGCAATTCTTGATATTGCCTAACATTACTTTAACTAAAAGAATAATTAATCATCAAATCTTTATAAAATATAAATGAAGGGAAATTCTGCCACAAAAAAAATGGTATTAAATTCACTTTCTTTGTTTAAACACAAAACAGCACTAGTTTGAAATAGAGTTCTTATAAGCTGAAATATGGAAAATATTTTCGTCGATGCAGATGACAGCGCGTGACAAGTTATTTTTCATAGCCTGTAAACAGATTGAATGTGTCATGTTCCTGTTCTTTGCCTGTCTGCTGTGTTATTTCTTTTAGTTTGCAGTCTCCTGGGTGATAGTTGATGGACAGAGTGCCCTGCTACACACCTGTTGGCTATGACCATCAACTAAGTATTTGGTGGAGAAGAAGCAGAAGGATGACATCGGATTATTGTGCATTGCTCGCTTCCGTGGTCCGTTGTATACCCGGTTGTTTGTGCACTACTTTCCTTGTGCTTAGTTCATGTTACCCGGTTCTTTTGTAAGTACATTTTGCGTAGTTGTTCGCGCTTGTCTTTTCTTTTAACGTGCAGTTTAGATATGGTTTGTTTTTCTCCAGGCGTCGTCCTTCAGCTTTGCTCCGTCCACCATTTTTAGTTTTAGTTCTAGCAGTAGCTATTTTGTTTCACGTCATCATTCTCCTTAGTTGTACCTTTTATCAGTATAGTCACGTGTATGGTGCTCTTTTATTTCTACTTTTACGGTGTACGCTTATGTGTCACACGCTGATTAAAAAAACGTCAATCATTAAAAAACTTCAATCATCAATTGTGTTCAGTCTGCTTTGGTGTCCTAAATTCATTTTGTTAACCCGTAACAGAATGTGAGGCCAGGGGTGTTGTGCCTGTCAAGACACTATGTGCGGTGCCTGCGCAATCTATTTTGTCCTTTTCGTCCTACTGTTGTTGCTGTAGCTCGTGATCAAAGATGGCCGACCTGTTGCTTATGCGCACCTCAGTTAGTGCAGGCACCGCAAGATAGTGTGGTTACAGTGCTTCTTCTGACTGCGAGGAAACCCACCAGTGTTTGTGCTATGCTATGTTTGAGGTAATGTAAGTGAGCCACTTTGAAAATTTGCTTCTGCGTAGGACTGCAGACTTTAAGTGCTTTGTGTCATGTGACTGCCTGGCTCCGTTTGAAATGGAGTCAAACGTCACTCGTGGCCTCGTTGCAATGGTGAAACAGAATCACGTGACAGAAGTCTCTCTGGCAAAACAAAATAAACACCGTGGAACCTTGATCGAATGGTCTAATAGGGGTGTTCGGGTCATCTGGTACAGCCCATTGTCAGTTACATCGAAGCACTTATTTTGAGGCCATATGCACCCATATTACTGTACAGTACAAAGTTATTGTTTTGCAGTTGTTTGTGGCCTAAAACTGCCCATACAGTACAGGTACTGTAAATTTATCTACCGGTGTCCTTGGTCATGGTGACATTGTTGACGTACAGGACTCATCATAGGTGAGTCGCAGCAAAGAATTAGTGTGCTTCCTAGTTCCAAATCCGTTGCCAAAGGCGAACGACTTGACAAAAAAACTGATAAGGCTTCTTTATACTCGCGCGGACGGCAACCGCACTGACATCACTGTGGCTGTCCCTCGTGCAGTTTGCCTGATATATAGCAAGTGGAATGTAGCTCAATGTAGCAGACTAAAAGTAGTGTTACGTCTTAATAAAAATAAAAAGTATGTTGCATTAAAACTACACTGACAAGTTAAGTAAAGTAGCGGTAACGGCGTAAATGTGTTACTATTCACTTTTGGTAGTGTTTTAGTTGACATTTGTCACTCAGTTTGTTGCTTAGCAGGATCACGTAAAACCTGCAAATTCACGTTATCGATACCCACAAAACTTTGAACAGGGGCTGCACATGTGCCAACCAAAAACTCCTTCAGTTCTGCTGCCAATCTGGTGGAATCTGATTTGAGGGCCCCCTCCCACTACCACAAAGTCACCTCTGCTTGACAACTACCGTTATGTGTTACACCCATAGGATACAGGATTAATGTTTGTGTCACATCTTTTGATTTTTTAATATGCTTGAATACTCATGCTTAGTTCACTTTTCGCCTCGGTCTGGGTCTGGTCGGCCCCGACTGTTATCCCAGCAGATAGGGGAGAAATCATTCTTAATACACCGCACCCCACAGGATAATTGCAAAGGATAAACTTTTAGACACGTGAGAATCAGGTGTTTGGTGACTTTGATAGCAAGTGAGCAATTGCTCACTTGAATAACCTCTGCCAGTACCGTACCCGTGCAGGTGGACCTTCAATTTCCTGATTCACTGAGCACACTTCGTCCTCCCTCATCCTCAACACTGGAGACCCCAAGGCAGTAACCCCTTGTTGTATTCCCTTCTCCACCCTTGACTGTAAAGGCCATCTCAGACTCCAATGTCATGATTATGTTTGCCGACGACGCAGTCGTGGTAGGTCTGATCTATATAACAATGATGAGACAGCCTACCACGCTGAGATCATCTAGCTAAAAAAAAAAAAAAAAAGGATGCAGGGGGAACCACCTAGGGCTGAACACAAACAAAACAAAGGAGATCATAGTGGATTTTTCCAGGAAGGAAGCAGAACTTTTTCACACTCGTCATAAACGGGGCCCAGCTGGAGATGTGGAAAGCTTCAGGTACCTCAGCATCTTCCAGGACCTGCACATGTTCAGGCTACCTAAGCACTCTGGTAAAGAAGGGTAACCAATGTTTTTACTACTACTACTACATCAGGGAAACGATGCCCCCCCCCCCCCAATTTTGTGGCATTGTTCTCACACTGAAAAGGTACATAAGCATTTGACTTCTGGTTGTACCCATATCAATGAGAAAATGATAAATTAACTTAAAGCTTGAAACAAATTTGGTCCAACTATCGGTATGTTTGTCAGAGTAAGAGAGTTAGAGTAAAGGGACGTGTCATCTCTGTTTGGCTTAGCTGGTTAGATGCACACGCAAAGAATATTTTTCTTGGTCAGAGAAAAAGCCTTGATGATTTTGGATATCAAACAAGATAAGCTAGCTCATTTAAGGCCAAATACTCATTTTAAAAACGCTACAAGCCAATATTTCCAACAAATCAACATCAAACTGTTACTATTATTGTTGTTGACTATCACTATGTTTGACTATGATCTCTGACACTTACAGTAAGCAATGAGCACTTCAAATGGACAACGCAGGTGTTTTTTTTTTTTTTTAGTATTCTTGTTTGTAAACTGTATGAATTAGAACATGCATTTATGTTTATCAAAGCCATTATTCACATTTCCGTGAGATTGTCGTGAACTACCTGTCAATGCGTGTTATCTTCGCAGCGGTCCACAGCATGAGCGTTGCGGGCACGTCCGCATGTACGAGCTGTCAGGTGAGATCGGAGCATTTAAGCTGTGATGTGTCACACCTGATTATGTGAAGGTGTTAGCGTCTTTCATTCCTGTGCGCCGCAAATGCGTGCGTCGACAGAGGCGAGTCATCAGCGGAGGTTGGACGGCTGGTGACACCGCTGCGACCTCCGATGACGCCCTCCATTTTGTCAAGCGACGGCTCGAGCAGATTACCTCCGGCGCCATCTTCTTACTCTGTATGCTAATGAAAAGAGAGAGAGATGTAATGAGAAATGAGTGGCAGATAAAAGAAATGATGGGAAAAAAATGAGGGCGAAAGAAGGGACAAGGCAGGAAATTGAGAGAAAGGACCATAGAGGAACGCTGTGTGTGTGATGGAGTGGTTAAAAGACTTAAAAAGGGGAACAAAAAGATGGCAGGGCAAATGTGTCACACGTGGAGAGAATAAAAACAAATACAGTGAGGATGGAAGTGAAAAAGAACAAAAGCAGACTATTGAAGGTCATGTGCCACCATATTGGGGCTCCTTAGGATAGAATTTTTGGGTGAAAGGTATGTAAGGCAGCTGCGACATGATGAATATGATTGATTGTGTGTGTTTGTGTGTGTGTGTGTGTGTGTGTGTGTGTGTGTGAGCGTGAGACAGACAGTAATGAATTCAGCGTGCAGGACAGGAAGAAAAAAGGACATTGAAACTAGTTGAATTTCAAACGGGGACACCCTTGCCTTTTTTCACTTTGGATGTGTAACCCTTGTGTCCAGATGCCCAAGTGTTTGTGTCCGTGTGTGTGTCTGTGTGTGACTTTGAGCCCAAATAGCAGGTGGGAGACACTGCTGTAATCTATTATGCCCAAAGTAACTGAGCTGTCCTAAATGTCATTAGCTAAAAGGCAAATTTCATTATACCTCTAATAAGGAGCATGAAGACTCTTTTAGATGTCCCCGCTTCCCAACACCTCCTGCAGCATTTTTTTTTTTTTTTTGGTCTACGCTCTGCTCATTATTCTCTCTACTACCCCTTTGCCTGCATCTGGATCCTGGTTCTCAGTGGTCTTCGCTTTCAAGGTTAAAGTAAATGGCCAATGTCCGTGTTCAGAAAGTGAGAGTCAATTCACGAGATGACGGTGACTCACCTTCAGTATACATTAAGCTCCGCCCTCCCCACCCCTCCTCCCTTCCAGCCTTTGATGGGCGTTGGGAGTCGATGGCTAATCAGCTAGCATCAGGTCTAGCCCTCATTTCTCCTTCACATGGGCCCCATTAGGGAGCTGGCTTTCTGGAGCAGGCCGATAAGGACAATATGCTCCTCTTCCACATACATCCCAGATCTTCTAGGACCCCTTTCTTTGCTCATTCAGCTCATTTCCCAGCTTTCCCTCGCTACGCATCTCATCCGCTCTCATCTCAGTGCTCCCCTCACGTCTCACTTTTATTTCACATCATCTTTCTCCTAAAGTCCAATTACAACCGACATACCACAGTAACTTCACTTTCTCTGCTAGGTTTGTGTCCAGTTTTCCCTCACTCTGTTTTACACTCATTCCAAAACTAATCCCCCTATTCTACTAGTGGTCAACTTTTCAACTGCGTTTTTCTTTGCCTCAAATTGTCTGACAATGTTCTCATGGCGGCGTTCATTTTACACCCTGAGTCTAGTGTTGGAATCAGCCAATGCCCACTTCACAATTTGCTGCATTCACCACAGAATGCAAGCATTCATTCTTTGGGACAACGGCACAAAATCACCTCAACTGTAACCCATCATAAGAAATCAAGTTTAACAATCTCCAATCAGACTAATTAGACTGTGCCTTCTCATGCATCACTCCTAATTTTTCTGGCTCGATAAAGTAAATAGTCAGGGCAGCCAACATGTGTATTTTAAAATTACAATTTTAAGCACTATACTATGCTAATCCCCGGATGTTTGCCCAACGGACCATGATTAACCCTGGCAACAGCAAACTACTAAGAAATGAAGAGTCTTCATGCAACAGACTCGATAACATGGCAGAAATGCTTGCGGGAAGATTCAAATCCAAAGGCAATGGTCAACCATTAGTCATATTGCACTGAGCAGGACAGAAACACACTTTAGTCACGACACTACCGTTAAGATCCATTTCTGGTTCTGTGGTCATCTCAGTTTTCCTTTCCTCTGCCATCAGTGGTGCCATTTTATGTTGGCATCACAAAAAACACCCAACAATGATGAAGTTAACCCTTTAGCTATTCGCTGAGCTTCAGTCTAAGAACATGTACAATGACGTGCTGTATTAGTAAAACCTTTGAGGCATATTTGACCTGAAACTGGTCCAAGACCAAATTTGATGAAATCAAAGGTCTTTATTTTTATAGGTTCCACTCATATCAGGCTTTTCGGTGAGGGGAGCATGGTGAAAAGTGGTTAGCACGTCTGCCTCATAGTTCTGCAATTCGGGGTTTGAATCTCAGCCTTCCTGTGTGGCCTTAGCATTTGCTCCCTGTGCTTGCACAGGTTTGCTCCACTCTGGCCCACATTCCAAAATCATGCATGTTACCAGTTGGTCAATCGAAGCCTGAACAAAACTCCAACTCCGTAGACTCCATTGACAAGCACAATACAGAATTGAAGGATGAAAGCTTTTCGGTGAAGAATCTGAGGAATTGATCGTTCAAATGGGTGCAAATGTCAGTGCCCCTGCCCCACAGAGACCTTTGTAAAAAGCATTCAATCATTTGGATCCTGAACCCTCAAAAAGTGTGATGTGCTGTGATAATGCTGCCCCAACTCTAATTCAGCTTAGAAAGAAAATACTGACTGCAGTGTTTAGCTTATTTAACCACTGCGGGACCACACGTACAGTGCTAAGAGTACCACACACACTCATTTGATGAAATTAGGTTCAGAAGGATCCTGTTCTGCGCTTGCGTCTTTGTGCGATAAGAGCGCACGGTGTGGAAATTAAGAGTGTGTCTACAAAAAGTGTGCATTTTGTTTTGCGTGTGTGAGAAAGAGAGAGAGAGAGAGAGAGGGCAAGAAAGAGAGAGAGAGAGAGAGAGAGAGAGAGAGAGAGAGAGAGAGAGAGAGAGGCTGACTAATCCCTCTGCAGAGCTGAAACGAGTTAAAAACACATCAAAGGGAAGCTTAACCTCTGTGAAACCTCACCGGGTTTTCAAGAACAACAAATGATCATTCTCCTCATTGTTTCCAGAGGGACTCTTTTCACCACCGCGCCGCTGACACGCCCCCCGGTCCTGGGAGATTTTTTTTTTTTTTTTTTAAGCCAGTGGTTTTATTTTTAATGACATTGCCATTTGTGTGCTTTTGTGATCGTGTGTTTGTGCAAAACTATAACTGTGTTTGCACTTAAAAGAATATGTTCTTTTTTTTTTTTTTTTTTTTTTTTTAAGTGTGACATGGCAAATGAGGAAAAACCAAGCTAACAAGGACATAAACTTCGGCTTGAAATCATTAAAATGCTGGAAATCATAACTGGCTATTGTACAGAACCAATGAAGGATAAAATAAAGTGTGTGGAAGACAGGTGTGGTGTGTGTGTGTGCGTATGTGTGCGTATGGAGGATGTTAGTGAGATGAGGACGCCGTTTGTGGTCTGGGGCTTGCTTTCACCTACACTACCTCATTATCACAGTATAAAAGTTTCCCCCCCACCAGCAAAAGTACATGTGCATATTTCTTTTTCTTGTCTTGGCTTGCCTGGATTAGCGGACACATTACACACGTCGCAGGAACTTACATGCACATGCAGGAAAAGAGAGACACATGAACAAAATGACAGGTCAAGTGTGCCATTAATCCCACTTTAAAAAGTCATTTTAAATGGTTTAAATGTTAGGTGCTGTTTTAGCAGTTGGATCTTTCAATTACCTCTGGTTTATTTTTTTTCCCCAAGCCACATCGAAAAAGCAAACAAGACATTTCTATTCACAGCATGGAAGTAAATCTAAAACAAGCACTCGATGGCACTCGCATGGCCACAAAGTGCTTACGGTACATGTCGGCAGCAGAATGTGGTTGCACAATGTCGTGATTACAGGACACACACCCACAGTGACCGCAGTAGATGCGGGGCACATGGCGCTCGGCTGCAGTGCCGTCGGCAAACGTGTTGCTAGTCCACATGTGCTACAGACTTATTTCAAGTGCGGTAGATGTCTATCCATCCATTTTCTTCCGCTTATCCAAGGTCGGGTCACGGGGGCAACAGCTCACGCAGGGAAGCCTAGACTTCCCTCTCGCCAGCCACTTTGTTCAGCTCTTCCGGGGGGTATCCCGAGATGTTCTCAGGCCAGCCGAGAGACATAGGGCGAATCCCAATTTACCTCTTACCCCTTCCCCATGGCTCTTTGTTTGAAGGGCTAAGAAGAAGCGGTAGGTAAATGGCCCTAGGAATCGGGACGACACATCGTCGCCCCTCCCCCCCTGCTGGCCGTGTCACAGGCAGATGCGACAATTGTTTGCATTTGCAAGACGCCGCCTTGTGTCAAATAAATGTTACTATGATTATAAATTGTTTTTTTTTTTTAATTTAAATGTCTGTTTGTGCAGTTTCTAAAGGTGAGTGGTATTTTAGAACTGTTTGTAATGTTTCCTACCAAGTGACAGGATGCATACATTTATTTCTATATTTCATCTACTCAAAAACACATTTTTATAGAAGGACCATTTGTGTAAACACACAAAAAAAAAAAATCTCAAAAAGAATTAAATAGAAAAGAACTTTATTGTTAATGTCACAGGTATATCCGTATGTCGTTCTGGTGTTGTGTGCTGTTTGTAGAAGATGGTTGCCTTGTCGTGTCACTGTGGAGGAAAAGGCGTCCGGTTATTTATTACGTTGACTTCATGTGTGTTTAGTAAACCTGATGTCAGGCAAGGATATTCACAGGGAATCACAGCTAACGGCATCAAACTGATGAAATACTGCATAACATGAGTGATGAGGCTACAGCTGAACTATGTGGAAAACGAACGTCGTGGGATACTCAGAAGCAATATAATTAGCAACGCTACAGTAGCTACGTAGCTTCTGAATGTGACTTAGCTGTCTAACAATTCTTTCGAGTTGTCCATAAAATGCAGTACATTGTAGTGAAGTGTGTTTGCTGCAAATTTGTCACTGTAGTCTGACGGTGGACTGGCGAGACACGAGCTCGTCAGAATGAGTCGTTTAACCAACAATTCAAAACGTCTGATATTGAAATGGATAAAAAAAAACATGGCTGTCATTTGTATAAATATCAATAATTATGCTCACTTACATTTCCGTATTTCCTTGTCCATTCCGCCTTCTTGTAAGCAAGCTCTTTGCGAGTCCCATACCCCTCGCTTTCAAGTAAGCTCCCCGACCACTCTTGCTTTCAAGGCCTATACAACCTTTCGTGTTTGCGCTTCCCCTTGGAAATGGGATAACCCTTCGTTCTCGTGCACACCTCACCAGGGAGGCGTCCTGGGGGGGGGGGGGGTATCCTAACCAGGTGCCCGAGACCCCTTATCTGGCGCCTCTCGATGCGGAGGAGCTGCGGGTCGACTGTGAGCCCCTTCCGGATGCTTCTCACCCTTCTTCTTCACCACGACAGACCGATACAGAGTCTGCCTTACTGCAGCCGCTGCACCAATCCGCCTTTCGATATCCCGCTCTCTTTTTCCCTCACGAGTGAACAAGACCCTGAGATAATTGAACTCCTCCACTTGGGGCAGGATCTCTTCCCCAACCCGGAGAGGGCACTCCACTCTGTTCCAAATTAGGAGCATGGCCTCATATTCGGAGGCACTGATTTTCATCCCAGCCACTTCACATACAGCTGCAAACCGGTTCACCGCGAGTTGACGATCACTGCTTGATGAAGCCATCAGCACCACATCGTCTGCAAAAAGCAGGGACCTAATACTGATGTCAGGCGGTGATCGCTGATTGCACGCAGCCCAGACAGAGACGAGGGGAAACGTAAATGGGGATAGAGAACGAGACTCAGCGTGTAAGTTGAGTTCAAGATGGTGAAAGATCAGACAATGACGGATTAAAGGAAGAAAACATTAGGAACAAATGGTGCTTAAAATGGAACGGAATGGAACAGTGTCATATTTATTTGTACTTCTCAGTGGGACGTTCTGACTGGGAGAACTTATTAAAAGTACATATATGCGAAACGCCATTATGGAGCAAAATACGGTTTTGAACTAACATCCATCCATCCATTCATATACTGTACCGTTTCTCCTAACTAGGGTCGCAGGCGTGCTGGAGCCTATCCCAGCTATCTTTCGGATGAGAGGCGGGGTACACCCTGAACTGGTCGCCAGCAAATCGCAGGGCACATATAAACAAGCAACCATTCACACTCACACCTACGGGCAATTTAGAGTCTGTCCGCATGTTTTTGCAATGTGGGAGGAAACCGATGTACCCGGAGAAGCCAGCCTGTGTGGAGCTTGCATATTCTCCACGTGCCTGCGTGGGTTTTCTCCGGGTACTCCGGTTTCCTCCCACGTCCCAAAAACATGCGTGGTAGGTTGATTGAAGACTCTAAATTGCCCGTAGGTGTGAATGTGAGTGTGAGTGTGAATGGTTGCTTGTTTATATGTGCCGTGCGATTGGCTGGCGACCAGTTCAGGGTGTACCCCGCCTCTTGCCCGAAGATAGCTGGAATAGGCTCCAGCATGCCCGCGACCCGCGTGAGGATAAGCGGTACAGAAAATGGATGGACTTCATTTGAACGCGTATAACTTTCGCTTTTTATTTACAGTACTGCTCTTAATGTGAAATACCGCTCTACTTTTATTTTGTAAATGACAGAACATTACACAGTTGTGCTCATATGTTTTATTACCAGGGCAGAATTTGTAAGATGTGTACAATTCTGTCTTATGCGCTAATATAATTATATTAGGGGCATTAAAAAACAAAAACAAAACAAGACCATCATTTATCGTGAAGGTTTTGGGGAAAATATATCGTTCTTAAAAATGTGCTATCGTGGCAGGCTCAAACACATAATATATTGATAGAGAGCAAGAGCGAGGGATAACAAAAAAATATTGTACAAACAGTATAAAAGCTGTATAGTATAACAACTGTAATAAAAATCTGGAATATAGTGGGCCTGCAAAACAAGAACTGTGACATAGCGGTGGATTACTGTATCTGTATTCTGTGATGATATACAATATAACTAGAACTCATTGTTCCAGGGCTGGAACTTATTGTTTCCATGACATGTGTGTCCTGGGACTCACATAAGTCTTAAGTGTAAAATGATCTATGATAATATTACAAGCATAGTCACATAGTTGCGTTACGATGAGGACTGTTTTCACAGAATATTCTACAGAAGGCGAAATTGTCAACTCACCATAAGTGAACAGTTAAACGTGATTGTGCAAACATTTGCATCTGTTCCTGAGAAACTGTGAGCATTCTGACAAATGACCACTTTTTCTAAAAAGAAATCATGCAGTTTTCCTGACAATTATTTACTTTTTTTTTTTTTAAATATATGGTTTTCTTCTTGTAATATTACAGCTATGTTCTCAGAACATTATGATTTTTTTCTCGTAATTTAAATTATTTCCATGTGGACCAAAATACTCCTTAAGATAACAGAAGTGCAGAAACTAAAATGCTTTCAGTGTGCCGTTTTTTTTTGTGCTTGTAGAAAAAAAAAAAGATTTTACTCTCCCGACAAATGACTTCGAAGAAATCATTATTTTATTCTTGGAATATTACAATCTGTTGGAATCACATTGACTTTTTTCCATGTAAATTATGTATTGTTCTTCTTTCCACCTGGCTTGACATTCCTTAACATAACAGAAGTACAGAAACTTACTAACTTTTTAGTGTGTACTGTCTTACTATGCTTATATTGGAATAAAATTAAAACAAAAATCCTTGTTAAATTTTGATCCAGGAATCCATCTTTACTTTTGTCATTGAGAGATTTTTCAACATTTTAATTTCCGGTACACAGTGTGGTGCTGATCTGAATCAGTCTGATCCGGCTGTGGTGACGATTCAAATTAGTTAGTTAGTAAGTTTGTTTGTTTGTTAGCAGGATTACAGAAAATCTACTCCACCTGAACTCTGTGAACTATTGTAGATGGATAACACGGAACAAGGAAGAACCCATTACATTTTGGAACGGTTTTGGATCAAAGTGTAGAGTGATGAATATTATTGATCTTTTTTACCCCTCATATGTATATTGTATATATTCATTTTAATGACGTTGTAATTCAAGCATAGCATCTATTTTTGACACTGATACAAATTAGGATTTTTCTTTAATCAAGTGGTTTTAACATTTTGCAGTGTGCATTGCGTATCAGGTAAGAGTTTAAATCTATAATAAATGTGTATAAAATACTAAGAGGGAATGTCCCAATTCAGGAAGTACAGATAAATTCAAGGTAATTTTAAGGGAATTCGACTATCTGCCGGTTCTGGAGAGCTCCCCCTTCCTTCCTTCAGGCGATAAGCACCCTGGGACTTGACATTGACCCGCAGGACATTAACCTCATACTGAGCATGCTCCCCAGTGAGGAGTTGGAGGTCAAAAAGCCGTGACAGGTCAAAGTGTTCTGCGGGCTTTATTTGGTCGGCTCCCTACCTGGTCTTAGTTCTCCTGGGGAGTAGAGGGGAGGAGGCCTCGCCCGTATAGCTTCAACCAAAGCCTGGGATTCACCTGGTCAAGCTAACTTGGCTCCACTGGGCTCACCTTGGGTTTTAGATCCGCTCAGTGCCCCTTGTCGCTTCTTTCAGGTTGGGAGGAGGAGGGGCGAGGTGGAGGGGATGAAGGACGGGTGATGGAGAGGAGAGGTGGGCGGGCACTGGCAGGGAGGTGGACGCAGGTGGGAGGAAGCGGGCGATGGCACTCCACTTGTGTGTACATGCACCTCTCTTCCTCCAGCTGCCTCCGCAAGTGCTTGTTCTCCTTGCTGACAGCCTTTAACTGGAGAGGGGGAGAGAAGAAACAAACAAAACAAAAAAAACCTCAGCAAAGACCATCGCAATATTTTAGAAGGAACAACTTCAGTTTATCATGAGGTGTCACTTTGAGAGATGTTTCGTCCACACAATTAAATCCCATCAACCAAATTAAAAATCTAATTCAAAGTTACCGATAAAAATCAATCATCAGAAGCCAACAACAGTATGGTGATGAACTTGCCGGCATCCCATTATATGCTTAATTGCTGCTTCACACTTGCTTTTATGCATGTGCAAAAAGACATGGAAAATTGCACGGGTCTGTGTGCTTGTGTGCGCGCTCACAGCGTTATATGGATGCTTGCGGGTGTCACACTGTGATGTATATTTCAACATTAAAACCAAACCAACCAATTGAAGCAATCATGAGAGGACAATTTAACACAAAACATCCATGACAGGCGGCACAGTGGACAACTGGTTAGAGCATCTGCCTCACAGTTCTGAGGATCGGGGTTCAATCCCCGGCCCCGCCTGTGTGGAGTTTGCATGTTCTCCCCGTGCCTCGGTGGGTTTTCTCCGGGCACTCGGGTTTCCTCCCACATCCCAAAAACATGCATGAATTGGAGACTCTAAATTGCCCGTAGGCGTGACTGTGCGTGCGAAAGGTTGTTTGTTAGTATGTGCCCTGCGATTGGCTGGCAACCAGTTCAGGGTGTGTGAGGAGATAGGCTCCGACACGCCCGCGACCCTAGTGAGGAGATGCGGCTCAGAAAATGGATGGATGGATGGACATCCAAAAAAAAAAAAAAAAAAGGTCCTGTGTCACAATAACTTGTTGGCCATGAAAAAAAAGACAGAAACAGCTAAATTGAGGGTTTTGGAACATTCAACCATTCATGAGGGGGAGTTTAAAAAGTGCAAATATTTGCATTTGTTGTTAAGAGCAGGGTAATTACATTGCTAAAGTGGCAGTCTAAAAATTGTAATATGGCAGATAAAAGGGAGAGAGCAATTTGAAATAATGTATTTTTAGCAGTGAGGGAGAGGAAAATAAGAAATTAAAGAAGACAAGAGACTTGCCGGGTAATGACAGCTGCATACATCCACATCTGGGTGTATTTGTGTGCGTGTGTACAGATATAGGAAAGACGTTTCTATGAGGTTCCACTAATATTGCCCGACTAAATACACACACGTGCACACAGAGACTAATCTGATGACTACAAATAACTCGGGTTTTAGGCTTAACCCTTGAGGAGCCAATGACACGATGTGTCAAAACCAGCCAAAGGCGCTTAAGGAGTATTTAGTCGCTCTGACAGGAAAACATCCAATCAAATTTGTGGAAGGAAAAAAAAGTGACATTTATAATTAGCTGTGCATTTTAATTTTCTTCAACTTTAAGTATGCCTAATTACAAGGGTTGGAAAGGTGGTGGAAAAAAAAAAATCACAGCTTGTCTCCTCATCCTTCACAAAAATGTGTGAACTCAGGTGATTGTATTTGGATGAAAGGGCATGTGTGTGTGTGTGTGTGTGTGAGAAAGGAGTGTGTTTGCACTTGTATTCGAATATTTAAATGCAGATTAGACATCATTGACAAAACATGGAAAATAATCGCCAGCTGTCTAAAAGAAAAGTCGCTGTGAAATTGTTTTGCATGGCCTTCATTTGTAATGTGTGCTTTGGAACATTTGTTAAAAGCATCCCCGTTTTCCATCTTTGTGTGAAACTACAATAAAATTATTTTCTTTAGCAGACACTTAAAGGGGACACATTATGGAAAACTGACTTTCATATTGCTTCTATTGGTCTCTGGAGTGCCTGCCTATCAGGTGTGAAATTACACAACGGAATATTTTTTTGGAGCTAAGTTAGAAAATGTGTCTTAAAACAAGTTTGACCTTCTTGTTACATCAAATCAGTCAAATGTAAATAATACTGCTTTCACACTGAGTTCCTCTACCCATGACTTGGCAGCTACCTGGGCGAAAGATAATTCATTTTCTATTCTTGCCTGACTACATGGCTACATCTCCCAAGTAAGCTACTTGGAAAGTGTTGCGATTCTCTTCTCGTTGTGTTAAACATAAATAAAAACAGAATACAATGATTTGCAAATCATGTTCGATCTATATTTAATTGAATACACTACAAAGACAAGATATTTCATGTTCAAACTGATAAACTTGATTGTTTTTAGCAAATAATCATTAACTTAGAATTTTATGGCTGCAACACGTTTCAAAAAAGCTGGGACAGGGTCATGTTTACCACTGTGTTACATCGCCTTTTCTTTTAACAACATTCAATAAACCTTTGGGAACTGAGGACACTAATTGTTGAAGCTTTGTAGGTGGAATTCTTTCTCATTCTTGCTTGATGTACAGCAACAGTCCGGTGTCTCCCTTGTCGTATTTTACGCTTCATCATGCACCACACATTTTCAATGGGAGACAGGTCTGGACTGCAGCTAGGCCAGTCTAGTACCCGCACTCTTTTACGACGAAGCCACGCTGTTGTAACACGTGCAGAATGTGGTTTGGCATTGTCTTGCTGAAAGAAGCAGGGGCGTCCATGAAAAAGACGTCGCTTGGATGGCAGCATATGTTTCTCCAAAACCTGTATGTACCTTTCAGCATTAATGGTGCCTTCACAGATGTGTAAGTTACACATGCCATTGGCACTAACACAGCCCCATACCATCACAGATGCTGGCTTTTGAACTTTGCGTCCATAACAGTCCGGATGGTTCTTTTCTTCTTTGGCCCGGAGGACACAACGTCTCCAAGTCTGGGCTGTACAAAGGGTTCACATACTTTTCCCTCCCACTGTGCACTTCCCTGCCTCCTCTTCTGCCATGGTCTCCAGCCGTGCGCTTTCCATCCACTTCAATGCATTATCAGACAATTTGCGGGCATATAAACTATCTAACGTTTGGGAAACATAGCGTCAGTGGATGCCAGCCACCATGTTGCATAATCACGAAAAAAGCTTCACTACTGAAAAGCTATTTGATGTAGAAAACAATGTGTGACCACACTACTGAGGAGTGTAGTTAAGGTAGTAACCCTGCCACTTGTAACTTTGCAGTAAATAGTATGGTGGCCCTGAAGTGCAAAACACAACAGCAACAGTGTTTTTTTTTAATTTGCCGTCGTGTTTAGTTATATGCTGTTGTGTTTTTTGATTTGCTCTTGTGTTTCATTATCTGCTGTTGTGATTAGTTATTTGTTGTTGTGTTTTTTACTTGAAGTTGTGTTCAGTTATTTGCTGTTGTGTTTTGCACTTCAGGGCAACCGTAACATAGGCCAAAAGCTAAACATTGCTGGAGCGTTGTTGAATGAACAAATTACCGTTATTTACCAGCCTTAACAGTGATAGCTTCTGATAACCGGCACATAAACAGACTATATAATATTACAGGATACAGTCACTAGAATAGCTACCACATACAGTGTGTCTATCACTCTCTTGCTCAGGAATCTCTTCTTGCTCTGGGTGTGACTAAAGTTCAAACATATTGTATTTGGATTTACTGCTGTACTTTCACAACATAAAACTACATAGATCATTTTACACTTGAGACTATGTGAGTCCTGGGATGCACATGTCATGGAAACAATGAGTCCCAAGCTGGGAACAATGAATCCCTGCAATGTATCATCACGGAATACAGATACAGTAATCCTCCGCTATATCATGGTTCTTGCTTCGCGGCCCCACGATATTGCAGATTTTTATTACAGGTGTTACTCTATTTGTATACCCTTTGTACAATATTTTTGTGTCATCCATTGTTCTTGTTCTCTCAGTATAGTATGTGTTTAGGCCTGTCATGATAGCACATTTTTTAGGACGATATATTTTCCCAAAAGCTACGACAAACAAGAGTATCGATGTTTTTTTATGCCACTGATACAATGATACTAGATCATAATAATTCAAGTACATAATTTTCAAGAACAATTCACTTTTAATTCTGATTCTAATAGACATTGACATTGTAATGTAGAACAATACATAAAATATCAGATACAAAATAAATAAAACAGTCTGTTCACAAACATTGTACATCTACATATATTGAAATTTGTCACAGCGGGATAACAATCCTTAATGCTTGAACAGGCCATATTCTGTCAGTCAAGTTTCCATTTGGTTAAGAAAAAGTGCCAAGTAGCAACACTGACAATACAAGTAGACCAAAGCAACCTGTTTTGATTCAAGATTTGTACTACTATTTAAAGGTCTGCAGCCTTTCTTTAAACGCTGCTTTGTCAACATGTACAATGGCTACATAGCTTACAATTGTAATGCTGTACTTTATTTAATGAGCAGATGTGCGCCATGTTCATGTTTGCATTTGCATTGTTGGGAAAAGGGTTCCATAATTACAAGCTGACGGGAAACGGGAGATGGCCCACTGTGTTTTTTGTTCCCAGCTGAATAAATTGGGTGGGATGGTTGTGTTTAAAATGGATTTTGTCACTTTGAGGTTTTAACTTGTGTTGTCTTTGTTGCGACTTCATACAAATTTCACATAGCAGCTTGTTGTTGTTAGCGGGAGGGCCGCGATCATCTGGCTTGAGTCCAAAATGTTCCCACATCGTCGCGGTGGCAATAGGCTTTGGAACTAATTCCATGTATGCTGCTCAATTTTCTGGAACTGCAGCTGCCCGCTTGCCGTCAGAGAACTTAGCTTCGTGTACGCTAGCGACTACATTTCAAACGCACAGCGAGACACACACGGAGGGTTCCGGCTCTTCACTATCTCTGATTGGTTTAGAGACCAAGATGGTGAAACCCATTGTGTGTCTGCTTATGAAAAAAAAAAAAAAAACACTTTCTTCCTCAAATGACTGGACATCTGTACGCACCGTTTTTTTTGTTGTTGTTTTTTTTGGCTGCACCATTCAGAAACTAGGGCGCATATCCGACCAAAATAGCCCTGCCTCGTCCCGAAAAACTTCATACACCGGATTTCTAGCACCACGCCAGAGTACTAAGCCATGAGTCCAAAGACGCAGATTGATCGTACTTTATGCGTCGCTGTTAATTTTTGTGCGTCGAGGACGCGGGACGCACATCAAACGAGATCCCTGAAACTCTATAAGTGTTTTCAGGCATATTTGCAGGTGTGTATTTGGGGATCGTTTGGACAACAATTTCATCTGGAAATGAAACTTTAGACAAACTACCCAAAATCATTCACATGATAAACAAAGTACCCTTGGAACGTTATGTTTTCGGCCTCGTAAACACTATTGTCATGTAAGCGAATGGCTAAAACGAAAGGGATGTTTCTCTCTCTTTTCAGTCAAATAAAAAAATAAAGAAAAACAATCCCTAAATACTTGTGAGGTGCACGTCAAGGGTAAATCTTAAGACAAGCCATTGGCTATTCACCAACGAGACTTCGTGGTAGAAAGTAGAGATGTAGACCTGATTTGTAACATCATTCTGACACTTTCCAGCGGAACATGAGCGATGTCAGTGTGTAGAAATGAGTGTGTGCGTGTCTTGGTGTTTCACTGGATGAATGGAATGATTCACACAGCAGATTAAGAGATGCTAATACACAGCCAGCCTGTTCAATAGCCCCTCTCTCATGTGCACAGATAACATTGAATTTGCATGTCAGTCAAGTTCAACACGAGCTTGAACAGCGCTTGTCGCCAGTCAGCGGGCCAGCGCACAAAACTATTCCAAAGTCAGTAGAGCGATTCTGCAAGCCCTGCACTTTCTTTTCTTTTCTTTCTTTCTTTTCTGAGTGGGCTGATGAGTACTTTTGATTTGTCCTCCTTTGGTGATTTGGTGATTCTTGCGAAATTCAACACAGTGAAGAAAAAATGCCAGTTTTTTTCCTGAGAATATTCCTGTGTCCCCTCACACACACTGTTTTATCACAGCGCTATCAAGGGGAGATCAGCACAGCAGTATTGCTATACACCCCTACCTCACTTTCATCAAAGGGAAATCATTTACCGGTGGAAAGAGACGTCATAGCTTTTTCTTTGATATAATTTGCTCTTATTCTTCCTCCACCTTCTTGCACATCTCGCACCACACCCCTTAACGCCACCCTTTATCGTCGGAAGAGGAAATGCCTGTCTATTTTGAAGTTGGACCTATGAAGTCTTTCTTTTCTTTGTGAGTTCCACAGCAGGAGGGCCGCAAGGTTTTTGTGCACTATGTTTGTGTGCACTGTCTCACCTCACCTGTTGATTTAGCAGACTGATGGCGTCCATGTTGCGCTGCAGTTTGGTCTGCATGTCAGCCAGTCTGGTCAGATTCAGCACCATGCAAGTCTCCTTATCAAGGCTGGAAGTACATGTGGTATTTGAACTTACTAATTAATAGCTAATGTATAAACATGTAATCACAGATTAATAGCTTTGTACATATACAGTGGTAACGGAAAGTATTCAGACCCCCTTAATTGTTTTACTCTTTGTTATATTGCAGCCATTTGTTAAAAAACATTTACGGTATTTTTTTTCCTCATTAATGTACACACAGCACCCCATATTGAAATCTTTGCTGATTTATTAAAAATGAAAAAATGAAATATCACACCGCCATAATTATTCAGAACCTTTGCTGTGACACGCATATGTTTAACTCGGGTGCTGTCCATTTCTTCTGATCATCCCTGAGATGATTCTGGACCTTCATTGGAGTCCAGCTGTGTTTGATTATACTGATTGGACTTGATTAGGAAAGCCACACACCGGTCTATATAAGACCTTACAGCTCACAGTGCATGTCAGAGCAAATGAGAATCATGAGGTCAAAGGAACTGCCTGAAGAGCTCAGAGACAGAATTGTGGCAAGGCACAGATCTGGCCAAGGTTACAAAAACAATCTTCTGCATTTAAAGTTCCTAAGAGCACAGTGGCCTGCATAATCCTGAAATGGAAGACGCTTGTGAGGATCAGAACCCTTCCTTGAGCTGGCCGTCCGGCTAAACTGAGCAATTGGGGCAGAAGAGCCTTGGTGAGAGAGGTAAAGAAGAACCCAAAGATCACTGTAGGTGAGCTCCAGAGATGCAGTCGGGAGATGGGAGAAAGTTCTAAAAAGTCAACCATCACTGCAAAGATGAATGCTGTCAAGTACAGGGACATCCTGGACGGAAACCTTCGCCAGAGTCCTCAGGACCTCAGACTGGGCCGAAGGTTCACCTTCCAACAAGACAATGACCCTAAGGACACAGCTAAAATAACGAAGGAATGGCTTCAGAACAACTCCCTGACTGTTCTTGAATGGCCCAGCCAGAGCCCTGACTTAAATCCAATCACCACCACAGAACTGGAGAGGATCTGCAAGGAGGAATGGCAGAGGATCCCCAGATCCAGGTGTGAAAAACTTGTTGCATCTTTCCCCAAAAGACTCATGGCTGTATTAGCTCAAAAGGGTGCTTCTACGAAATACTGAGCAAAGGGTCTGAATACCTATGGCTGTGTGATATTTCAGTTTTTCTTTTTTAATAACTCTGCAAAAAAAATTAGTTTTTTTTCTGTCAATATGGGGTGCTGTGTGTAGATTGAGGGGGGGGGGGGGGAATGAACTTAAATGATGTTGGCAAATGGCTGCAATATAAGAAAGAGTGAAAAATTTAAGGGGGTCTGAATAATTTCCATACCCACTGCATGTCCATTCATCCAGTCACAATAGTGCTTGTCCTTATTAGGAGGAGCCTATCCCTACTGACTTTGTACCCCCTGGACTGGTAGGTAAAGACCAACAGAACACATTGTCCAGGACTGAATCCATGCGTGATCCCAAACAGTATGTTCTGTTTTCAGATCAAGAGCGGAGTGCCCGGAGGAAAGCCACGCAGGCACGGGGAGGACATGCAAACTCCACACAGGCAGGGCCGGGGATTGAACCCCGGTCCTCAGAACTGTGAGGCTGACGCTCTAACCAGTCGATCACCGTGCCGCCAAAACATAAGTTAATAATTTAATTTCAAAACAACAGCGATGACTTTGTATTTATTGTGGAAAAATGTGAAACATAAATGAATCTAAGGCTGGTGCTTAACATTATAAATGTGCGTGAATGTTTCTGCTACTACCGATGCAGTTATTCACAATAGAATATTTTCCCAAATGTTTAATACTGAATCGATTGAAATGTTAGCAGTAGTTAACAGTAGTTTTAAATACAGAGTTCAGACTACAAATTACAGGTTGAGGTAATTTTTAACTGTTAGTTAATGATTATTGTGGTCTTTTAAAAAAAATAAATCTCTCTATATATATATATATATATATATATACATATATATATATCATAGTAAGTTATAGTAACTTACTATATTTATGGGTTTTTTAAATCTTTTATAAGCATAACCTCGTAGAGTTGTACACATTTTATGCATCAACACAAACTTTTAACGTGTTTGCAGAGCACGTTCATTTCTCATTTATGTTCATCCTTCCAATCTGGGGCAAGAAAAGAAGTGGCCATGTATGATCTTCATTATGAGCACGTCCTTATTACTGAACCCAAAGATGGGTGAGTAAATGGCTTTCAGAAATCATTAAATCGTACTACAGCGATACCGAGAGCAAAATGAACGCAACCGCAGACATGCAGGGGAACATTAAGAGTACAAGAAGCCATTTAAGATTTTAACTGTTTATTAAAAATGTTTTTGTGGTAGAGGACAAACAAATGTGGAAGTCTGCTATTTTCAGACCCAGGCCCCGACTAAGAAATGCCTATTAAATTAACGACAGCGAATAATGGCCCTCTGTATGGGCTGAAGAGCGCGCTGCCCCTGCTTTGCGCTACTTCTTTCATGCCTCAGTGAACCTGTCTAGTTAGCATTGAGAGGGGTGGTGGGCTGGGGGGGGGGGCTTAAATACTTTATTGAAGACTTCTTAGGCCATTAAAGTACCACTGTACCTCCCCTATGTTAATGTACTGGTAAAGCACCAAGAAGGGAAATTCTGTGAGGCGATGGTGCAAAAACAGCCTCTTTTTGCCTCCCTTGATAAGATGCACAAGCTCATCGAAATGCTAATAAAGGACATTATTTGTTCCATCATGTTCACAAATACAAACCAGAACAAACTTATAATTTAAAAGAAGAATTTAAAGGGAGGAAAATGTTTCTATTTGGATGAATATATTTGCCTGGAAAGTTTCAGATTCATCGTAAATATTTTTAAGATTGTATGTATTCGTGATGGCAAACTTTGCTTTAAAATAATCATCTATGTAATAAAAGAAGAAAGAAAACCTTAATAGTCCCTCCATTAGGTACACATCCAGAATTTGAGACCCTGCATCCAACATTCTGCCTTTAAAACTACTGTTTTATTCTAAGATTATATCACTGTGTGGTTATTGATTGATGAACGAATTTAACAATATTTATTACGGTTGGTCGCATTGGTGAAGAATTGCAATGCATCATACTGAGAGGTATTTACATTATGAAAGGGGAAAACTACCTGAATTTGAAACAGCTCCGTGTGTAAATCAATAAATTATGACAGTACTTCCATGACAAGTTTCAGTTTCAACCAAGCATTTTCCTCTTTTAAACAGCAGAATATTCGATAAATCGGGTAGCATGGTGATCTAGTGGTTAACATGTCTGCGTCACAGTTCCAACATTGAAGGTGAAATTTTCAGCTCTGGCGGCCCTCCTGTTTAGACTTTTCATGTTCTCTTCGCGCTTGTGTGGGGTTTCTCTGGGTACAGAGTTCACCGTTGTAGTTGTCTTGGTCGCAATCTGCTGCCGGAGATGGAGATGCTATAGACCCGAACACGCACCCCTGCCATCACAGATACTGGCTCTTGAACTTTGGGTTGATAACAATCTGGATGATCCTTTTCCTCCTTGGAGGACACGACGTCCATGATTTGCAAAAGCAATTAGAAATGGGGACTCATTAGACCAGAGCATACTTTTCCACTTTGCGTCAGTCCATCTCAGATGAGAACCCGGCGGCATTTCTTAGTGTTGTTTATATATGGATTTCGTTTTGCATGGTAGAGCTTTAATATGACTGTGACAAACTGTGTTCACTGACAGTGGTTTTCGGAAGAGTTCCCGAGCCTATGTGGCAATATCCTTTACGCAATGATGCCAGTTTTTAATGCAGTAACACCTAAAGGATCGAAGGTCACGGGCATTCAATGTTGTTTTTTGGCATTGAAGAAATTTCAATCTTTTGATGATATTATGGACCGTAAATGATGAAATTCATAAATTCCTTGCAATAGCATGTTGAGAAATGTAGTAATCATAAACTGTTGGACTATTTGCTCACGCAGTTGGTCCCAAAGTGGTGAACCTCTCTCCATCCTTGCTTGTGAACAAATGAGCCTTTCAGTGATACCCAATTTTTATACGCAATCAATTAACCTGCTGTTCCAAACGGGTGTTTTTTGAGCATTCCTTAGCTTTCCCAGTCTTTTGTTGCCCCTGTCCCAGCTTTTTTTGGAACGTGTTGCAAATTCAAGATGGGAGAATATTTGCCAAAAAAAAAAAAAAAAATCAAATGTTTGTTGGAACATTGAATAACATGTCTCTGTAGTGTATTCAATTGAATATAGTTTGAAAGGGATTTGTAAATCATTGTATTCTGGTTTTATTTACATTTCACAAAATGTCCCAATGTCATTGGAATTGGGGTTTGTACCAAAGAAGGGGGAAACATGCATATATTAATCCATCCATCCATTTTCTACACCGCTTAACCTCACTAGGGTCACGGGGTGCTGGAGCCTATCCCAGCTGACTTTGGGCGAATGGCGGACTACACCCTGAACTGGTCGCCAGTCAGTCGCAGGGCAACCATTCGCACTCACATTCATACCGTCACTGAATGGGAACTGAACCCACGGTGCCCGCACCAAAGCCAGGCGAGTGTACCACTACACCATCAGTGACCGCATATATTAATAGTATTTAAAAAAATATATATTTTGTAAGCTTGACCTTGTCTTTGTATGTACAAACAGAACATGGACCTGATTGTCAGAAAAAAAAAAAAAAAAAAAAATCCTATCTGCACCATTTGACAGAATGTAATTTGGATCACTCCCCATTAGGCAACAAACTAATTTAGCCTTGTAAAAGCGCATCGTTTTGAAAGATGAAACCAAATTTTCTGTAAATGACATTCACAAAACGGAAAATAATTGCAACGGAACCTTCCAGATCTTTTAATTTCACACCATAATTATCGCACACCCAACAGCCATGAGCAGAATTGCACACATTTACTTTGATCTGTCGAATTGCCTCTCCAAAATGCAGTATGTCTTCCATAGGGTTCCATCTCAGCAGAATGCGCAGATGTGCAAACACAAAATAAAAATATGATACAAAGGCCTTCCCAGATGCTAATACGGTATTGAGCAGATGATGAGACATAGCCAGAGCAGAGACAACTGCGAGATTTATGTGAGGATGTAGCCGTGCTGGGCGGAACGCCTGTGTAAACATCTGCTCCTGTGTTTAAACGCAAACACGGATGTGTGTAATTAGCTGCTTAACCCAATCAGTGTGTATATAATTACAGTCATTAGTGTCAACGCCTACCAGCCGTACTCTCTAAACTAAGCAATAAACTCTCTGATGCCCCCCCCCCCCCATCCTCCCCCAATCTCCCTTGCATCTTTCTTATTTACTGCTCTTGCACGGCTGTATATTTTATGCAAGGCTAGACTCTCCATTATCGCCGGCTCTGTTCGTCTGCCACATCGCTTCTCTGTTTACACAAATCCTCTGCTGTGATCACAGAGTGCTCTTAATTGGAAGCACATCGTTAGCAGAGCACGCATGATGAGCGCTTCGCCCTGATGGGTTGTGTCACAGCCATTGAGCCAGTGGTCCCAACAGCAAATAATCAACAGCCTCGCCTTCCATCATCGCCTGCACGTCAATTTGCAATGGTTCCTTTTTTGGTAGTTACTTTGAGGTGACATGAGAAAATGCCAAATGTGTAGATGGGGTGGCCCATTGCACCATTTTCAACATACACACTGAACTGGATCAATCAGAATGCATTGTGGGGGGGGGGGGGGGGGGGAAGGTGTGTTCAAAGAATCTAAAGATTGTCATTTTACATGCTACAAAATCCCATTTTCTGGAGGCCCCCACGGCTGCTGTAGCCTCCACCTTTGTGACATTGGTTTTCTCCTGCTACCTCTCACATTCACGGTTTACCTATGCTCAAAGTCAGCTGGGACAGGCTCCAACTCACCCGTGACCTTCCTGAGGACCGACGGTACAGAAATGGATGTTTGGTGGGAAATTCACAACCCTGTCTCAGCTTCCAGCTTTCCTTTTTACGCGGTTACAGTATGGCTCTGATACCAACTCCGAATGTGGAATATTGCCGGGATGACTTGGTCACCCCATGGCAATGATGCAGAATTACCTTTAAAAATGTGGGAAAGTTTCATCTTTAACGGGCAATGTAAAGGTTTTTTCTTTTGTAAATGTTTACTAGCGGGCAAACAAACGGCTATAACAATGAAGGGGGTAATAATTAAGAGTGTAACTTGGAGCAGAGATTATATTATTGGTCCCCCTGTGCCAAATGCAAATTGCTGTTAAAGTATGCCTTGCACAGTTGCTAGCAAATAGAAGACACATATTATGTCCTGTAAAGCTTGGGGGGAAAAAACAAAAAAACCGACCCCCCTATTAAAGTTTTGCTCACCCAAAAAAATAAATAAATGAATAAATAAGTGTTCTGATTTTCAACAGAGGTCTCTTTTATTAATTGAAATATTGATCCTAGGTCACTCTTCCTCACCTGTGAGGGTTGGCGGCAAATGCCACGGGTAATATGAAGCCACGGTGCCACAGCCGCTTGAACGCACAGGCCAATGTAATCATCATACATTGCTTTATTAAAGGCCCTCCTAATGAAAAAATGTCACATTCCGCTGATTGCTGTCAGTGATAGAGACACTGAGCTATCCCCCTTTGCCACCAGTCATACTAATTATACACGGAATGCATATGGCTGTCATGCAAATAACATGACATATCTGTTGCCATATACCGCAGATGTATGATTTTCATACAGATGGCATTTGGGGTAGGTGTGTGTGTGTGTGTCGGGGTATTGAGTGGGGGTTATGATAATGATATGAAATGAATTAGGATTCATCATAACAAAGGATGGGGAGACACTACAGAGGAAGTTTTCATTCACTGATTTTTATTTGATCTCTTTCTATGTTATTATATTCGCTCAATCAAACCACTCTCATGCCAACATCTATATGAACTACCTCCTCTTTTGCTCTTCTCTCTCGCTTGTTCCCAATTATGAGCAAAAGACAAAGAAAAGTCATTCATCTTCCTGTCGCGGCCTCTTAATGATATCATTAAAATGACTGACAGCTTTGAATAGCACCGAGAACTTACCCCAGTCAAAACAAATCTGATCCGTTTTGGAAACACAGCCTGTGTGGTTCATTAAGGGGAAGGGGTGGGGGTGGGGGTCTACAACAGGGTGTGGAAGGGATGGTAGGGTGGGGGCGATTATTCATAATGAGGAAGACCTTAAGGGGTCATATTGGGGGTATGGGGAGTTGTGCTGCAGGCAGGTGCCCCGTCGGGCACGCGGGCACACACACACGCGGACGCACATGCACGTACGCACACTCCTTTCTCACTTCCATCCTGCTCCCATCTGTGCCCCATTCATTCTCATTGCCTTAATGAACATAATAAATATATCTGCCAACCAATGATGAATGCTATTTGACAGCCAACGGGGGTGGCAAGTAGAAGAGGATGCGCCCTTGATTGGAGTGTAATCATTGGTAAAAGCCCAGCATGAATCACATATTCAGATTGGGGATGCGGCACGACACGCACACACAGGTGGCAAAGCCCACGGGGTGTTTCATTCGCAGCCTGGCACTCCTGCTGTTATTGTCATCAGTGGCATTGTCAGGCCAGGATGCTGTGTTACAACGAGACATGGTGGGAAATGTGCTCGTTGAAAGGGGTGGCTGGCACAAATGTGCGTCAAAGGGCCTGTTGGAACAGTTCATTAGCAAAATAAATGGTGGCGCAACTGCAACAGGGAATCATCACTTGCATTTGGCATCAAGATTGGAATTTGAAGTCCAAAAGTCCTTCTCTCAAACAATTTTTAAAAGCTTTTTACAGTGGAACTTCGAAAGCCAAACACAATCTGTTCTGGGATGCTGACGATGTTGAGAATTTTTTGGATAATTTAGAATCAGGGGTGTACTTACCATTCGGCAAACATGGGCAATTCCCTGGGGCCCCGAGAGTTCCAGGGGGCCCGATGATTATGATCCTTTCAACTGCCCCCCCCTTCCCCACTTTATCTTTTAGAGTGCTTGTGCAAACTTGATTCAGAAAGACCACTGCAAAATAAACTTGGCACGGTTGCGGCTATGAAGTGAAGTTACAGTGGAGCGGTGAAAATGAGAACGAGTGGATTTGTATTTATAATTTTTTTTTTAAAATCAAAATTACAAAAGGTTTTAACTTTTTTTTTACGTGGTGACGAATATGTGTAACTGAACACAGAACGAGTCAGAATTGACTTTAGAGGTTCCATTGTATTTATCTTCTGACAGGAAGAAAAAAACAGTAAATGCAATGAAAAGTGATGGATGTCCTCCCTTGTTGTCCTTTGTTCACTACTATGTTAAAATGCGTTAGTAAATGAGACAGGCCTGATCACTGTTAACCGTTCCAAACCATACCATGGTGACATAAAGTGAATTGTACCAATTGGTGTAAAAATAGTTACTTACATTTTCTCATCTTGAATTGCACAAAGGTTCTTCATGTGGGCCTGCAAAAGAATGAAAAAAGATTATTTTTTTAAACATCTGTCATCTTTTCCATTGTCTCACCTTGACATGTCCCATCTCTTTCTTCTGCCCTGTCGCCACTTCTTTCAGTCGCTTCACCTCCGCCACCAGCGTGTCATTAGCCTCCTGAAGATTTCTGCCAAACCAAAGGGAAATGCAGACACCCAGTTCAAGCAGACAGTACACAGTCAGGCTGACAGACGCTATTATCATCAAGAGAGTCTTGTTACATGTGGCAGAGAAAATGCGCAAAGACACACAAAAACGAGATGGTCTGACTGTGATCGTAAAATGTGTAGGTTCGCAGTATCATTTATTACTCAACCATGTGGCAAGTCATATATTGATTTTTCGTTGACTACTGTGACACAGGAAAGTGGTCACTAACTTTTTAAATTGCATTTTTAGTTTGCAACTTTAGATTCAAGCGTACAGTATATTACTACGTTTATCAGGACAGAAACACTGACCGCACTTTTTTGTATGCTGCAATAAAAGGAGGGTTAAGAAGGTTATGGCGCAATGGGGGCGGGGGGTGGCATGACAGCATCAAGACAGAGTCTGACAAGAGCACTTTTATCCCTTTAAAAGACAAATATGTCACACCCTGTCTGTGCACATAACACGTGTGTGCGTGTGTGTGTGTCTGTGTGAGTCATGATGATGCACGCATGACAGAAAGCCTGTCAGGTACAAGTATGTCAAAACAGATGACCTGAATCACTTTATCACAGGCACATATCCACATTTGAATACACTCAAATTTTAATATCCATTGGCATACACAAAGTTACACGTACATACAAGCTAGTTAGTGGTGTTAACATGCAGCACAAGCAGGTGTTGCTATAGCCAGCAACCATTAGGTTCGGGCACCTCACCCAAACATTTATGGCTACGCCCCTGGTTAAGAGTTCAACCCAGATCCTTTAGACTGTGAGGCGGGAACCAAATGCTTCACTATGCTATCATAAACTGTATCTCACTTTGAGTTTAAAAAAAAAGACTACAAAGGCAATATGACAAGACTCTACAGGAGTGAACTTCATTGACTTTTTTTTTTTTTTACTGTTAGAACAGTTATATCCAGCACACTTACTGTAACATTTTTCATTGTCTTAAGAAATCTGTAAATTTTCATAGTGAAGACTTAACAGTCAATGCACATTTGCAGCAGGATTTAAATCACTTTCTCTGTAACAGAATGATACATAAAGCTAACAGATGTTACAGGTTACGTAAGTGTAAATGTATCCACGGGTTTGACGTCGAAAACCAAAATAACAAGAATGGCTGCACATTCTTACACACAACCCCGTACAATCACAACAAGGGGACTGGGAACTTTCTCCCCACTAACATGGCCCCCGTGTGGGCACGTTGCATAGCCAGCAAATGACCAGAGAGAGCCAATCACAAACGTCTGCTTAGAAGGAGGAAGTTGATATTGTAGCGACGTTGGAAGCTATGCTACTTTCCAACATGTCTTTTGTAAAGAATTGTAATTATACAAGCTGAACGTTGCTCTTTTCTTTCCTTTGTTTCTGTTTGCATTGTTACAGATTTGTGTTTTAGTGATTTGCTGGGCTAGTTGGTATGTGGGCATTATCATTTCATAAAACCATGAAAGTGTGTTGTATGTTGAATAACGATGCTTTGGTCATGTTGGCCATATTGCGAAAAGACCTAGCGACTGTAAAATGCTTGCGTGTTCTAACTGCTAATTGCTCAATAAATCTGAGCTTTTGCAGTGATTTTATAAATGTAACTAAAATTGTAATTATGGGAATCTTTCAAAAGCAACTGCAATTGAATTATATGTTTTTTTTCCCAGTAATACAACAAATTGCAATTATGTAAATTTCGAAATGACATAATGTAACATTGTTACATGTAATTCGTTACTCCCCTACACTGGACACAAGCCAGTTCATTATGTAAGCTAGATGCAGTGAATACAGTTTTGGAAAACCATCATGCAGACTAGTGAAAATTCTTTTTTTTTTCTTTGCTTGGGCATGTCCCACGTGTGCAGGTTTATTTCTGGTGAGTAAAAACTGACACTTTGTCTTCAGTGACGCAGAGAAGAACTTGGATTTGGGCTTTCATCTGCTATGCAAGGTTGCCACTAGACACTGACAGAAAAAGGCAAAATTCCTTGCATCTACTCAGACACCCTAAGACAGAGAGCGCATTAACAGAGCCACAGCACTTCTGGAAAGCAACTTGCAAAACAAGTTTCACTCTTCTTGTATCAAATACAGTCTACAGTGTAACTGCGTTGTATTTTCATACTTTTGTTCAGTGACCCATTGTTTGAGATTAGTCACGATGAGCTGGCTCTCGTGGCGAAGGTTGTCGTTGTCTGTACATGATGCCGCCAACTTGTACTGGAGCGTGTCCACCTGTAATAAAGGGAAGGTACAACAACACTTTATTGCCCCTGAAGAAAAAAAAAAAAGTTTTCTCCCCAAGAGCTTAATGTTACAGATCGCATGGTTACCAGTAATACAGTTGTTTAAATGCCAAAAACATAAAATGCATAGAAACAGTCAAAAAGGAAGGCAGAAAGTGATGATGGCAGTACATGCCGAAAACAAGGCCAAACGGTGAAAGATTTGGAGCTTGGGTAATAGTGACAAATGACACAGGTGGCATTTGCTGACACAGATATAAACAGCAGGATAAGGCATTAGGCGGTGCTTAAGGAGGGAAAACCGTGGATGGTTGTGTGGGGTTAACAAGGATGGGATGGCAAAAGTGCTGACTTTCCCATTCCGCTTATCACTCAGGACCTTTTAGGTGCCTAAACTCCAGGGACACATTGCTATTATCGCCCTGGAAACACATTGATATGCCACACGTTCTACCCAGAAAGACTTGCAAACATGAAAAGAACACAATTTAAAGAGCCTTTGAGTATCCCCCAAAAAACATCGTGCAATAATTTACTGTAAAGAGTGGAGAAACAAATTTAAATAAAATCTCATGTTGCATGTGTCTGCATATATATTTTTACTTTTCAAATACATTTTGGAAAGTCATCTACAGTAATGATTCTATGCAAGTAAAGTAAAAATCTTGTCAGAATATTTAACTTGCATGCATACAGTCAGTGAAACTATTAAATTGAGATTGCGCAAACGAGGACATTTTGAGGACAAACCTCAGTCAACGTATAAATTGTAAGAACATGAATCAAGTATGAAATCAATATCGTGACGCCACGATGAAAGTGTTGAGCTGACCACTATGATGGCTATGCTACCTTCTCACACTTTTGCACAATGGTACACGTGCCTGACTAAATTGGATGCACTTGCAATGTTGCCTCTTGCATGTAATAACACAGCATGACAAAAAACAAATCCAACAATTTACAAACTTTAATAGCTGATAGCGTCATGAGAAATATTTCATCAACTGTACATTATTAATACCAATTATTTAAAATAAATTAAAGACATTTTAAATGCTATAATTATATGCGGCAGCATGGTGAACTACTTGTTAGAGCATCTTGCCTCACAGTTCTGAGGACCAAGGTTCAATCCCCGGCCCCGCATGCGTGGGTTTTCTCCGGGCACTCCGGTTTCCTCTCACATCCCAAAAACATGCATGGTAGGCTAATTGACAACTCTAAATTGCCCGTAGGTGTGAATGTGAGTGCGAATGGTTGTTTGCTTGTATGTGCCCTGCGATTGGCTGGCAACCAGTTCAGGGTGTACCCCGCCTGCTGCCCGATGATAGCTGGGATAGGCTCCAGCACGCCCGCCACCCTAGTGAGGAGAAGCGGCACCGAAATGGATGGACGGATGGATAATTATATCCCCTCATCCAAAATCAGATGGGATTGGCGTGACACAAATGAGGACAAGCACAAGAGAACATTGACTAATGGATATTATTATACAATATTTTATATTCATAGCAAAGATTAAACATTTATGCTACATACACAAATTTCAAGTGATTAAAAGTGCCTCATGGAAAAATGGGGCACAGGATTGAATTTCCATCTATTCATTTTCTATACCGGTACCACTTTACCCTCATTCTTGTCATGGGTAAGGTGGAGCCTGTCCAAAGTAACTTTGGGCGACAGGCGGGTTACACCCTGGAATGGTCACCCGCCAATAAGAGGGAAAAAGAAGTAGAGAAGCATTGTAACAACAATTAGTAAAGATGTTAGCCATCTCAATCGTAATAAAGCTAGATCCAGATGCACTTTCCCCTACTGCTCTACCACCAACTATCAAACTTTCATTGGCATAAAATATTTACTAGTGCACTTGAACAGGTTAATCTATGGTGCGCACATATCAGCCGGATACAAGGACGCATTTTAACATGATCACAATTCTTTAAACTCATGCGCGGAAAGCCTCACACACGCGAGCTGCACCAAATATAATAATAGTACATCAAAATACATATAGATAAAGATAGAACATATGACTAGGTGTGAGATTATGTTTGACGCTTTGGACTTCATAGGTTGCGGTGTTTTGTTATTAACCTGACAATCATTGCAATTAGAAGAACCAAGAACCGTTTTGCGACTGACATATACACAAAGTTCCTCACAGATCATGGTACAGTGGTTGAAAGGAGAATGAAAAGGACGCTGCTGTTTAATAAGTGAATTGCCCCAAGTCGAGCAGTCCACGTGGTTTTCCGTGGACATGAATGAGCTTAACACAATGCAACGGACAGACAAACAGCGGTGCAAGCATATCTTCCGTGTTAGACGGAATCCATGAAGTGAATTATATGTGCTTGTCCTTTGATATAGTATGGCTGATGGATCATGCAAATATTGGTCTTGGTCCTGACTAATAGAGGCGGCTAACAAGCAAACATCAGGGTCACGCAAACCAGGGCAATTAAATATTAAAATCTAATTCAGCCCTGCTGCAGCTGTCATCCCCCCCCCCCCCCATTTTTTTGTTTTAGATTAAAAAACAAAATCAGTCGCTATTTCATTTTTTTGATTTTTGATTGCCAGTTGAAAATGGAAAGAATGAATGATACATAGATTAAGAATGGCCTTGTGATGCACATTTAGTCATGAAATTTTGAAGTATCTAATTATGATGTGTACTTAGGGATAGGTTTATACATGACTTAGAAAATAAAAAGACAATAGAAAAAAAACACTCACAAAGCACTGCCAAAGAAATGCATGGGTTTGCATGCACACACATACACGTACACTTGCACAGACAGGCATAACGCTGTAACGTGCTGTAATGACAGTAATTACTACGGTCTCACATTAAGATCTCCCTTCTGACAGTCTGACAAAGTCGGCTGGTGCAGGGATGTAAATCACAGCACCAGTTTGATGTTGTGATTAGGACTAAATTATACATCATCACTCTGTTTTCACCATTGTCAAGGGAGGCAGTGAGAGGATGTGCTAGTGTGTGTGTGTGTGTGTGTGTGTGTGTGCACGCAAGGCGGGAGCGAGCAGAAAAAAAGGGGCAAAAGGAGGTGTGATTGCAGGCGGGGGTTGGTGGAAGGACGCAAATCTGCTTAACATTTAGATTGGTTTTGTTGCACAAATATTTTAGCAGATGATAGGGGCTAAAAGGGGCACCAAAATGCATTTGGGACACTTACAAGCAAGTCTGGTGATGCCACTGCTCCTTTCTGTTTTTTTATGCTTGAAAATGAGTTGACTAGTGAAGGACTTTGGACTCTGCAGTGGCTGTTAGAGGATGGTATCATGATGAATATGTGCACAGTGCAAGCTTTTTACTGAAAATAGGTGGATTTCTTTTTTTTTTTAAGTCCAAAGCATTTTTTAAAATTATTATTATTTGACTTCCTACAGTTCCAGTGGAATCCCTAAAGTCCAACACCCCATTAATGGTAGAAGTTTTAGAATTTTCTGGGAAAATATATGCCTTGCTACTCAGTATGTAACGAGCTATGGAATATCTTAAAATATCAATTACATACACCAATTTATTTTACCAACCAGATGCTAACATAACTGTCCAAAGACACATTCACAGTACAGTATTTCATAACCAACAATGTTGAACATAAAGTTGGTAAGTACATACCATTGAGGCAACCATGAATTTTAATGTACTTCTAAATCTTGGCTGCCAAAACACAGCCTCATCCATCCATCCGTTTTCTGTACCGCTTACCCTCACTAGGGTCTCCCAGCTATATTCGGGCGACACCCTGAACTGGTCGTCAGCCAATCGCAGGGCACATATAAACAAACAACCATTGGCACTCACATTCACACCTACGGAATCTTCAATCAACCTACCACGCATGTTTTGGGGGATGTGGGAGGAAACCGGAGTACCCGGAGAAAACCCACGCAGGCACGAGGAGAACATGCAAACTCCACACAGGCGGGGCTGGGATTTGAACCCCGGTCCTCAGAAGTGTGAGACAGACGTGCTAACCAGTCGGTCACCGTGCCGCCCCAAAATAAACATGAACATTAATTGAATCAATACCTAGAAAACTAAATTGTTTCATTTCATTCAAAACGTAAGCTCCAAATGACGTATGTCGGGACCATCGTAAACTGTTCTCAGCTGCATGTTTTCTGGGACAAAACATAACCTCCTGAATGCATCAAGCAAAACATGCAAGATTGAAGCTGTTTCAAGTTTATCCATCATTAGAGGGCGCTAAAACAAACCAACCAAACAAAACAACTTTTTTAGCACAGAATTGAGGACACACAAAAAGTGATACTCATCCAGTTGTTGCAATTATCAGAGACGAATACGAGCCATTAGTCTTGTCAACTCATTGCTCATCAGAGCACATCCTTTCATCAAATTAATGAACACATTTATTGTTAAACACATTTTTATAAAACATTAATTCATTCTGTCTAATTAAAAGACCCAACAGGCCTGAAATCACTTCGATATGCATACTTATCACTCACAGGGTTTGAATTAAAGATCTACAGTCGCGCGCTCATGTGTGTATGTGTGAGTGCGCGTGCGTGTGCCTGCGCACATGTGTGTTTGTGTGTACTTTAAATGTGCATAAGATGGCGAGCGGAGAATGAGGCTTCCCAAGCCGGTCTTCCCACTCCAGGCTGAATGGTGATAATCATGGCATGAGCCAACATTAAGTCTGTGCGTGTGTGTATTTGTGTGTGTCCTACTCTCACTAATGGCGACGATGATGACATGCTCTCCATTAGACTAGTCAGTGGACCACAGCAGATCTAGCATATTAATGATGCTGATGATGGCTTCTTTAATTATCGTCGTCTGCTGCCGCCGTATGGCCCCGCTCCTTTTCCCAGCCCTTTCATCACACACTCCCCCGTGCGCGGTTTCGACTTGTTTATCAGCGGCCGCCATTACTGAGGCTCCCTGTCGACTTGAGTCCGCCTGCTGGGATGCAACTTTGCCAGGGTTCAGGAGAAGTTTGTCCCACAACCAACATTTAATTGGAAAACAGTTGCAAAATGACATTCTATCCTGATCTTTTAGCCCAGAAACTAGTTACATACCATTTTAAACTCAATATTTATGTCTGTTGTAAATATGGATCAATAATAAAATAACTGCCAAACGTTTTTCTGACGCTCTCGGTTTGTTTGACATGGATGAATTCTCCCTAAAAGTTAACGACAGAGCAGGTCGGCCAGTTTGCCCCACAGTCAAGAAGCCGCGGGTTCGATCTCTGCATGTCCTTCCTGTGCTTGCGTGGGTACTTCCTCCCACATTGCAAACACATGCATGTTCGGTTAATTGAAGAATAAATTGTCCATTATCTACGGTATACTGTGATTGACTGGTGACCAGTGCATGGTGTACCCCTCCTCCCACCCCCAAGTGCCTGCGTGGGTTTTCTCCGGCTACTCCGGTTTCCTCCCACGTCCCAAAAACATGCAGGGTAGGTTAATTGAAGACTCTAAATTGCCCGTAGGTGTGAATGTGAGTGCGAATGGTTGTTTGTTGATGGGTGCCCTGCGATTGGCTGGCAACCAGTTCAGGGTGTAGCCCACCCCCTGCCCGAAGATAGCTGGGATAGGCTCCAGCACTCCCGCGACCCTAGTGAGGATAAGCGACACAGAAAATGGATGGATGGATGGGCATGCCCGTCGATAGAGGGCAACATTTATATTCAAACCCAACAAACAGCCAACTAAAGCTATTAAAAAGTAGCCATAACTATTGGGTGCAAAGTGTAAAAAGATTGAAAGGGGAAGGCTATTCTGAAGTTTTGGACTTGTCGAAGTGAAGGCACGAACACCATTAACCAGTAGTCCACAACACAAAAAGAGTCTATTGGACCATTTTTTGTGCATATTGCAAATATGCTAGGCTGCTTTTTTTTTTATAACCGTGCTTCTTCCCTGTCGCTTCCCCAGTGTGATTAAAAGTCTAATTGTACAGACATCAATGTCACTGGTCACATCAATGACTTCAAAGTTTTCTGTAAGGCAGCTAGAAAATGTTTATCAACATTTCGCTGAATATTTAAATATTATAATGAAAATATTAAACAAATACATTCTCATTAAGGCCGCCTGCAACCCCCCAAAAAGTGGAGGTGACCCCACTAATGATGTGTGTTTGTGTGTGGCTGAATGAGGAGAAAAAAAATGCGATTGCTAATGTCTTGGAAGAAGGAAGCACACAACATACCTCATGTTTACCATGACTTTTATTTAAAATGGAACCATGCAGAGGGGCAGCATTGTGTGTCCGTGTGCATTTTGAGAGTTGCACACTGACGAGCCGGCACCATGCAAATCATTTCCCTTATGCCAGTAGAGAGACATGTTAACAGACCCATAAAACGCAAACAGTGAGCTTATCCATGCATACTGTACATGTAAAGATGGAGACAAAATACTTGGGAACCTTCAGTTAAAGAAAGAAAAAAGGAAATCTTCTGAGAAAATGAAACAATTCTAATGTGCTCTATGTTTCGACGAATAAAAGGTAGTACACAAATTAAAGATCATTGCACTTACTGTGAAAGATGGAGGAAGCTCATTTGCCAATTTGCTGTATCCGGGCACAGTGTCTGTAATCTTTGGGTGTGTGTGTAAAGAAATGTCAAGACTATGAAGGCATTTTAGAACAAAATGCGGTGCCAAAATTCAGAAAGCTTTGTCTCAACTGCACGCACACACACAAAATACTATTCTGAAGTGCCCTTCCTGCCCTGATTTAATTCTGTAGAAGAAAGATTCTCTTTGAGAGTTGCCGCAATTGTTTCATTGCAGTGATTGCCTGAAAAAGTTGTGCAACAATGTATTAAATAAAGGAAAGTTTCATTGTTTTTATTTTTGTCCAAATATTTTTGTTGCACCACAAAAAGCAATGCTTGACTTTCGTTAGCTTTTTCAGTGTCAGTTTCAAGTTATTTCAGTGACCATTTTGTGGTTTTCCTTATCGAAGGGGTACTAACTTGGTGCATCTTTTGGCAGGAAAGGAAAGAAGGAGCCTTGGTGGTGGAACCTCTGAGTACAGGAAATCATATAAGGAAAAAGGTTAGCGAAGAAGAAGTGGGACACTGAGAGGACCGAGGAGAGGCGAAAGGAATACATTGAGATGCGACATAGGGCAGAGGTAGAGGTGGCAAAGGCCAAACAAGAGGCAGATGATGACATGTATGGCAGGTTGGACACTAAAGAAGGAGAAAAGGATCTGTACAAGTTGGCCAGACAGAGGGATAGAGATGGGAAGGATGTACAGCAGGTTAGGGTTATTAAGGATAGAGATGGAAATATGTTGACTAGTACCAGTAGTCTGCTAGATAGATGGAAAGAATACTTTGAGGAGTTGATGAATGAGGAAAATGAGAGAAGGGAGAGTAGAAGAGGCAAGTGTGGTGGACCAGGAAGTGGCAATGATTAGTAAGGGGGAAGTTAGAAAGGCATTAAAGAGGATGAAAAATGGAAAGGCATTTGGTCCTGATGACATTCCTGTGGAGGTATGGAAGCATCTAGGAGAGGTGGCTGTGGAGTTTTTGACCAGCTTGTTCAACAGAATTCTAGTGGGTGAGATGCCTGAGGAATGGAGGAAAAGTGTGCTGGTGCCCATTTTTAAGAACAAGGGTTGATGTGCAGAACTGTGGCAACTATAGAGGAATAAGGTTGATGAGCCACACAATTAAGTTATGAGAAAGAGTAGTGGAGGCTTGAGGCTGTTGATGGGAAAGTACAGAGAAGGTCAGAAGGAGCTACCTTGTGTCTTTGTAGATCTAGAGAAAGCCTATGACAGAGTGCCCAGAGAGAAACTGTGGTACGGTATGCGGAAGTCTGGAGTGGCAGAGAAGTATGTTAGAATAATACAGGACATGTACGAGGGCAGCAGAACAGTGGTGAGGTGTGCTGTAGGTGTGACAGACGAATTTAAGTTGGAGGTGGGACTGCATCAGGGATCAGCTCTGAGCCCTTTCCTGTTTGCAGTGGTGATGGATAGGCTGACAGATCAGGTTAGACTGGAATCCCCGTGGAACATGATGTTTGCAGATGACATTGTGATCTGCAGTGAAAGCAGGGAGCAGGTGGAGGGACAATTAGAAAGATGGAGGCGTGCACTGCAAAGCAGAGGAATGAAGATTAGCCGAAGTAAGACAGAATATATGTGCATGAATGAGAGAGGTGGTGGGGGAAGAGTAAGGCTACAGGGAGAAGAGATAGCAAGAATGGAGGACTTTAAATACTAGGGGTCAACCGTCCAGAGCAATGGTGAGTGTGATCAGGAAGTGAAGAAACGGGTCCAAGGAGGTTGGAACGGGTGGAGGAAGGTGTCAGGTGTTTTTTTGTGACAGAAGAGGCTCTGCTAGGATGAAGGCCAAAGTTTATAGAACAGTGGTGAGGCCAGCCATGATGTACGGATTAGAGACAGTGGCACTGAAGAGACAACAGGAAGCAGAGCTGGAGGTGGCGGAAATGAAGATGTTGAGGTTCATTCTCGGAGTGACCAGGTTGGATATAATTAGAAATGAGCTCATCACAGGGACAGCCAAGGTTCAATGTTTTGGAGACAAAGTTAGAAAGAACAGACGTCAATGGCTTGGACACGTCCAGAGGAGAAATAGTGTGTATATTGGTAGAAGGATGATGAGGATGGAGCTGCCAGGCAAGAGAGCTAGAAGAAGACCAAAGAGAAGGTTGATGGATGTCGTGAGGGAAGTTGTTCGAGAGGAGGATGCAGGAGATAGGCTTACATGGAAAAGGATGACGCGCTGTGGCGACCCCTAAAGGGACAAGCCGAAAGGAAAAGAAGAAGAAGAAGAAGACACGCATATGGACAGAGCTATCTGAAGTTCAGCTACTGTGCACCGAGGCGATTTGTAATATAGATTGCCTCAATAAGCCACTGTAGTGTATCATTTACTATTTCCAAACCTCAGATTTCTTTCTTTCTTTATTTATGTTTTTCCACCGGCAGAAAATTCATCTTCTTGAAGTCAATAAAAAAAGATTGGGAGCCTAATGAAGGAATCACAGTCACAACACCCATCATGACGGTGTTTAAATACTGTTTTTCCAAATGCACATTCAGTAAAAAGCTCACCTGCTGTTGAGATGATGAAAGGCAGAGTGGATGCATAAGGGGAGATAAAGGAGACTGTGTTTGTGTGCAGGTGCGGCCATCAAACACAGACATACATAAAAACAATCTCTCTCTTTCTCTCTCACACACACACACACACACACACACACCTCTCTCTCGCTCTCTCACTCACACAAACACACACACACACATATATACATAAATGAACATGCAACGCAGACACATAGTGTAACTGACCTTTACAAGTAGATGCCTTAAAAATAACGAGCGATTTGATTAAAAACATCAATGCAATGATTGTCTAAAAGAAAGAAACAACAAAAATAATCATTCTTAGACATATTGCATGGTGCACTATTAACTACTTATATTAAGTGGAATGAGAAAAACAGTGTTTTGGGAAAATTCTGCCTCAAAGTGACAAAACTTTACACTTACACAGGTATAATAATCATGTGTGAGGCCAGCACATCTTGCGAGACTTCAACTCAATAGGCAGGCTGTCCAACTACACGATGTGTAAAGTTGCATATTTGTATTATTTCTTTATTATTGTTTACCTCTTTACCTCTGCCCAATGATAACCCTTGTATCATTGGTTGTATGTATTTTGGGCACATGCAGGTTTTTATGTGTTAAAGGGGTCTTATGGAAATTTCACTTTTTAATTCCTTTTATACAAATAGTAGGTTTTCTGGCATGTCTGCCAACCAATCAAGTCGGAAATTATTATTATTATTGTTATTTTGTCCTGTTCGGCTGTTAGGTCAAGCAGAAAGGAAGGTCTGCATCCCTTTATACCCGAACAGTTTCACTGTGTCACAGTGGACTTTTTCAAGCTGTCACCGTGGTTTCTTTGTATTCTGATGGATATTTATTGAGAATTACAGTCGTTCAGTCGAACAGAATAAAGTTGTTAAAGGGCAGTGACGGAATCAATCAAGTACAAAATTAAACAACAAGCCACAAACCTCAATTCCAATGAAGTTGGGACATGCACATTGATTAATTGATAAGTGTAATTTGTTGGCATTGTGAAAAAGAGGAAAACAGTTGATCTTATGAGCACTCACTTTTTCTTTACACTCAAGGAGTAGACCTCATGTTCTAGCACCACCCCTGGCTGTCACGGTAACGAAGGCCATACTCGACATTGACCCAGCAGTACATGGGGGCCGAGTTACCAATGGCTCATTTGCGTGAGACAGAACCGATCACTTTTGGCAGTGAAAAAACAAAAGGCAAGCCAAGCTATATTAATTGCCTTACTTACAAGGGTAGAGTTTACAAGAAGGTGAGTGCGAGAGAAGGAAAAAGGACAAAAAAAGCAGATGGAACCAAAACGTAAAATCAAAATCCAAGACAACAGCAGGGTTCACGGCAGCTTAAGACAGAATTTTAAGTTTGTCGAATCGAAATGAACATAGCTTCACCCGTCCCGACATTGGCCTTAATGATCTATTCTGCCTTTGTACAACACCAGCTCAGCTTTGACAACTGCTCTCCCTCAGAGATTGTTCCCGCTTCCATTCGGAACATTAGGGAATATCAGGGAATATCACACTCTGGAATTAACTTTCCAAATCACCTTGCATGCACCCCTCCCTGCTTTGGACAAGATAATCCGGGCTCTCGCACTGGATATATGCCACTAATCATCAAAAAGGAAGAAGATGAGAGAGGAAGGAATGAAGGTGAGGTGAGGGAGACCTTGAGTGAAAGATGAGGAGGGATTCAAATATAAAATGCGTACAAAAATAGACATGACTAAGATGGCATCATTGCAATGAGTTGGATTCAGTTTTCAATGAGTACCATCCATCCATTTTCCGTACAATTTATCCCGACTAGGGTCGCTGGCGTGCTGGCGCCCATCTCAGCTAACTCTGGGCGAGAGGCAGGGCTCACCCTGAACTGGTCGCCAGCCAATCGGAGGGCAAATATAGACAAACAATCAATCAGACTCACATTCATTCCTAAGGGCAATTTAGAGACTTCAATTAACCTACCATGCATGATTTTGGAATGTGGGAGGAAACTGGAACACCCGGAGAAAATCCACCCAGGCACGGGGAGAACACGCAAACGCCACACAGTTGAGGCCAAAATTTGAACCCGGGTCCTCAGAACTGTGAGGCAGATGTGCTAACCGGTCGTACACCGTGCCACCTCAATAAGTACCTTACATTGTATTTGAGTTTGACCCCTTCCTCTGTGTGAATCCATTCGAAATCATTTAACATACCTGGGCTTCTGCTTCCCTTTTCTCCATGTCAGCCCGCTGAAGGTTCCTCTTGAGTTCTTCAACCTCCGATTCCAATCTCCGAGCCATAAAACTACACACAGCCCAAACAATGGACATTATCATGAACATCATATGCTAATATTTCCAAAATGATCAGAATCAGAATCAGAATCAGAATCATCTTTATTTGCCAAGTATGTCCAAAACACACAAGGAATTTGTCTCCGGTAGTTGGAGCCGCTCTAGTACAACAGACAGTCGATTTACAGAACACTTTGGGGACATAAAGACATGATATGTCACTATTCTTACAGGACACTTTATTAGGTACTTAAATGTGATAATTAAGCTTACTTTTTAATTGATGTCACTGATGGTATAGTGGTACATTTGTCCGACTTTGTTGCAGGCAGAATGATTCCGTTTCCCACTCAGTGACAGTGTGAACATGAAAGTGACCCGGAACAAGAGAAACCGTATAGTAAATGGATGGATAAATAATTTTGAATTACAATGTCATGCATTTATTATTGTGGTTGTAGTTTACACTTCTGCAGTACCAGAATTGAACTGCATCATATTGAGAGTTGTTTATATTATTGTGTGCCTCTTGTGTTACAAAAGAAGGACATCTGAGCCATGCAGTTTTACAACAGCAAATTAGAGCCACAACGATAACATTTGAATTAAGTCGTAGATCCAGTTAGTGTACTTTATGTTGTGGCAGGTGAAAGCATATAATCAAGGATGTCTGGTATATTGTTGGCTTGAAGAATAGAAAGTTTATAATGACTCAAATTTGAGTGAATACTTGCTTGGGTACAATGTGAATGTCTATGTGTGTGTGTGTGTGTGTGTGTGTGTGTGTGTGCGTGGCAGTCGTGCTAAGAGAATGTGATAGAGATCAATACGAAGGGGTCCATTCCTGCCACACTACTGCACAACCACTGTCTGTATGCGAGTCAGTTAGTGTGTGTGTGTGTGAGCATGTGCGTGTGTGTGTGTGTTCGTCAGCTGCCCCCGCTACAGCAGGATCAATACAACAAATGATTACCATTTCCACAAACCTCCCTCCGTGGCCTGGCTCCGGCCGATCAGTGGGCCTCAACATCCCCCTCGATCCCATCCCACACGTGCACACAAACGCATATATATATATATATATATATATATATATATATATATACCAAAACAAAACACCCACAATCCTAATCCAAAACCTTAAACAACAAGGAGTTATATGTATCTGAGCATAAAAAGACTCGGGGCAGCAATCTGTAGCTACTTTGTTATGGATTTTTCGGTTACAATAACACATCTAAAGTGTAGGTAGGGCCACTCGTTTCTGTTTGTGTTACAGACAGATACAACTATATAAACCTGTAGGCTTTTATTTACATGATAGGACTGTTTTTATTTTTTATTTATTTAGTTTTTTTTTAAACAGTAAAACATGAAAACATAAACGTAACATTCTAGGCACTTCTTTAGGAACATTTGCGAAAATTAACACAATCCAATAAAAGAGCACATCAAAAATCCTCCCTTCAGAAAGATAGTAATGCTTGACATTGTCATAGAGGTATTAATTTCACAATTGAATGTTTATTATTGTGGTTATTTGTAGTGGTTCAATGCATCATCATCCCGACAAGAGTTTTATTTTTATTTTTTCCTTAAACGATGCATACAGTCTACATCATTGTAAACTCAAACCACAATGGAAAAAAAGGTTTTATGGTGATCAAGCTTACTGAATGTTGTGGGACGTTAAACTGATGACATGATGAGTTAAAGAAACCCATCCATACGCCCATTATTTGCTTTAAAATGTTTATCAGTTCACTTTGACAAAAGAAGACTTTTTTTAAAGAGAACGAGCACAAATTGATAGCAGTTTCACTGCTCACAAATAAAAAATCAATACAATAATATTACATCAAAATGTATCACAGTATGTTTCTACACAATAAATGTTTGTGAGTGATTAGCAGCATAATGTAGTGGGAAACGCAGCAGTAGGGCAGCCAAAACAAAAAGGAAAGCATACGGCTGATAGATTGGTCCATAGAGAAAACATATGACAGGAAGAACAGAGTCAAAGCGAGAAGGGGAAAGGAGACGGACGGAGGCATCCCGTGGAGAAAAGAGGGGATTTCTCACTGCCCAGATGGAAGCCATTAGCATGGTGTTGTTGCTTTTTAAAAAAAAAAAAAAAAAAAAAAACTTTCATGTCTTTGCAGTTATTAGATAATACTGAGTTAACCGTAAACAGCACCATTCTCTAAATGTAAAACGCAGACACAGCGATTGGTTCACCTAAAATTGCTTGGAACTTAATAAAGTGTAATCATTCACAATGAAAACCTAGAAAGGTTCCATGCTGACTTTTAAATTGTCGGTTAACTACATATATATATATATATATATATATATATATATATATATATATTTTTTTTTTTTTTTTAAAAAGACACAAAAAAAAAACATTCCACAAGCTCCTCTTGCACTCTTGTTGCAGTGAGGTCATGTCTAAGCCAAAGCCACAACCACAACGACACATCTACACACGCAAAAACACACGCACACACTTAGGCACATGCACACACAGAGACACACAAAAGCGATTTGCATTTTGCTGATGTCACCGCCACAGCGCTTGGCGGCAGGCAGGGGTGAACTAGGGGCCTCACCTCTGAACTTTGAACACTGTACACTCTCATCTGCCTTTCCAATGTGTCCCATCACACACACACACACACACACACACACACACACACACACACACACACACACACACACACACATTATATTCAAATCCATGGACGATAGTTCAAGAGCGCTTCTGATATTTTATCTTTCGGTGTATGTTGAACCATTTTGTCTTGTTAAGACTGTACTGTTCAGCACATTCACTTTAACTGCCGCACATAGCAGAACTCGATGTGTTGGATTACCGAGCATGCACTTGGGATGATGGCAAAGGAAACGAAGCTTCTTGGTCCCTACCTTGTTTTGTCTTGCGCTTGCTTTGCCTCATTCAGGCACACGACCATGTGCTTTGCCTCCTCTGAACGGGCCGCCAAAACCTGCACTGAGAAGGTGTAGAGCAAAAAGAGGCATTAAAAAGCATGCATTATAAAACGGGCAAATGGAAAAAAAACAAAGAGGTAAAATTATAATACATTTCTATGTCCAACGTTTAAAAAGGAAAGCACTATACAATATACAAAATATGCTATGTCAGTCCATTTTGTCACAACTTCTTAACTAAACAAAAGAAGCGCTCCCTTGCTTTGTCAATAGATGGCACTCTTTACCCTGAGCACACTATTTGTGCTCACACACTCCTACTGCTGCCCTTCAATCATTTTCCTTTTCGGGCTCCATCCTCCGTCTACATGCAATAAAACCCCATTGTCCCACACTTAGTGGTGCGGCACACTGAGTGGCTGCATAATAAACCACCGGGCAGCTTCATTGGTTTGCTTGCCTTCGCTTTGCAAGACCTTTTCAGTTGTCGCTGAACTTTCAGGACTTCCTTCCTTACCCCCATCATTTTTTGTTTTGTTTTGTATATCCTGTTTTGTGAGTCAATGTTCCCTCACAGGTCTTTAAAACCTTTTCACTCAATTCAGTATTCATTCAACAGAACATAAACTGTCAGCCGTCAGTGGTCAAGGCTGGTGAATATTGAGGAGGAGTGAGCGCTTAACATGCAGGTGTGTGTGTGTGCGTGCATGCATGTGCTGAATATTTACAGGCCGGACCTTGACTTTGCGAAAATTAATGCGTATTAGAGTATGTGTAACAGAGCCGTTGGTGTGATGCTTTTAGTGCCAGGCGCTATGTTGCGATGGGCAAACAGACTTGATTTAAGAGCTCAAACCACATAGCAAGATATGCGAACATCTACATTTAATCAAATATACATTTAATTTATGGTTTTGAAGATTTTAAACCAGGAAAATTGGATTCCTGGAGAAATTGAAGCATTGCTAATAAATATTTAATACTTAATGCCTCCCAAATACGTCTTATAATGTGTGCATGTGTGCTTCACTGACTATTTCAGCTCAAGGTGAACACTTGCCTTGAGTCTCAAATGATCAATAAAGCAGAGATGTGAAAGCTTGAATCGGGGTTGGGGGGGATACCTCGGCGAAACCAATGAGACTGGACAGAGCAATTAGCAGCAAAGACTGGTCCATCACAAAAACACTGCCACTGGCATTTGCACCTACATGGGGAATCATGCACTACATTTGTGGAAATACTGTGAAACCTCAGAGGCCAAACACAATCCGTTCCAGGAAGATTGTCAATCTCCCATTTGTCCCGATGTGGAAGAAAAAATTTTCCATGAGAAATAATGGAAATTGAATAAATCAGTTCCCAAGCAAAACTGTGAGCATCATAAAGGCAGTGCATGATGTAAAATGTTAACTGCCTACACTGTCATTCTTCACCTGTAAAAGAAGACAACCAATGTTGATAAGCGATAAAACGCTGTTCTCAGTTTCAACTTTGATGAGGAGTGATGCGGCAGCAAACGTGCAGCGATAATACGTGTTTGTGAGGTGAGCCACTTTACCCAGACTAAACGCAAGCTCATTTTCCGTAGTACATCCCATTCTTGTAATGTTATTGTGGACGATATTGAACTGAGCAGCCAGGACAAAGCACTACTGCTATGTCGCAAAACCTTTTATTCACAGTTTTATGGTGGTCATCACACCCACACAGGAAAGTCACACAGGAAAAGCAAAACAGACGTGGATTCATTTCCTTATTACTCAAGTCATTCATGGTGGTGGTTTGACCTATATGCCTTTCTGTGTGACTTTAGTGACGCCATCTTATCCGTTTTCTATACCGGAGAGCAGGAAGCTCTCCCAACTGACATTGGGCAAAAAGCAAGACTGTTGCCAGTCAATCAGAGGGTACATAATGAGACAGACAACCATTCACACCGTGCCTGAGTGGGACCCAAACCACGCTGCCTGCACCCAAATCGGGCGAGTCACCTTTCCACTGTACAGAAAAGAATTGCAAAAGCAAAACATTTTTTTAAACCCGCTCACTAATACTAATATATAACCACTCTTCCACATTTAGTAAGAACGCACAGAAAATTGTGGACTCCACAAAACCTTTAAGGAGCTTGACCAGTAGTCCATAAGCTAAGATTTACAATCTTTTATGAGCTGTTATGTTATGACATAAAAGCCCAATCTTAGATCTTGGCTCTCCTTACACTATCACTTTATTGACCCTTTTATACTGGCTTTCCACATTAGTCCATAAGAATATCGCTCCCTCCATCACTCCCTCCATGTGAGCTTCAAAGCCCGTCAGGCCGCATCACAGATCCACGGTCAGATTACCAAACTCTCTGAGCTAACCTTTAACATGACAGGGATGAAAACCCATCTGACCTAGAGTCAGTTGTTGGGCAGGACCGGGCCTTCATAAAAGACTCAAAAGGCTTCACAGGAGCTTGCTTTGGCTTTGTTGCGGGATTCGCAGTGGGCTAAGGTGCTCCCGTGAGACGGCCCAAAGCCTCCCAACTCTTTCGCTATGTTTCAGAAGTTTCATGGACTTGCAACACTGCTTTTGGGTATAAGCCAATAGGTGTCTTTGCACACACCGTTATGCACACAAATACACCACAAGGTAGAGAGAGCACACACAACACTCAGAAGACAAAGTAACACATACACATAGGATCTAAAACTCACACAGGCATCGGCCCAACAAACTCTCCTCTCCGCTTTATTTACAATCCTCTGGCAGTGGTACAAGGGCCCGGGGCTATAACACACGGCACCTAATGCTCAAACTGCCAGGTAATCTCATGTCTGACATCCCTCTTTGATAGAAACTGATCAATAGACTCTTGTAAAGGAGTCATTTTCTCTGATGTTTCCACCAACCACTTCTCTCTATCTCGCTCTTTTCCCATCTCTCTATGACTCTCCCCTCTTCTTTCCCGATTTTATTAGCTATACATTTATAATTCATACTTCTGCAAGGCTCTGGCACAAAAAGGGGTGGCCTCTTTGTGTAATAAAGAACAGTGGCGGTGAAATGATGGGGAGAAATTCCAGTGTTTTCTGCCAGTTCCGGTGAACAACGGTTTTGGGGATCGATAGAGTGTGAAATGGGATTATAGCTAGTAATAGAGGTGAATTGAAGGAGAGAGGCCTGTACACATGTGTGCCCAGGGATCGAGATCAGAAAGAAGCACACACACATATACATGTATACTGTCACATGGGCACATGCACACATATGCGCCCCATGACGATGTCATCATCTTTAGGCAGATGCGCATCGGCAGCACGCTCAGAGGTGAGGTAATAAATATCCATCCAGCCATCCATTTTCTGAGCCGCTTCTCCTCACCAGGGTCGCGGGCGTGCTGGAGCCTATCCCAGCTGTCATCGAGCAGGAGACAGGGTACACCCTGAACTGGTTGCCAGCCAATCACAGGGCACATACAAACAAACAATCATTCGCGCTCACATTCACACGTACGGGCAATTTGGAGTTGTCAATTAACCTAGCATGCATGTTTTTGGGAAGTGGGAGGCAACCGGAGTGCCTCAGAACTGCGAGGCAGACGCTCGAACCCGTCGTCCACCGTGCCGCCCCGTAAGAAATATCACATTTCTATTTTAGTGAAAGTGTGAACATGTGGATATTGAATTTTTGTTTGTACTGTTATTGCATTTGATGTCATCAAACATTTGTTTCATATATGAAACTAACTTTAGATATAAGATAAGAAGGAACGCCATATGAATATTTATTCTAATCATGTCACGGTGGGCGACTGGTTAACACATCTGCCTCACAGTTCTGAGGACTGGGGTTCAAATCCCGGCCCCGCCTGTGCGGAGTTTGCATGTCCCCCCCCCCTCCCTGGGTGGGTTTTCTCCGGGCACTCCGGTTTCCTCCCACATCCCAAAAACATTCAGGGTGTACCCGGCCTCTCGCCCGAAGGTAGCTGGGATAAGCTCCAGCAGCACGCGACCCTAGTGAGGAGAAGCGGCTGAGCAAACGGATGGATGGATGTCACTGGTGGGTGCCTCTTTCTGTTAAAATGATAACCAAGTTTTTTAAATGACAACACATACAGTACATGCTTCATACATTAGTTCTGTGTATTTGCTTCTCAATCAAATGTGTTTCTGTTTCTCGGCAAAATAAGGGTTTACTTACTTTAACGATACATTATGTATAGACCACTCCTGAGGAAAAGAGTATCTAGCATGTATAAGTTAGCAATTAAAGTGTCAATTTCAGTTTGGAAAACACCTTGGTTTTGTCATAAGAGTGTCCAGAAAAGGCCCCTCTGACAGCTACTTCCGTTTGACCCAGTTTTGTATTCACTTAGTCCATATTTGGCTAAGACCGCCCTCTTTGCCCTGATTGGTTGCCGCCGTGTAGCGGACCCACTTGTGAGAGCACACGTTTGTTATGTCACAGCACTGGCTCGGGAGCAAAGAGGAAGGCGGAGATCTTGGCTAGCGACGTAAATAAGCCTGACAAATTCGAATGACCTGATGTCAGGCCTCTCGGCAGAAAAACGTCTGGAGCTCAGGGATGCGTGTACGACTTTAATTCATATTTCGCATGTTTACTGAGGCACCATAGAGACAATATTACATCTCAAACACGAGGAAAAGTTGGTCTGGCAAAATATGTCCCCTTTAAATGGAGCAATGCTTGCAAATGCTCCTGCGAAATAGTAATTTCGTACTGGATAGGTGCACTTCTCTTGAATGCAGCTGCTTTCGTGGGTCTTCATTCCCTTCTCTGACTGTAGAGTACACTATACAGAGAGTACACTCGTACACTCGGCCACCGTGCCCCCTGAACTCTATGTACTGCACAAATTATTATTTTACTTACATCATTGAGACATAAGAGGGCAAACGAGAAGCAATGTTAACTTAATAGCTGACGGTTTCAATCCAAACTACTCACCATGGGAATGGCACAATTATTGAATATGTCATTAAATTGCAGTTTTAGCAAATGTTGTGGCTTTTGAGTGTATAAATATTAAAAGTCTGAAGCTTCAATATTGTGAAGTGCTGCATGTGTCACAGATCAGCAAATACCTTGGTCTTCTTTCCAATCCCCTTGTCTCAATTTAAATGCTCTTAAGAATTGACTTTCATAGTATAGTCTTTGTCCAATATTAAAAGTGAAGTAACATCCAGGTGTTAAAAAACTCTTATCTGCATTATATTATATTATTGTTGTTGTTATTCCTGTTATTGTTAATGTTTCTGTTGTTATATATTGCACTTACATATTATGACTAATATATACCGTATATCAATATCAGATTGTCACTCTTATTATTAGTATTCATCTTGACATGTCATTATATATTATTATAATGTATTTTTATTTACCAGATCAACAATGCAAATATCACCAAGCTTCGTAATCTTCTAAGGACAATAAACGATGTGCAGACAAGTTGATTAGCTCAACTAACTGCACTTGCACTTGCACGTGTACGTGTTTTGTCTACATGCCATTCTAACAAAGTGACTTCCTACCTGACTGCTCTAATCAAGCAACTTTTCCATAACAATTCATCCATCCATCCATTTTCTGAGCCGCTTATCCTCACTAGGGTCGCAGGCGTGCTGGAGCCTATCCCAGCTGTCATCGGGCAGGAGGCGGGGTACACCCTGAACTGGTTGCCAGCCAATCGCAGGGCACATACAAACAGACAACCATTCGCACTCACATGCACACCTACGGGCAATTTAGAGTCTCCAATTTATGCATGTTTTTGGGATGTGGGAGGAAACCGGAGTGCCCGGAGAAAAGCCACGCAGGCACGGGGAGAACATGCAAACTCCACACAGTCGGGGCCGGGGATTGAACCCGGGTCCTCAGAACTGTGAGGCTGACACTCTAACCAGTCGTCCACCGTGTCGCCCATAACAGTTCAATTAAGGGCTTGTACAATAAAAAGCTGTTTTGTTCATGACAGTAATTTCTCCAGCTGACTCTTCAACCCAATCTATTCAGACCAATGCTACATCTCGGTAAACAATGGCGTGTATTTTGTTTCAGTAATGCATATTTATTCTTCTGAAGTCATTACAAAGGGGCCCTATAGTGCTAGATTGTGTTTGCGGAGGATAAAAGCGGAATAATATGCGGTTTTGTGTTGAGCGAAGAGTCGGGGCTGGGAGTTTTGATCACAGACAAAGGCCAAGCCACACAGCGTTGTCTTTCTGTCTCGATCTTGTTAATGAGCAGAGTTCAACGAGTAAGCCTGCTGCCACAGACAAGAGACCTCAGATTCATCTCTCGGCGGACAATAGGTGATTGTGTGGATGTGTGTGTTTGTACCTCCGAGAGCAAGTGTGCATGCACTAATTAAAGCAGTGGGAGTCGGGCAAAAATGGCTGCTATGTATGTGCGCGCGCGTGTGTACGCACGTACAAGAGAGGTGTTTGCCTGGAATGACCGAAGAGGTATACATTAATTCTTAATGAGACATTTCTGTGCCTGGAGAAAACCCAGACATCGCTATTCCTGCAATGACACACTACTACAAAAGCCAGTGCAATGCATGCACACGCACACACATCATTACCATGTGCTAAAGAAGCCATTAAATAAAACCTCTCGCCATAATGTGTATGTGCGTGTGTTTGTTTGTGGCTTTACGTGCAGACAGCTTGCTACCAAATCTCACGGTTGTAGCACTGCTGGCTAATTTGAGTTAAGTCATGGACAGAGCAAGCGGCAGTGAAGTTACGCAGCACAAGGCACAAGAAAGTCGCATGGTTTCTTTTGCATGCAGTGGGATTCTAATTGGCAACAAACCCCCATATTTCGGCAAGAGTTGGAAAAGAAAAGCATGAAAAGCAGATGCACCCCCCTTACTTGTTAAGAGTTAACTATTATTAAGTATTGTGCATACCTCCACCATGGTTGAACAATCCTATTTGGAAAAGCATTGTACACCTTCAAAGACACTCCTTCACATCCTTTAATTTGATTATGAAGGATATATTATTTAGTTCAGGAATGTAAGCCAAACGTCTGCATCTTTATCTGGTTCTGCACCACAACTGGATGGGTTCGTTCTATATCAGATGTCTCTTGTACAAAGTTACGTGGAAAGAGGCCGTTATGTGTAATTCTACTACCTAACAGACAAGAAAGAAATCTAGGAGAGAGCAGACCTCTGCCTAGGCCAAACCATTTATTAGAACCTTGGTGTACACCTACAAAGATTCCCATTTTGTTATCATTCTGGTTAGTCTTTTAAGGAGCAGGAGAAATTAAGGAGCATGTCAAAAATTGTGTTCTATTTCACATTGTTAACAAAACTACTTCATTTAGAAATAAACTCCTCTTAGATGCTCAATTTCCTTACAGCTTGAGGATGTAATTTCACTTCAGTAGTATTTCTACATTGAAAATAAATACATTTGTCATCACATTTAAAATGTTTTGGGTTTGCGTCTCCAGAAAGTTGTTTTTTGTTTGATCAGTCGATGCTAGTAACAGGTTTGCTCGCTTGTTTACAGACAAGGTTGAGAGTATTATTCTTCTTATGACCTGTCTATTTCATTTACCTGTGCTGCTGTTTTGGACATGTTCGAGCATGTCAGTCTGTCCTTTTAAAACAATATAATCGGTCACATGCGCCCTCTGGCTCCCCAACTGAACGAATTACATCTCGATTTCTTAAAGAGGTCCTACCTACCCTGGCCAAAGGGACTTCACCAGCCAGTTTAAAGTTGTACAATCCCTGATCAAGAAGCCTGGTCTAGAACTCAAAAAAAAAAATTCAAATTTTAGGCCTATATCTTAGGAACATATTTTTCTGTTCGTTCACAAGTCTTTTTCACCTAGGCACCTTCTCCCTTCCAGACTTCTGATACACCCACGGTAACCGGGGAATTCGTGCACAACCACCAAGGGCGCAGGTGGAGACAGGCTTGAGCAACGAGACGTGGAAGGTTGGGTGAATCTTTAAGGACTGTGGAAGCTCTTAACTGGACGGAAGTCGGATTGATGATTTTGGTAATTGGGAAAGGGCCAATGAAACGGGGAGTGAGTTTACGGGATTCAGTTTGAAGCGGGAGGTCGTGAGAAGAAAGCCAGACAGATTGGCCCACCTTGTATTCGGGCGTTGGGGAGTGATGACGGTCCGCGAGCTATTTATTGCCTGCGGCGTTGACCCGGTCCGCCGTCTTTCCACACTGCCTGGATTCTCTGGAGATGATCCTTGACTGCGGGGACTGCCACTGCCTGCTCCTGTTCTTTGAATAATGGTGGTTGGTAACCATAGCAAGCCATGAATGGGGACATACCGGTAGTGGAACTGGTGAGGGAGTTGTGGGCATACTCAATCCACGGGAGGAATGAGCTCCAGGAGGAGGGGTTGTGTGCGGCAACACAACAGAGGGCTGATTCTAGGAATTGGTTTGCCCGCTCAGTCTGCCCGTTGGTCTGCGGATGATATCCTGACGACAAGCTGGCTGCTGCGCCCACCGCTTTACAGAATTCCTTCTATACCAGGGATAAGAACTGAGGACCTCTGTCAGAGACAATATCGATGGGAATACCGTGGAGTCTAAAGACATGCTGGACAAGGAGGTTAGCAGTTTCGAAGGCGGGTGGTAGTTTGGGCAGGGGTACGTAATGTACAGATTTGGAAAAGCGATCGACAATAATGAGAATGATAGAGTTACCTTCAGAAGGAGGTAGACCGGTAACGAAGTCCAGAGCGATATGGGACCAAGGGCGGCTAGGGATAGGCAATGGACGCAGCAGCCCAGATGGGGGCAGGTGTGAAGACTTCCCTCGGGCACAGACGGAGCAGGCTTGGAGGAACTACCGGGTGTCTTGAACAAGGCTGGGCCAGCAGAAATGCTGCCGGATGAACTAAATGGTGCGGGTGATGCCAGGATGACAGGTGAGTTTGGAGTTGTAAGCCCACTGAAGAATGTCAAAGCGTGCAGAATCTGGTACGAACAGGCGGTTTGGAGGCCCAGTCTTGTGATCCGGGTGAGTCTTTTGGGCCTCCTTAACCCCCTGTTCGATCTGCCAAGTGGCTGCTCCAACAAAGCACGAGGAAGGAAGAATGGGTTCCGGTTTGTCAGGGCTGTTGGGGGGTGAGTAAAGTCGAGACAGGGCATCTGGTTTGCTGTTTTTGGAGCCAGGACGGAAAGAAAGATTGAAATTAAACCTGCTCAAGAAGAGAGCCCAGTGAGCTTGTCGAGGGTTAAGGCGTTTGGCGGAACAGAGGTAAAGAGATTCTTGTGGTCTGTCCAAATGATGAATGGTAGTTCGTCTCCTCTAGCCAGTGCCTCCACTCTTCCAAGGCCCATACAATGGCCAGTAGCTCTCAGTTGCCGACATCGTAGTTCCTCTCGGCAGGGGACAGACGGCGGGAAAAAAAGGCACAGGGGTGAAGTTTCTGGGTCATGGGGTCTCGCTGCGAGAGGACAGCCCTTGCCCCCATGTCCGAGGTGTCAACCTTGACCACGAACTGGAGGGAGGGGTCGGGGTGGCGAAGAATGGGCGCACTGGTGAACAGGGTCTTGAGTTGACTGAATGCTTGGGATGCTGCCAGGGTCCATTGAAAGAGGGAGCTGGTGGATGGGAGGCTTGTGAGGGGAATAGCGACCTTGCTGTAATTACGGATGAATCGACGGTATAAATTGGCGAATCCAAGGAAATGTTGTAGTTCTTTGCGGGTGGTGGGAGTGGGCCAGTTAACAACTGCTTTGATCTTGGCAAAGTCGGGTGGTAGTTGTACTCTGGAGATGACGTACCCAGGAAGTGTACAGAGTAGAGGTGGAATTCGCACATTTCAGGTTTAACATACAGACGGTTTTCAAGGAGACGCTGAATGACTTGTTGTCAATGGATGCGATGTTCTTCGGGGAAGCAGGAGAAAATGAGGATGTCATCGAGGTATACAAACACGAATCGGTTGAGCATGTCACGGAGGGACACTAGGGCTCGGGCGGCGGGACATGAGGTTCTTTGTACAGGAGGCAGGGTGGCTCTGAGGCTGCGGGATCGGAAGGCGTACTTACAGGCGGAGGTTTGGATAGCATCGTCGAGGAAAGGAGGGATACTTGTTGTGTGAGGGAGTGTAGGGATTCCATGAGTTCTTGGAGAGTCTTTTCTTCCTATGTGGGCTCCTTGGAGAGTGAGTGCATTCATCAGTGCCTCGGGAGTTGCTGGGTCCATAATGGCCAAAGTTTTCTGTCATGTATGGGGAGTAGCTGAATCCAAGAGCAGGCGGAGGCAGATGTAAAATGATGAACAGTTTATTGAGGAAAGGTAATGGCGGTGGTCCTAGGTGGGTTGGCAGGCGGTGGCGTGGACAGGTGGCAGGCAGTGGTGAGGACTGGCGGCTGGCTTGGCGGCAGGAATGACGTGGATCAGGAACACGGGGGAAAACACTGAGAACAAGGAGACACAGAAGTAAAAAAAGTGAACGATGAATAGAGTGACTTACGTGAGGAAAAAGGGCCGTGGTACCGCTGGAAGTAACTGCAATACTTTGGCGACGATTTCCTGGAACAGGCAGGCTTATATACCGGTGGTATATAACCTGTCTCCAATAATGATTGGAGACAGGTGCTGAAAACAGAGAGGGGAGGGGGGAGAGAGAGAGAGGGCGCAAGGCACTCTCCTGCCTCCAGTAATGGAACTGCAGGGCAGTATATGACAATTTCAAACGCCCACATTTTCAGGTTGCTCCTCCTTGAGTGCGTACCTGGCATGAGGGTGTGTAAATGACATTTGAGTGGATGGGAGAGTGCATGTAGCCAGAAAAGTTTTCTGACTTGTGCGCACAGGACAATATAGCCATTGAGAAGATGGTCAGATGTTTATGGTCAGCTGAAAATGTTTTAAAATGTGTCCAACATTTTCGAAGAACTCCAGTTTGGTTTTAAAACTCAAAGCACAGAAAATGCTGTGCTTAAAGTTTCTGCTACTTTGCTTCACCATTGGTCGACCATGAACAATGTGACACATTTGGCATTGGTCAAGCAGCCTTTGATACCACGGACCAGCAGATTCTCCTGTCTCTTGACTGGACTGGGTGAGCAGTTGCGGTTGTGCCTTGTAGTCCTTCAGGTCCTACCTGACAAACAGAAGTTTTTGTGTCCCGATTGGGGCTGCTGAGACCTCCACTGTTACCTGGAGTGTCCCAAGAGCCATTCTTGGGCCTCTCCTCTTCATCCTCTGTCGACTTCGACCTGTGTCCATCCTCTGAAAACATGGCATCTCTTATATTTTGTATGCTGATGACAGCCAATAATAAATGCAACTGAAACTAGAGAATGCATACTGTGAAACATCTCATAGGTTGGACTGAAGAAATCAGAACAAGGACGTCACTAAACTTCCTTTATTTTAACAATAAAGTCAGCGGTCCTGTTGTTTGAGCCGAAGAGGCCGCCACGCTTCAGGTGAACATGGGACGCTTAAGACAATATTTAACATTTACGGTGTAAAATCTGGGTGTGAAAATGGAAAATAAGCTTTGGTCAAATCTAGCTTTTTTTTCAACTGTGTCATCTCCCCCCCCCCCAAAAAAAGAAAAAACTTTTTCTTCCTCGCTGTCATTTTGAATCAGTTTTAATTCATGCTTTAATCCCGAATCTCTTAGACTATTGCAATACACTTTATGTTGGGCTCAGCCAGACATCACTTGCCTGACTGCAGCTGGTTCAGAATGATTTTGCAAAGCTTTGAATTGGCAAAAAAAAAAAACAAAAAAAAACGAGAACACACTATATTGATTTCAAAATAATTTCTTTGTATTTACATGGCTCCATGGTTTCGCCCCACTGTACCTGTCCGACCTGCTCCAGCCCTATACCACTGTACGCTCCCTAGGTCAACAGAACAGCACTTGTGAGTTTCTACGAAGACAAAGGGAAAACTCAGAGGGGCACGCCTTTTCAGTTGCTGCCTCAACATTGTGGGATGAGCTGCTTCTGCCCATCAGACAGACCAGTTCACTTCCAGTTTTCAAGTCATCTACTAAAATCCACTTTTTCTCTTTAGCTTTTAACACAAAGTTGGAGATGTTGACTTTTATTTTTTATTTTATATGGATTATTTCAGCTGTTATTTGTATTTTTTTCTAACTCATTTCACACGTCTGTATCGCATTTATTATTCTCTGTCATGTTTTAACCTTACTGCTATGTACAGCACTTTGATCAGCTATGTTATTTTGAAAGCGCTCTATAAATAAAGTTGGATTGGATTGTAGTGATCCTGTCAAGCAGCAAACGCACACTGAAAACCATTGTGGAGGTCAACACACTTTTAAGGGTATGGTAGTCCTAAAGAGTAACTAATGAATAGCACATTCATGTACTCAGTAGAAGAACAAATAATACTCTATCGTAAGTATCACATTGTAAGACTGCTGCTACCTGTTGTATGATGTTTGCAGTGCAGCTCCTCAAGCTCTTGACTCAGCTGCCTGACATGAGTGCTCAGACTGTGTTTCTCTCTGTAAGCGCTCTTCAGCTTCTCTTCCTCTTTGTGTATCGCATCCTCCAGCCTTTGTACCTCCTTCCGCTGAACGTCCACCTCACCGCTACACCTCACGGGCTCCTTCCTGGCTTCCTGGAGAGCCTCCTCTGACTGCTGGAGAAGAGGCACGCAGCTCTGAAGTACAAGATTTGGACGAGATCACCAATACCTCTGTTTACACTTACAGCATGGTATATAACAACAACAACAACAACAAAAATGCAAATAAATAAATAAATAAATGAAATAAACATTCTTAAAGCTAGAAAATATTCTCTGGAAAACCTCAATAGAAACATCTGTGAAATGTCCCACAAGGTAAACAATAATATTAATCTCAGGAAAATATATTGTGAGATGGGATATTGAGTAAATATTTTTTTATTGACCCAATTGATTAATTGGTGTTTAAAAAAATTATTATTTTGATTGGATGGGAGAGTTGTATTGAAAGCAAAGTAAGTAACGCCAACACACTTGAACTGACTTTCTGATCAAAATAGTCAGCTGTTTTCCAGGACGCATGGAAATCTGGACTGTGTTGTTTTCCTATTCAGAAATAAACTGTTTAAAAATGTTTATGTTAATGTTCATGGCAAGATTATAGATAATTTACTGCATACGTATTTCTGACCACTTGAGAAAATCTTCGTGTTACGCACTCCTGAGAGAGATCGTGTTCTCAAGTGTGTTAATTGTTCAGTTGAACCATCTGCTTGTGATGGATTCATCTAATATGCGTCATATGCAAATGCTATTCAAATTGAATCACTTTTTTGTTTTATTTAAAAATATATATATAACTCATCAGTAGCACTGAGCTGAGTGGTCATGTGTATGATGTCAACTCTCCACTCGTGTGTAATTATGTACTGTACATGTTAGTAATGATAAAGAATGATCCGGAGTATATACATAACGCATGGCTGTAATACATGTCCTTACTTAGGAGAAACTTATTATTGTTAACTCCACAGGCTGAATAAAAGCTTTTGTGCTGACAATGAGAGAACAACGACAGTATGATCTCATACGGGCACCATAGCTGTGAGGATGAATGTGTGTGTTTACGTGTGCATATGATGGATTTGTTGCACTTGTGCTAACCCAGAGGACGCACAAATAAATGCGTTCACACCAAAATGCCACTGCGACACAATGATACACGCGGACACGCACTGGCATGAGTGATGTTTGTGACGTTGGCACTTTGCCAGGCTACAGGCGCCACTTTGAGTAATTTAAATATTAAGTGTCCCATTGAGCTCATAATTGGAGTCAATTACATCAGCTTTGGCACTGTTTGTTGCTTTAATTAATGGTAAGACAATTTGTTTCTGGCAGGCAAAGCATGGGACAATCACATGACTGCTGAGTAAAGTGTGTGCGTGTATGTGTGTGTATGCACGTGCGCGCACGTGTGTGTGTGTGTGTGCACAACATATACGAAATCAGAAATCACCAACCAGATTGAAGACTTTGCAAAATTTCTCTTGCCCAAAGACAACCTGGAAAGGTGCCAGATCACGCGCAACCCTAATAAATTACGAGTGCTAAAGAAATGGATGGATGTATAGTTTTTTATAGCATATTATTTCTAGCTTTGTAGAAATATATATATTTTTTCTGCTCCAATCTGTTCCGTTTTACACAAATGCTTCTGATTAAACTTCATAGCCTGCAAATGTGTTGCAGACTCACGTTATTGGTGTGGACAGAGAGAAATAAATTGGTATAAAAATCAGCAGTCTATGTATGGACAGAGGACTTAAAAGAACCTCTGGCTTATATGAGTCCCTTTCGGTCAGCAGAAATACCGTTTGACTGTTTGCAAGCTCAAGTTCTAAGCGTGCAACTTCCTCTTTTAGCTGCGCCACTTCCTGTTCCAATTGTCCACGCCGGTTTAGGTGTGCACGGCAGGCCTGTTCTTGGTTTCTGGGGGGAGCAGAGCAAACACACCATGGGCCTCAAATGTCCAAAGAGCAGTGTATGCAAAGCAGCACCAAGTCCCAATGAACACACTGAAATGAGAGATTAAACCATATAACAGCTTCTCTGAATTAAAAGATTTAAAGAGATAATGATAAATTTTGCATGCCACATAAAGTCCACTATAGTGCGCCATTTGGTAAGTAGACTATAAAGAAGCAGAAGCAAGAGAGGGACGGGGTGAGGGGCTGGCAGCAGAGGGGGATGGGAAGGGCAAAAGAAAAAGGACAAGGACAGAACTGGGATCAGCAAAGAGTTTTCATATAGATGCCATTATTACTGTCTCTGCAGCTCTGATTTCATCTGTAGAATAACCTTCTCACACTCCACAAGGCGCTCCACCTGCTCACTACAGCGCTAAAACCAACACAGACACATACAGACACACACACACACACACACATGCACAGACAAAAGGTGAGAACATCACTATATTTGTCAATGTCAAGCTCAGCTGCAACCTACAGAGATGTGTGCATTTTCCATTTGTTCATTTTGGAGTCCTCTAAAAAAATTATTTCAATGAGATGATAATAGTGCGTTGGGACTCCATGGCCTTACCTTCTGCAGCTTCTGATTGTGACTATGCAGGCTCAGGTAGTCCTCATCCGTGTGAGAGTGACTCTGCTGATAAAGTTGCAGGTCACACTCCAACACGAGTTTTTACATGCAGAGGAGAGCAGAGATAAAGACGGGAGGAAAAGTCGTTTCGAGCATATGTCAGAGTTGCTTATCGCTACACTGAAAAGCAGTGTTTGTTGCCCTTGGAAATGTGTTTTATTAGATCACACTCAAGTTGGAGCACTATATGTATCGTTGCAGAAACATAACAGGGAAAGAATTCAACCCCCCCTCATTTTTTTTTTTTAAGCTCCACCAAAGACTACATTTCCATCTGGTTCATTCATACACAGTATAACTTCTGAATAAAGGTGCCGATTTTAACATTGCAAGACAAAGACAAACTAAAGGAAGTGAATACATATAGAGGTGTGCAACGGATCCAACTTAGGAGTGTTTGACCTTGGCAGAGGTCACCACTCCACTGAGCTCCCTTATTTTAAGATGCTTTGATGAAAGTTACAAATGATGGATGTTTAGTAAGTAAGAAAGCCTTGTTTCAACAATGGGAATTTCAATAAAATGCCACAAATACAATATCATTCTCATGATAAAACTACAAGTCTAAAAGATGCATGTGCGCGATTCAAAACAGATTGTTTGGTTCTACTTAAAAGTGACAATGACCTTGATGTGTTGCATACGTACGTACAGTATGTGTTGCACACATTTGCATTTAGATTTGCTGTTTGATGGCAAATGCATAACTTCAATATAAGTACACGATACGGACAATACCAACACATGACATCCCTTTCTAGCTCTATTAGCACGATTATGAAGCCGTAGCAACTTCATATGAACAATTAAATCTGGGACTGGTGCCATATACTGGTTGCCAGCCAATCGCAGTTTACATATAGACAAACAATCATTGACACTCACATTCACACCTAGAGGCAATTTAGAGTCTTCAATCAACCGACCGTGCATGTTTTGGGAATGTGGGAGGAAATGGGAGTACCCAGAGAAAACCCACGCTAACACGGGGAGGACATGCAAACTCCACACAGGCGAGGCTGGATTTGAACCGGGGTCCTCAGAACTGTGACGCAGATGTGCTAACAAGTCATCTAACGTGCCGCCTGTTCAAATATATCATTCATTTCAGATTTAGTAAATATTATCGTTAACTAAAAAAGCTAGATGGTCTTAGTTGCTGACTTTTTTATCCATCCATCCATTTTTTATACCGCTTGTCCTATTAGGGTTTTTTTTTTTTTTTTTTTTAAATTAGTTTTTGTTCAATTATAAACTGTACTTCACTTTAAAATATATTTTTGACCTGTAAACATTGACAACAGGGCAAGCTGCGCCAAGCACAGTGCAGAGAAGCAGCAATGTCCAGACGCTCCATAAGAACTTCTAACCTCTTGACAGGCACCACACAATCAAAGTCATTAGCCGGCGTAATAAAGGGCCTGAGATACAGCCATTCTTCAGCAGCCTAACTCTTTTATAACCAACAGATTAAAGTTGATTGGATTAAAATGACATTCTTCCCGTCTGACCTTGGCAGCAGCAGTTAAGTTCATCCAAATTAAATTTCTCCGTAATAAAGATGATTCATCTGTTGCTTGACGTAGTTATATTTAAAATAAATAAATAAATAAAGCAGGAAGAGTGGTTAAAGATTATTATTATGCCACATCACTGAATGGGTTCAGTGACGTGCAGCATGGGAGAGTATGAGAGACCGACTGGAACTTTGGTTTCTGTAAGGTTTTGTTCGAGCTCAACGCAAATGAATGAGTGGAGGTCAGGGCATTTGAGTTATTTCACACCGAACTCATCAATAGCAATGCCTTATGGACCTTGCTATTTAAACAGAAAATGGTGTCCGTATATCCAGTCGCTCAATATGCGGGTGTGAGTCACCAACTGTAATTTTTTTGCGATGGTCTGGCTCTAAAAAAAAATAAAAAAATAATGAATGGCTGGGTCATGGTCATGTCAATAAATTGTAGATTTATGGTGCTAAAAAAAATATACAAGACGCTGTATGACCTGACCTGCTGCTTGAGTGTCTCCACTTGCCCTTGCAGGCCACACTCAAGGCTTTCCAAGTGGGCCACCTTTTGCTGGCTTTCTGTCAGCAGATTCTGACTGACATAGAGCTCGTCCGTCAATTGGTCTAGGGCCACCTGCGAGCTCTCCCATTGGCCCACCTTGTCTTGGTGGCGCCGCTTCAGCTCAGATAGTTCTTTGTACAGTAAATGGGTTGCTTGTTGGGACTCTCTTATCTGCCAATTGCATGAAGTGAGTTTTAAAGTGAAAACCAACTCCCTTTTGATACTGTAAAATCAAATCAAACATCTCCCACCCGTTGCTGGGAATATCGAAGCTCCTCAGCCAAATGCTTCACCTGCCCTTGGACCCTGTGCACCTTCTCCATTGCAGCAGTGTATTTGTGTTTAAAAATCACAGCCATTTCTTTCTGCTCCTCTGCTTGCAAGCAAGCCCCTTTGAATTCCCCCCGGGCTACTTTCAGCTGCTGATGGAGGAGCTCCAGATCCACCTGCTGCTTTTGTAACTCCTCCTCTGATGCCGCAAACTGAAAGCAAACGGAACGTGCGTGGAGATGAGAACAAATCTTGGTTCAGTAATTATGAGGAAAAGCTAAATGCTGATAATGTGGACTACTGGGCTCAAAGGATTGTAGAGAGAGTCATTTAAAATGCAATTAAAACACTAGAGAAAGTGCTACTCTGAAGTCACCGCTTGTCATCATGACAAAAGGGAACCCAGGAGGTGAAACCAGGCTTAATCCTGGTGTTACACCAAGAATCCCGCCACAGCTCACCTCTCGAGGGGAGAGGTTGAGAAAGTTAAACCGGCTCTAGAACACTCATCTTGAGTTCATCCACGTTAATCCGGCTGTAATCTGGATGAGAACCTGGCGGTTTACAGCTAATGACAGCCAACTAGTTAGATTGCAGAGGTCCGTCGCAGCTTGGTTTAACCATGGATTTGCTCAGTCCCATTTCAAATCAATGCTCGGCGCATCTTAGCAGAAAACCTGCACACGCGTTGGAAGGGAGGAAGGACGAGGAGGTGCACCACTAACTTTAAATCTCTATAAAAACAAAAAAAGAAACTAACGAAACTTTTTGATGTGTGGGTGTTAGATTTCTTGATTCAGCTCTTGTAAAGGCTCACAGTGCACTTTTATAGAGTGCGATTTAGAGCACAAGTAATGTGTTGTTTTGTCATATGACTCTACAACGGTGTATGTTCCTTTATTGTAACATTGAACCATGTGCTTTGCTAGTGGTTAGTTACGTGTCGCTCTGCTTGGCTGGATGAAAGGCCTCATAGGACGTCTTAATAGGAAGACCATGGTTGTCTTGTGACCATAATAAGTAAGCGGGTGCTTTCAGGAAACAAACAAGCCTCATTAAACAAGATGGAAAAGACGTCACTCTGATCTCCGCAGTCTGATGTTCTTCATTCTGTGATCATCACGTCTGCTCAGTTTGCTTGATTGTCGAGGAGAATTTTGATTCATCATTATATTCTGATCTTGTTCAAAGTGGCATGAGACCACACTGAGGTGTTGTACCGCAACACGTATACTTGTTTTTAATTGGTACAAAGCTACTTGTATTGCTACTCCTCTCTTTTATTCTGTCAATTTTTTAAGGTGCTCAATCTCTCTCTGACTGTTTTCCTTAGTAAACAGGCCTCTTCTTGGTAACCGTTGACATTTTGGTAAAATGTTCTTACTTCACTATACGGTGTTGTCATTTGAGAAGGAAAGGGAAGACCAAATGGTTATAGGAATGTACGTAATTGTGAGGAGCACACATGCAGACACAGAAAATACAGAACGGGGAGCTGCAAGAAAACTTTGAAGTCAATGACTCAATCTTGAGTCAGATATTTTTCCCAATTTAGTCCCACCACACAGATTGGAAAATGTGGACATGGCAAACACGAGTGACTAATAATTCCCCTTGCCTTAGCTCGCAACTTTTGAGGAGCCGCTGAGAACATCCCACGGCTGTAATGCAACAGCTCAGAAAAAGACACCTCCCTCAGGTGGATGTGGGTGTAAAGCAAGGTTGATGTCAGATAGAAAAAGCCAACAAACCCACAAAGGTATTAGTGCAGTCTTTAAATGGTGACTAAAAGAAAAATAGCTCTAGCCTTTTAAAGAAGATTTGATTAGCACACAAACTTGAAAGTAGAAAAAGTTAGCTTTTTTTTTTTTTTTTTTAATGGAGCATAGCATATGTGAATAATCATAATTGCATTCAAGTGTAAGACAAAAGTGTACAAGATTTCTGTATAATTAGTTTAATTGAATGCATTTTAATAAATAAAAATAAACTAATTATAGCACATGCATTTTTGTGCAAAAAATGAAAATTTCAAAAATTCCTTTGGCTCCAAATTAGTAACACTGAATACAAAATGTAAAAAATAACTGGCAAACACAGTCCACCATACCCGCTGCTGTGTTGTTTGATGCGTCTCCTCAGCTGACTTCATTTCGGATCGCAGTTGAAGAATTAGCTGATCTCTGCTGTGAACCTGACCAGACAGAAAATAAAAAGACATCCTATGGGGGAAAGAAAGAGAAGAAAAAAAAAAAAACAAAAAAAAAAAAACAACGAAAAAAAACCCTCACACAAACATAAACATGCACCTCCAAGTGACAAGTATGTAGTTCTTCTCGGCACAGAGCAAAGTCGACCTCCAGTGTGTCTTTGGCGTGACTGAGGTGAACATGCTGGGTGTTCACATCCTTCATCTTGGCTATCAGATCAACCCTCTCCTCACATAACGTCACCAAAGACTTATTCTCCTGGGTCAGCAAGTAGAAAAACGAGCAAAATGATATGCACCACACATAAAAAAAAAAAATACTCTTTTGCTACTTCATTAAGTGCATCTCCACAATCCAAAGCTTTTTTTTTTTTTTTTTTTTTTTTTTATAAAAGATGCAGCCTTTACCAAGACAATAATGCTTAGCTTTGGAGTATTCATTCACCAATATGTGTTTTATTGTGGTTGCAGTTTGCAGTGGTGGAAACAGTCCTACATTATAATGAGAAGGGTTTTATAGGTTAGCGAGGCTAATAAATAAAAAAAATGTTGATGCAGTCCTTATCTCATTAGATTGTACAGGCTTACCTAATAAAGTGTCCAGTGAATGTATTTATCATACAATTGATCTCACAGTCATTTATTGCTAGAAGATAAAGCCTGCTCATTCTTTTTCTTTTCTTTTGCCGATTGTCAGTCAGCCTCTCATTACTCTCACTGAGCTCCTTAAGAAAAGCGTATATATCTCTATCTCCCTTTTTTTGAATCTGTAAAAATAAAAAAATAAAAAAGATTTCCCAATTTCCCAGGGTTCTACATTGTCAAAGTAAAGGCAGCTGTGTGCACAATTTGAGATCAAATATTCATGTTATTGGACTTGTGTTTTAAGATAAGCGCAGTGGTGTGCGGAAGACAATATATGCAGTGAAACTGGTGTTTATGCTCTTGAAATACAGTGTGTCTGACAACTGCTTTCATTATGTCTGCTTCCTTGGTGAGCTCCCTTGATTACCCACTTTTACTGAAGGACGCCGTGTGTGTCAAGCATGCGTGCGTCTGCGCACGGCTGCATACCATTGACTTTGCTGGAAAATGTTATGGATTTCTTTTTCTTTACCGAATTCACTAGTCTGCATTTTATCAAGATATTTCTGTGTTCGGGGGGCAGTGGAATATCTGCAGCCTTGTATTGCAAACATTTTTTAATTAATGGATTTTGAAATGCATTTTTTTACTTTCACAAATTTTTCAAAAGATCAAGCTTTCAGAGGAGATTAGAAAAACATATTTTTGAAAAAAACCAAAACATGCATTTAATATTTACTGAAACTAAATTGAAACTGAATCAATAAAGCAAGAAGTTTCAATCAAATGCATACATTTAGTGTTAGTGAACACGTTTACTCGAAACTTTCAAAACGGTTCTTTGTGATAAATTGAGCCAGCTGCTGCCTCCCGCTCTCCATCTCCTGCTGGTTCCGAAGGATCCAGGGATTGTTTTGACGAGAGTTGAGGGCTCATTTGTAATTGTCCAAGGGGATTGATGGAGTTAACTTGGCTCTTTGACCTCACACCTTTGGATGTCAGCCACCAGGCTCTTTGCCATACACTAAACCACAGTTACTGCAGTGGGGGAATGAGAAAAACATACATTCGGCACTATATGTATCACTTCTATTACAACTCATTTTATGGAAGGTGGAGTGTTTTGTCACATTCTGTATAATGGCAGCGCAATAAGCGAATGAAACAATGACCGGGGCATTTACAGTATACAGTATTTGGCGTTAGAACTACATACCGCAAATACAATGCGCACAATCCCTGACAAATTTGAAATCTCAGTTTCATTTATCTTTGAGGAGCACGTGTACGCCAATTCCCAATGTGAGCGTGTGATAGGCAGAATGAATGTTGATAAACACCAGAGAATGTCGTGTCAAAACAGACACCTTGTCAAAATGACACGGTAACTAGGTCAATCACAAAGTTTAAGGAGAAACTTTGGAGTAAGAGCTTTGCTTTATGCATATCTCCGTGTGCGGATGTCTACGTGCGTGATAAGCTCCTGAACGAATCGGCGGGAGGGGACTGCCGATATCGAAGGTATTTTTAAATCAATGAGCTCTTAAGTGTATCTCGGTCTCAGTGTGTTTGCACATATACACGCACACAACACTCAACATAGATAGAATCCCTACTGACAGGCAATGACAAGATAAAGAGAAGGAAGTAGAAAAAAGGGGGGGTAGAGGACGACAGGAGGGGGTGTAATAATATTTGTACAGTTGGGGGTGCGGGTGGTGACGGGGATAAAAAGGAAAAGTGTCAAGGCAAGAAAAGAAATGAGCAACAAAAAAGATGGCGCGAGAAGGTAAGTAGAGGGGGAAATTGTTATGCGATTCTGCTGAATAGAATTGTGAGCAGGACCTCGTCCAGCCTTGAAGATCTGAACAAAACTTCAACAATGGCGCTTAACGTCGCATCGCAATGCTCCTTCTAACACCTTTAGTCCCAACGCCACTTTTTGACTCTTTTCTTTACTCTGCTTTGTGGAAGAACTACACTACATGTGCATGTTTTTAAACTGAAGGCTCATTGAGGGAAGCTGCAGACACATAGGAATAGAATATAATGTTGTTAGCTGTAAGAAATAGACCTCACACGTCCAACTAAATGTAACATTTGCATATGTTGCTGGAAAATAGCTCAGATCATACATAATACGGCGTTTTACTTTTAATAGTTTTCCTACTTAATTCTCCTTAGCACACATTAGGAGGAAATATAATACCGTTCGTATTTTTAAACAGAACCCCCAAAAGAGGAAGCTACAGACACCGAGTACAGTAAATAAAAGTGACACAGATCATTTGGAATCATGTCTCATTCTGTAAGCGTAAAAAACGTGAGACCCAAGGAGCAAAATTAACTTCTCCACAATGTCCAAATTACACTTTTTTTACTCATAGAGAATATGTGACCAGTACCTACTAGTACCAATACATACTTTTTTTTTTTTTTTTTTTAAGGAAAATCCAAACTGACAATTAAAAATATGAGGTGGGTGTGACAGCAATGTAAAAAATTCTGGCCTTTTCCCAGCGGTGTACAATTTGATGCCCATCCAGATACACACACACACACACACACACACACACACACACACATGCACGCACAGAAACACGCACACCCACACACTCAGATGTTAAAAATCAAATTTAGAAAACAAAAAATAATAAGAAAACAAAGACATTCAAAACCGTTCTATGGAACAAAAAATAAAAAATAAAAATGAGTATGACCTTAACCAACTGAGGACACAATAATAGTTCAAATCAATTCCTTGTATGTTATGGATAGCATCCGATATACAGTAGGTGTTGCATGCATGTATTTATGACTGAAGAAACATTTATAGATTTACAAAAATATAATCTTAATAAGCAAACATAGTATCTTCATAAGATGCTATAAGGACATTTTGGGACTGGAACCTCGTGAGTGGATTATTATTTATTTTTTTAAGAAATAGAACAGTATATAAACTAAACTGACTGGGTATTTGACAAATTTCTTCAAGTCATGCAATCCATTTTGCCCCAATTCCACACAATCGGCAAATTCTTAACAATCACTTTATTGATTATTATGCCCATTGCCAATAAAGAAAATATAAACACCGATAACTTCAATTAAATGTATTCCGATTATTAATCTGTTGCTGTGTCTAAGGTTGCCAACTGAACCATAAAGAGGCGCCTTTATTGCCCAAAGACCTGCCTCTTTCTTAGTCAATTCCAAAATTGACCTCCACCAAAAATTTGTAATACCATGACAAAGGACGATGTCACTGACAGCTTTTCTTTCTCAACTTCTAAATTTGCTCTTCTGGGGAGTTTGTGATGATGTGACATGTCGCTAGGATTAATGCGACTGAGTGGTTAACACCTCTGTATCACAGTTCTGAGGGTCGGGCTTCAACTCTGGTCTCTCGCCTTCCTTTGTGAAGTTTACATTTTCTCTCTGGGCTTGCAAGGGTTTTCTCTGGGTACTATAGTTTCCTCCTACATTCTAAAACTATGTTTCTTAAGTTAATTGAAGACTCTGAATTATCCGTAGGTGTGAATGTGAGCATGGCCAGTTGTTTGTCTATATATGTGCGATTGGCTGGCGACCAGACCCTGTACTTGATGATGATTGACATAATAAGTTGGGAAGAACTCCTAATAGGCATGGTGAACCATAAAGGATGACTCATGGAAATAGATTGGAATTCATTTAGTGCATGGAAATGACTTGATTATCCATCCATCCATCCATTTTCTGTGCCGTTTATCCTCACAAGGGTCGCGGGCGTGCTGGAGCCTATCCCAGCTACCTTTGGGCGAGAGGCAGGGTGCACCCTGAACTGGCCGCCAAGAAATCGCAGGGCACATGTTAACAAACAACCATTCGTACTCACATTCACAACTACGGGCAATTTAGAGTCTTCAATCGACCTACCACGCATGCTTTTTGGGGATGAGGGAGGAAACCGCAGTACCCGGAGAAAACCCACGCACGCACAAGGAAGAACATGCAAACTCCACACAGGCGGGGCCGGGATTTGAACCCCGGTCCTCAGAACACGCCCACCGTGCCGCCACTTGATTATCCAAAGATTTTTAAAAAGAGTGAATCAGCAAAGTACAGTCTAATCTCGAGTGTTGTGACTATAGAAATTTTAGAACACGTAGACTTCCTGTGGAAAACTCAGTTCCGCCATGATGACCACTGTCCGGACAAAAATGGAATGAAGAAGGCATGGAGTGTGTGAATGCATGACGTGTACTGAGAGATCAGAGAAACAGCAGTTTTTTGCGTTAAGCGGGGCCAGCTGTGAAGCAGAAACTGGATCCCTGGACTGAAGGTAATGGTCCATTCATAGGGTTACCAATCGAAACATGAAGGACACATTTTGCTGTGCATGCACACTAAAGTACACTACTTGTGTGTGTATTAAAACAAGAAGTAACAAATGTGAAAACACGCCTGTGGGTAAGAGTAAATAAAGTACCTCCCAAATGGAATTGTAACAGAAGGTTGAATACAAATCACAAGAACACAAATTTACTTTTTGTACTTTTGTAAAAAGTGGACAGAATGAAAAGGTCAAAAAGGTACTGCAGCATATAAATTAGTAAGGTAGAAAAATCCAATATTCTGACTTTTAACTATTATTATCAAGTGTCTTTTTTCAGTAAGGCTCTAAATATCAGTACATTCCATTAGCCATTATCTAACACCTTATTATCAATTCCACTGTAGAAATAGACAATGTCTGTCAGTATTACATTCGAAAATTAAATATTTAACTGAATTGCTGCACCTGTGCGACCCTCTTATCAGTCCCACTGTGACAAAAGACAGTTGATTACATTAAAGTGAATAATAGATTTCATGTGAATCCTGCACAAGTTGTAAATTTTTTAATTTGCAGTTGAAGTCTTTCTACTGTGACATTGTCAACGCCATGGTCCATCCTCCAGTGAATACATAAAACGTCCTTGTCAATAATACATGGCCAAAATTGGCAATGTCAACCCTTGTCTTGCTTAACTGTTTCAATTAAATGACAGTTACAAGTTACACAAGCAAGGCCTATAGCATTTGAATACAAGAATTACCTTCTTTTCAGTGGTGCAATGCACACTAGTGAGTTCCTGCTGCAGACACTCTACCGCTTTGCTGGCTCGCTCAGACTGTTCCTGGATCTGCAGCCTCGTCTGCCTGTGAGCTTCCAGACTGACACGGGCCCGATCCAGGGTCGCGCGAACATCGCTCAACGTGCACTCCCTTGTCTGTAACTGAGGGTAGCAACAGATAAAGACAGACAGCTGAAGAATATGTTCACTCTGCTAAGTTGTATGCTTTTGAAGCGTTTCTAAAAAGCTCAGAGTGCAGCTGGCAGTCAGCCGGAGAGTGATCCAAACAAGGAGAGGCACACAATGAGGTACGGAACCGTTACAGCTACAAGAGGACAGAGATGAAAGTAACAATTTAGGCATGCTTGGCGCAGCTCTGTGTGCTCTGTCTGCTCTACCAGTGAAAAGAAAGATCATAAAAGCATTGTGTCAGGCCGGGCAACCCAACAGTTTCTGCTGTGACTGTGGACCAATAAAAGAGCAAGTCAACAAATCATAAAGTTGTAGGGTATAAATGTACTGCTTCTCAAACTTTGGGACGAGATTTGTTTTTTTTTGTTTGTTTTTTTGTTTTGTTTTTTACCCCCACCAACTGTCTCCCCATTAGACAACAGAAACAATTGGATTGAATTAACTCTTGTCTTTGGAAAACCACAGGTCTGAATGTAATGTCTCCCAATTAACATCTTTAGCATGTGTGTTCAAGTTATATACGGAACATGCCACACATTATTAGTGCATCTAGAAATAGAAAACAGCGTCATAATTCAATCTGGATTCACTAGTTGAAAGACGAATAACCATCTTAGTCTATGTATACAGAAAGGTTCAATTCTCTATCGACACTGATATCTGCCATCATTCAAAATCATCAGTCATCACTCTTGGCACTAAAAAAAAAAAAAAAATCACATTGTATCCAACTGGCTCCTTTCCAATTAAGTGCAACATATTCATAAACTAATGTAGTAGGAAACTGGACAAAAACCTGACTATTCTCCAACTTTACTGTGCTGGCATTAACTTAATTTAACTTAATCAGACAGTCGATTAACTCATATTTTCAGTCAATGCAATTATTTTTAAAAAGTACTAATTGCAGTCTGTGCATGAGATTTTCCAGGGATTTACAGCCTAGACAAAAAAATGCGGAAAAATATATCTAATAAAACTTAAATCTCAAGTCATGCATGAAGGCGTAACACAAGTTAATGTGTTACTAAATTATTTGTCATAAATAATCTACCTCCATTGTATTAGCAGTCTTTGTTAATATCTAACTAGTGTACCTAACCGGCCAGTACAGTATACTGTTAACCGTGTGGCAACCTACTTGGGAAATGTTGTGAGCTAAGCTACAAATAATTCGACATCAAGCTTCACTGAGCGACATATAGAAGCTACGCTACGACAAAATGACAAAAGTAGCTAAACTTCATCAAAGCTACTACAGTTACGCGGCACAACAAAGTGCAAACTCTCCTTTAAGTTGCATGGCATGCACGCATGTAAACATTGGTAACATGATTGATCAATGTAAGTGTACAGTAAATGGTTTGGATATTAGTCTAAAAAAAATACCTGGAGGGACCAGAATAGGTAGAAGAAATATTTTTGGGTAAGGCAGAGGAAAGGAAAAGGAGAGAGCTAAAATTGCTAAGGCCATTCCATTTATCATGCGTATGATGACTCTTTAATGTTCCCATTCATTACTTTTGGTTCTCCAAGGGATGAGGGCCACAGTGGACCAAAGCAAAAAGGTAAGTACGAGGCGAGACACACTCATTTTGGGGAGAAAAATTAATTACAAAAGAAAGAAACAAAACTATTTTATGCTTCAGTGACAGAGCCTGATTTCTTATAGTACAACTAGCATAGCCTCTGTGGAGCTTAGATGGCGGCAAAGAGTTATTAAATATGGTGAGAGGAGGACAAGGGAAAGCTGCAGGAGGAGGAGGGGCAGGACAAGGGATGATTAACTGTGAAGGAAGTAAAAAAATAAGAATTCCCAGATGCACCTGACTGGATTTGATTTAGATAATGTCGTCTGAATCTGTTCCTTATTTAAGGGCAGCCTAACCTCTCTTTGTGTGTTTGTTACCTACTTGGCTCTGCAGTGCCGCCAGGCTGTCTTTAAGATGCACATTGTCTTCCAGCAGCTGTTGTGTGTGTTTCTCCCTCAGTGCCAAGATTCTTCTCAGCGAGTCCTGCGTGGCCTGTAAAGACACCGTGGTCTCATCCAGCTGCTTCACGTTTGCGTCGCTCCTATTAAGCTAAAACGAAATCAGAAGAGTGGATGAGGGGCCGTCAGGGACAAAATTCAGGATTAGCCCTCACATGCAGCACATAGCTGAAATGCTCTCATACACACTACTCAAACGCTCACAACTGGAAGGCTCTCATACATTATATTTTTTGAGGGCCTTTCAATATGTGTTATACAGGGATATTGCAGTATGATCTCTGAAAGGCTTTCAGTTGTGTGTGAGACACCGTTACACCTGTGTGTGCACAAGCTTTTCACTTCCAATATAAGTAGCATTTCAATTGTTTGCATAAGAGGTTTCAAACTAAAATGTGCACTCCATTCTGACACCTCTTCATCAGCAGTAGCTCACCTCACTTACTGTACGTCTGCCCAACAGCCACCAAGTAGCTTAACTGAAGCCGAAGAGTTACTTCACAATATACTCGTGTCAGTGGAGATCATCTAAACCGTAACAAATGTGACAAAAATCGGTGCAAACAAATTAAAAGTTTAAGCGTACAGTTGGTGCACATGCTCTCCTAACAGGAGCTTCAGGTTTATAGTGTGCTGCCGGGCTGCCGTGTTGGGTTGGGAAAGAGCGATGGGATGCAGTTATCAAGCATGTCCGCATTCGGAGTTGAAATGGTCGCCTCCTGTTCGACTGTTGACCCATTTGAAAAGGTTCTGTTGGTCACTGCTGACGCAAGTAGATTGTGATGTAACGTTGCGGCTTTAGTTAAGATACTTGCAGGCTGTTAGGCAGACTTCCGCCAATGAAGAGGTGTCAGAATCAAACGCATGTTTTAGTTTGAAAAACTGGAAGGGCTTCCATTTTAACTGAAATCCTCTTACACATACACACACACACACACAACTGAAACACTCTTATACACACAAATGAAATGCTCTTGCATATACAGGTGAAACGCTGTCACACACAAAACTGGAATCCAGTCAAACACAATGGAAGCTCTTTCACACATGATGAAATTCACTCATTTAAACTGTACTGAAATGTGCTCATACTGAAATATACATTTCAGTAGTGTGTATGATAATGTTTTAATGCTGAAAAGCCAACAACAATCAGTAGTGTGAGCTAAAAATTGTAAGTTTGTGTCAGTGTTTCAGGTGTTGGTGTGAGAGCATTCAGTAGTGTATGTGAGTGGGGGAAAAAAGATGTAGTAGTAGTGTGTGAGTGCATTTGAGTTGTGTGAGCAAAAAAAAAAAAACAACAACAAAAAAAAATCCAGTAGTGTATGTGTGTTTGACATCGTTTCAGTAGTATGAATGAGAGTGTTTATGAGACCATTTAGGTAGTGCGCATGAGAGCATTTCAATAGTGTGTGAGAGAATGTTTCAGTAGTGCATGTGAGAGCTTTTCAGTAGTGTGTATAAGGGTTTTTCAGTTGTGTGTGTGTGTGTGTGTGTAAGAGGTCATCCTGACTTATGTCCCTGATGGCCCCTCGTAACAGCGTTACATATTTTGGTCAACCCTATGTATGAAGCCCAAACAAAGAAAGATCTCATTTGTTTATAATTGCATAAGACTATCAAAATAAGACATATTTAACTGCTCCCTTGGCTTTCTTCAAATTATTTTGTTGGGATTTACTATCTCGTATGCATCTCAAAGTAGTTTCATTAGTATCTTATGTGCGCAATGCTATTCACAGAAGCATCAAACAAATAGTGAGAGAAGCGAGAAACGTTATCTGGCTAAGACTACTGAAAAATAAAACATCCCATTCTTGAATCCTAAAAGAAACAATAAAACCATCGCCATGTGATACGGCATGTATTGCCTGTCATTATCGAGGCATGATTGGCGGAAAGAGACTAACACTGGCAAGGAAGCAGAGGGAGGCTGAACTCCTCACCCCGTCCGTGCATGCGAATGGGTGGGCCTGTGGTTCAGAACCTCCTGCCAAAACCAAAGCCCCTATTCATTAGTTCTGTGTTAAATGGGCTCTGTGTTAGATTAGCGGGGAGCCACTGCAGACAGTCAAGACACACATACAAACACATTTACATATGCACAACATGTACATACACACTTTTATATGCATGCGCATAGCCAAATAAAGTGATAGAACACATGGAGCTATCTATGGCAGCACAAACGTGTGGGTAAGTGATGCGTCCTTCTTAACGCTGTGTGTCGTGCAACTTCTTGTTATCAGATCTAATGGCAGAATGCAGTTCTAGACTTGTGTCTTAGCTCTGACGCAGCCCATCCATACCTCCATCAGAACTATCTCCATTCAGTACATACTATACATGCTATGTATACAGTATATCATCATCCAACATGCTGAAACACTGAGCTAATCGTCTTTTATGCAGTTAACTCATCTACTGTGTGGCTAATGGGTGGTAACATTATTAGAAATGAGGCAGTAGATGATACAAGGCTGAATTAAATGGACTCATCAGCGTGTTCCAACCAATTTTAGTTTGACTACTGGGAAATAAAATGTGTTGTATGACAGTAAAGTGTGAATTTCATTGCAGTACTTTTTTATCAAACCCAATAAAAGTTATCTACAGGGATACTAATTTGTAATTCTTTATATTGATATATCTGAATATACAGCAGCTGAAATAAGTATTTATCACGTCAACATTTTTCTCACTCAATATAATTCCAAAGGTGCTATTGACATGAACTTTTCACCTGATGTTGGGAACAACCCAAGTAATCCATACATACAAATAAAGTAGACCAAATAAGATCAGAAATTAAGTTGTGTGTAATAATGTGAAATGACACAGGGAAAAAGTATTGAACACATGAAGAAAGGGAGGTGAAAAAAGGCATGGAAAGCCAAGACAACACCTAAAACCTATCAATAATCAAACAGCAATCCAGCCCCTTGTCAGTGCAAATGAATATCAGCTGGTTCAGTCCTAATTGATGGCTTGCAAAAAGGTCTCATTGCCAAGGTGTGAGTCAAGACACATCTCATGATGGGTGAGAGCAAAATTACCTGACTTGCATAATACGCAAATGGAAAGCCAATCATACCACCACAGATTTGCCTCGGTCAGGTGCTGCTCGCAAAATTTCTGATAGAGGAGCGCAGAAGAGTTGTCCAAGAGCCAAGCTCTGCAGAGCTTCAAAAAGACCTGGAATTAGCAGGTACTGTCGTCACAAGGAAAACAGTGAGTAATGCACTCCGCCGCCAAGGTCCTGTATGCACGCTCACCACGTAAGACCCCATTGCTGGAAGAAAAAAAAAAAAAAAAAAAGCATGTCAAAGCTCATTAAAAGTTTGCTGAACAAGATTTGGACAAGCCAGTTAAATACTGGGAGGATATAGTCTGGTCTGATGAGAGCAAAATTTAATTCTTTGGATGCCATAATGTACACTACGTTTGGAGGAGAAATGGCACGAAAAACACTATACCAACAGTGAAGTGCGGAGGTGGGAACATGATGGAGTGGGGCTGCGTTTCAGCAAATGGTACTGGTAAACGTCACATTATTGAAGGAAGGATGAATGGGCAAATGTACAGAGACATTCTGGACAAACTTTTTTTGCCATTTACGAGGATGATGAAAATGAAACGAGGGTGGACACATCTGCAGGATAATGATCCAAAACATACTGCCAAGGAAACTCTCAATTGGTTTCAAAGACACAAAAATAAAACTGCTAGACTGGCCCAGCCAATTACCTGACTTGTATCCAATCGAAAATCTATGTAAAAAACTGAAACTCAACCTCCATAAAAGAAGGCCATGGAACCTTCAAAATTTGAAGGCTGCTTGTGTGGAAGATTTTCACTCTCAGCCATTTGTTAAAATTATTTAAGTTAATTTTCTCCCTCATTAATATACACACAGCACCCCATATTGACAGGAAAAAAACTGAATTGTTGAAATTTTTGCTGATTTATTCAAAAAGAAAAATATCACACAGCCATAAGTATTCAGACCCTTTGCTGTGACACGCATATATTTAACTCGGGTGCTGTCTATTTCTTCTGATCATCCTTAAAATGGTTCGACACCTTCATTGGAGTCCAGCTGTGTTTGATTATACTGATTGGACTTGATTAGGAAAGCCACACCCTTGTCTATATCAGACCTTACAGCTCACAGTGCATGTCAGAGTAAATGAGAATCATGAGGTCAAAGGAACTGCCTGAAGAGCTCAGAGACAGAATTGTGGCAAGGCACAGATCTGGCCAATGTTACAAAAAAAAATTCTGCTGCACTTAAGGTTCCTAAGAGCACAGTGTCCTCCATGCTGTGGGGGTGTTTTTCAGCTGCAGGGACAGGGAGACTGGTTACAATTGAAGGAAAGATGAATGCGGCCAAGTACAGGGATATCCTGGACAAAAACCTTATCCGCAGTGCTGAGAACCTCAAGACTGGGCCGAAGGTTCACCTTCAAAAAAAGACAATGACCCTAAGCACACAGCTAAAATACCGAAGGAGTGGTTTCAGAACAACTCTGTGACTGTTTTTGAATGGCCCAGACAGAGCCCTGACTTAAACCCAATTGAGCATCTCTGGAGAGGCCTGAAAATGGCAACCCACCAATGTTCACCATCCAACCTGACAGAACTAGAGAGGACCTGCAAGGAGGAATGGGAGATGATCCCCAAATCCAGGTGTGAAAAACTCATTCCCAAAAAGACTCATGGCTGAACAAGCTCACAAGGGTGCTTCTACTAAATACTGAGCAAAGGCTCTGAATACTTATGCTGTGTGATATTTCAGTTTTTCTTTTTTAATAAATCCGCATAAATTTGAACAATTATTTTTTTTCCCTGTCAATATGGGGTGCTGTGTGTACATTAATGTGGAAAAAAATTAACATAAATTATTTTAGCAAACGGCTACAGTATAACAAAGAGTGAAAAATTTAAGGGGGTCTGAAAACTTTCCGTAGCCACTGTACTTGCGTTGTTCCCAACATCTGGTGAAATTTTCATTGTCAATAGCACCTTTGGAATTACATTTAATGAGAATAATTGTGGCGTGTTAAATACGTATTTCAGCCGCTGTACCTTCTGTGTCTATACTGTTAGTGAAAGGTTTTCAGATTTAAAAAATAATAATAATACAAACAAGTGCATTAGTGCAAGTTAGCAATTGCTTTTGGATATGAAAGATCATTCGTTGATAATATATAAATAACTTATACAACAAATATTATATTCTAGATTATAATACTGTATTAATTGACTCAATAGGCTTGGCCATTTGACACAGAATAGAAAAATCTTTACTGCTGGAGTTGTAACTTGTAAGCTTCCTCAGCCATATTTTGTCTGACAGATGCAATATCAATAATGTACTGTATCTTGATCATGAGCAACAGTTCTTGAAATTTAAAAAAACAATTGATAACGAAGGCTGTTAGAGCAAAAATGACTGAGCAATGTTACCTCATTGTGCTGCAGTACATCAGGCAAAAAAGGCTATAGCATTGTTAAAAACAATGTCTTCACATCACTGACTTTGAGAACTGGTTGGTTATGGTTATGGTAAATGGTTATATAATTGATATATCTCAAAAGCCTCAATAGGACATGATTAAATGTTCCCATGTGGGTTGTGGGAAAGCTTAATTCTCCATTGGAGGAGTCGTGGACCTTAGCAGGAAGTCTGGAAGAAAGAATACCAGATTTGTGATTTTATTTCCTATGAGTACTTAAGCCTTGGACTTTCCTATTAGCAGAACCCCCTTTGAGAGAGAAAGCCCAATCTGATCAAGTCTCATTACTTTTGCAATCAAAGTTCCCCTGCAGGGATCCCCCCCACCCCCAACCCCTTGCACTCTCCCACACCCATCTTTACTCTTTCACCCATCTCCCTCCTTTTATTCTCTCCTCCTTGATCATTTTCCCCCCCACAAAGGAGGGAACAGCTTTCACAAATCCTTGATTGGCCAAAGTCTATCTTCCATCAAGGATTCCGAATTGAAATGGAACATTTGAGGACAAAGGAACAAGGGTGTGATGAGAAAGGGCTGAGAGAAGGAAAGACAGTTTTGGGTGCAAAGAGAGGGAGAGAGGGAGCGAGAAAGAGAGAGAGAGGGTGGTTAATATAATTGAATTAAAAAGATGGAGCGGGGCCATTTCTAAGCAGGTGGGAGTACGAAGTGAGAAAGAGCAGGCGGGATATTAACTTCTAATAAAAGACAGATTAGAAAGTGGCAGGGAGGACTGCTCTGTCAACCTACCTACCTGTCTACCTCTGTCTCTGGGCGGCTGTGGCTCAGTAGGTAGAGCGGGTCGTCCAGCGACCGACGGGTAGCTGGTCCGAGTCCCGGCTCAGACTGTCTGCATGTCAGAGTGTCCTTGGACAAGACACTGAACCCAAATTTGCTCCAAGTGGGCCTGGCAGCGCCTTGCATGGCAACAGTCGCCCATTAGTGTATGAATGTGTGTGTGAATGGGTGACTGTGAGGCTTTGTAAAGTGCTTTGGGTGATAGTGTAGGTGAAACGCTATATAAGTGCAGTCCATTTAACATTTACCTGTGGGCGCGATGGCACCCATGTAACCTGACACTGGCCGCCATACTGTAAAGAGAGGAGACTCAACGCTCAACATTACAAGCATGCATGCACCTGTATGCGAATAGACAGCATTTTTGAAAGAATATGTGACATTTTAGGACAGAAGCACACAAACACACAGACACACGTGCACACACACACACACACACACAAAGAGTCTGGCAGGAGGGCCTTATCTATCAGCCCTCATTCAAGGATCCCAGTCATCAGATAATGAGGAAGCAGCGCTTTGAGGGACGGCTGCTGTTCAGACAATTAATTAACTAATTGCGCTAACAAGCTCGTTTAAAGACTCTTTTTTTTTTTTTTTTTGGCAGCCTGTGTGAATACATTAATGAGGCTAATTCAATTAAGCAGGTGCAGATTTAACAGCTGCGTCCGACACAAAGAGAGAACCATCTTACAGGTGTTTCAGGCCTACATGTTCCATTGACTATGATGTCTATCTCGGAAAAACCTTGTCATTTGACCCACAGCGTAATGATATGCACATCAAGTGGGGGTGCTTTTGTTTGGAGAGTGTGTATTTGTGTGAGTGCATCAATGGGCCCGTGGACCTTGAAGTACAGCTCAATAGGCTCCACAGGCATTAGAGGACTACCGTTAAAAACACAGTGAAATTATGTTCATCAGTGCAAACATTAAAAGGAAAATATCTTGCCCAACCAACTTTTTCTAGAATTTGGGATGTACCGGTAATTCTGTCTCTTTGGTTCCTCAGTAAACATGTGAAATATGAATTAAAATCGTCCATGCATTCCTGAGTTCCAGACATTTTTCTGCTGAGAGGCCTGAAATCAGGTCATTAAAATTTCTTGACCTTATCTACGTCACTAGTGAAGATCTCCGCCTACCTCTTCGGTTCAGCGCTGTCAACATAACAAACACGTGCTCTCACAAGGGAGTCTTCTACATGGAGCTTGTATCCGGGATCTTGTTCTTTCGGTCACGACCCACAGCTCGTGACCACAGGTGAGGGTAGGAACATAGATCGGCCGGTAAATTGAAAGCTTCGCCTTTTGGCTTAGCTCCTTCATCACCACAACGGAGCGATACAAAGTCCGCATCACTGCAGACATCGTGAACAAGACCCCAAGATACTTGAACTCCTCCAACTGGGGCAGGATCTCATCCCCGAACTGGAGAAGGCACTCCACCATTTTCTGACTGAGGACCATGGTCTCAGATTTGGAGGTGCTGATTTTCAACCCACCTGCTTCACACTTGGCTGTGAACCGCTCCAGTGAGAGTTGGAGATCACGGCGTGATGAAGCCAACCGAACCACATCATCTGCAAAAAGCAGAGATTCAATACTGAAGCCACCAAACCGGCTGCTTCAGCTGCGCCTAGAAATTCTGTCCATAAAAGTTACCCAACCCTAAATAGTGAATATATGGGACCTTTAATATTAGTCAAGCTTCACAATACGTCTGTCTTGTCTTACATACTGAATAATATAATAGGCATCCAGCCATCGATTTTCTATATTGCATGTCCTCATTAAGGTAGTCGGTGAGCTGGAGCCCATCCCAGCTGACTTTGGGCAATTGGAGGTCGACACCCTGGACTGATCATCAGTCAATTGCACTGCACATATAGACAAACAACCACTCACACATGTTTACACCTATGGGTAATTTATGGGACTGGCTACAGCTCACCCGAGACTCTAATGAGGGTAAGGAGCAGTCCGAAAAAAAGAATGTTCTTCTGAATTTGTTGTTTTAGTCATTAATAACTGTGCATTTTAAATAGGTAGTCATGTCGTCAGTTGTGTTTTTGTTCGTATTATTTTTCCATTTATTCTTTATTTGTTTAACATCAGACTTCCCTGTTCTTCATGAAGCTGACATGTTGTTCTATCATCAAGTCATATGTTGTATTCTAAGTCAGGACAAAAATATAATGATAAACTACAATATTATTGTTTTGGAACACGTAATACTTCATTAAGTAGATTATGTTGTCATATGCTTTGTAGACATAGTGATAGCTGACCTTGCAAGAAGGCGTGAAGCCTGTGTGTGTGTGTGTGTGTGTGTGTGTGTGTGTGTGTGTGTGTGTGTGTGCGCGCGCAGGCGCGCATTGAGTTTGCTTTGTTGTGGCAGCTGTTACAGAAGCAAGTGCCTCGCCTGGCTGACTAAAGCACCAAGCTCAGTGGTTAACTAAACTCCCATGGAGATGATACCGCTGATTAATTTCCTCATTTTTATCGCCCTCACACCTGCCCCCTGTCCATAAAGTTGGTCTTCTTTCCTTGCCTTCCCCTTGCGCCTTCAGCTACTGCTGCATATTAAATCAGCTCCTGTTTTTAATTTCTAGAGACATACTTCCATTTTTCTCACAGCGGTGACACGCTAGTGCGGCCTACATGTAAAGGGAAGATGATCTGGCTTATTGTTATTGTCATATTTTTCTTATTTATTTGCTGCCTGTGTGTGTGTGTGTCCAACTGGATACTATACAAGTCTAGGTTATTATCAGCACACGTGGGACTTAAAACAATAGAAAAATATGCTCATATCTGTGTTTTCTAATATAATTTCCCTCACAGGATGAATGCAGTTTCTATCTATCTATCTATCTACTGTATCTATCTATCTATCTATCTATCTATCTATCTTTTGGAGCTAGATCGTTGCCTACGGGGTTATCCCTGTGGTCTTCTGTCCATATGTGGAAGGTGTTTTTTTGTAAACTAACAAGAGTAAAGGCATAGTCAAATTTAGTTTTGAAACTGAATAATGTAATTCATACAACAACAAAGACAAATGAGTTTTGTTGTCACGTGACGCTATCGGTGACAAGTGGATGATGATTGAACACGAGACAGAGACCTGCAGACACACACACACACATACATACACAAACACACTCTGGCTTACTTCTTATGGCTTAAAAATTGAAATTGAAATCACATTATATGCACCCAAGTTAACTTTTTGCTACTCAATCATAAGGCTTTGTCCTGCATCCAGACATGAAACAATAACAGCTATAGATGGGTTTTTGCACAGCTTCCTTATCCTACTGACATTAACGACACAATCATTTTCTCATCCAAGAAGATGGAGAGACAGAAAGTGATTTGGATTAAAAACACAAGGTAAAAGGAAGGTAAATTTGTTACATATAGGGTAAAAGGCTAACCCAATCAGTTAACTTTTGTTTTGCAAAGATGTGGATCTAATGGCATTAGAGCTACAGTATGTGTGAAGTAAAAGGGTACATGGTTCAATGCACATATGCATGTTTGAGATCGATTGGTTCACATTACGAGGTTCCCATTCCATAAGATGTTATCAGTAAGTTTCATAAAAAAGTGGTGTTATTTCATCCCAGTCACACTTTAGGACCCCGATGCTTTTAATACTTATAACCAGATTGAAATACGCGTTAGATTAGATTAATCAATAATGTCCACTGCGCTTGGCTGCACACACACACACACACACACACACACACACACACACATCTGCAAGCAAGCATTCGCATGCATGGCTGGCGTGATGGTGCCGAAACAAAGGGATATTAGTAATGTGTGGCTTCCGTATCCAGGGTGCATAAGGGCCATTGATGGCCCCTATTGATGGACACTGGCCTTAAGCCATCACTCAATTTATGGACCTTTAATTGGAGACAGCATAAAACGATAAACCAAGAAACATGCATGACTGAACAGCCCGATGTAAACCATTAATCATAGTGCAGACAAAGACAAGCGACCACCACATGTACAGGGCGACACACACACACACACACACACACACACACACACACACACACACACACACACGCATACTGCCCTTATACCTTGCCTTTGTGTGCACATTTGAACTCTCTCACACATACCGAGCGTGGCAGAGACAAGTGTCCTAGTCAGATAATTCTCATGATAGATGACCCATTTAACTTTGATTTCTGAGAGAAATTAGCTCACCAGTGATACACTTAATGCAAACACACATACACTCGTATGAACTAGCGATTTGCACTTCGTATTCAAACAAAAGCTTGCATTGTAAAATCATTTGCTTTTCCCCCCTCACTGGAAACACACTCATTTGCATGTGAAGGGATAGAATTACACGATGATCTGTGATGTAAGCAATCAGAAGTGAAGTAATCCATCAGTGGTTGCATATACTGTAGTACACAGTTCCTATGACTTTCAAAACCTGCACAAGTACTGTATTTTCTTGTGTATAATGCACATTTTCCCCCCCAAGAAATTGTCAAAAGTCAAAAGTGCGCATTATACATAGGTATAGGGGAAAATGGGAAAACAACTTTCACATATTATAAATCTATGCCGCCATCTAGAGGTTATGAAAAAGCTATATACTTTCATTCCAATGTCACCGCCACCTAGAGGTTATGAGAAAGGTGTACACTTTCATTCTAATATGCCGCCACCTAGAGGTTATGAAAAAGGTGTAGCCTACACTTTCATTCCAATATGACAGCGGTATGTATGACGGCATATACTGTATGTACAGTTGTGCTCAAAAGTTTACATACCTTGACAGAATTTGTGATTTTTTTTTTTTTAATATGACTGAACAACAACCATCATTCATTTCGTTATGGTTATGTTTTGTTTAATTATAATGCTTTTCTGTAATGCTTGACAGTTTAATTTGAATCCCAGTAAAATAAAATTAAACGTGTTTTGCCTAGCCCTTCATGTTTTCTTTAAAAATTGTATTCATCTTACAAATTCTGCCTGGGTAATCAAACATATCAGCACAACTGTGTGTTTTCTCATTTACTAAATAAAAGGCTGTGCATTTCAAAATAAGAGCAAGTAAATAAAAAAAGTATTACATGTTCAAATAAAGTGATTAACTTCAGAATAATTATTTGAAAAAAATACTTTGTTTTGATCATATGGGTAGAAGCAAAATCATGCATTGTAAAAATGTATTATACATAGGTAGAAGGGTTTTCCAGAATTTTGAGGCCAACTTTGGGAGGTGCACATTATACACGAGAAATTACGGTAAATTAGCAGCATAAGCAGTCTGCATTGGGGCGGAACTAATAGGGTTCTATTTCAGAAGAAATGGGGTTCTATTTCATCTATTTCAGTCCATTTAGGTACAAGCTATACTATTGAGACCCACAATTTTTCCTTTTTGGTTCTTTGCCAGTACCCAAAAATGTACACCTAGGTTCCCAAGACGAACAAGCCAAGACCACAACAATAGCACCCTACCTCCAATTGCAAGCCACTGTATTTATTTCCTACAGGCTCACTGTTGTGATGTTTTTTTCTGAGAGTGCGTTACTTGTCTGGTGATGTCAACTATATCTAAACAAAGAAAATGGGCAGGATAAAGAAATAAATGTTAATTAACATTTTCTAACACAGTGGAGATGACTCCCCAAAACCATTTATTCTAAGTCCTGGACTTTTTTCAAAAGAATTTAGGACAAAGCTATACAAAACCTGACCTATTGCCAGCAAGATTTGTCTCAACGGGGTCCAACATTAATGGTGGCCCGATGACCCTGGGCCAGTACGCCTCTGTGTCAGGCCATAGCGTACCTATTGACTCTGGCTCACTTGTGCCAGTACAAATTTCTAAGTCACCAAAGAAATTTTGCCCACTGAAAACGTGCTAAAAGTGCATTTTCGGACCGAAATACTTAATTCTATGCTCAAGACAGAATGTTGTGATAATGAAAGGGAAAACTGCGACGCGCTTGACTGGATAAGTGGGCACAAATGGAAGTTCGCCTCAAGTTGAGAGCCAAAACGAACGAAGCTAACGCCGGCAGTGGGACCACGGAATGGCGGCAAGGAACAAGGGCAGTGACACAAAGTGAAGCTTCAGCATATTATTATGTCCAATAATGAGTGGACAATAACTGTGTGCTAACGAGAACTTTATTCATCATAAAAGTAAGAAAACGTGAACCGACACCGACATTTAATGGCACTGTCTCGTTGCAGTAACACAGAATATGGCATACGGTCGGCGTGTGTAAATTGTATACAGATATTTTATACTATAACGTGTTTATTTATCTCTATGGTGTAAATAGCCAAAAATGTCTTCACATGAAAATGGTCAGTGGCGATAACACATTTGGGGACCACTGCCTTTATACAAAAAACATATATATATATATATATATATATATATACACTTTATATTGTATTTGACTATTTCAACACATAGTACATTAAAATCACCAATATACAAAATAATAATTAAAGGTCAATCAAAATCATAATACAAGTACATTTCAAAGAACAATAAAAATGCATCACACACACACACAAAATGTTCCCCGAAGCTTAGGCTCTCACCAACTAGCCAATAAGTATACATAATATACAGTGTACACAATTTCATGACACAAGATAAAGCATTGTTGGAATGTCAGTGCTAAGTAAATATTTTAATACTTTTTAATTGATTTATTCTTTGAAGCATTATTACTCATTTGTGCAATTACACTGCCTTGATTTTAGTGAGGTTAGTACAGTCATAGGCATGAATGCAATTGTACGAATAACTTCTCAAATGGGATCAAAAAATATAAGATGTTAATATGAAATAATCACTAAAACTTTACTTATTATACCATGACTATGCAGGTTCTGGCAGGGCCACCACAATTTGGCTCATTGTGGTCCGACATGTCCACGGCTCAAAAGGGCTAAACATCGGACCCTGCTCAATGAACAGGGTCCTACAGGAACGCACCCTAATCACGGTGCATGAGCAATATATACGTCATCAAGTGGAGAAAATAAGGCGCAAGAGTGACATTACCAAAAACTGGAGGTTCCTCCAAAATTGATAAAAAGAAGAGAAGAAAACTGGTCAGGGAGGCTGCCAAGAGGCCGAGAGCAACACTGAACACTGAGCTGCAGATATGTACTATAGTACTGGCAGTTTAGTACATTCTGACAACAATCTCCCGTCTTCTTCATACAGTATGTCTGGGTTATGGGGTAAGTTGGCAAGATGGAGAAGCCTTTCAAAAACAGAGTTGAAATCTCCTAAGCACCCTTACGAAAATGTGTTATATAGCAAACTACAGCAACAGGCCGAGGGTGTCAACAATTTTCAAAACATTCAATTGTTAATCGCATGAAAATTACAGCAATTACAATTACGGGGTTCAAATCCCGGCCCCGCCTGTGTGAAGTTTGCATGTTCTCCCCGCGCCTGCGTGGGTTTTCTCCGGGCACTCCGGTTTCCTCCCACACCCTAGTGAGGATAAGCGGTAAAGAAAATGGATGGATGGATGGATGGATGAAAATTAGAGTATCAACTAATTACAGCACCATTCACACAAAATCCTATTAAATTATTGTGAGAACAAGCTGAACTGACATGCAACCCGTTAAGAAAACACCAATTCCAGCTTTTTGTGTCTGCCCCATTTTCTTAATCACTAAAGCAAGACAATGATTTTCATCCCAGCTTTTGGTCTGAGGTGCAATTCATTTTTGTCAACTCAAGTGATAATGTTGTAATTGCTTTTTTTCCCTATTTGGCTCCAGATTGAAAAACGTTAACGCCCCCTCCAACAGCCACTGTCCAATGACATATGAGACGGTGTTGATATTGAGACAGATGGATGGAGCATTAACAGGATGAATACCTTTCAAACACACACAAACAAATAAAACAGATGCATACACACGTTCCACTGTGCAGTCGCAGCCCCCTCAGCGTGCCTCTGTCCTCACATGCTTGGCTTCCCCATCTAATTGTTGCCATTCGTCTGTGTGTGTCGGTATTCCTAGGTCTCATAATTTTACTTTGTGTTTTCGTATATGTATTTCGTGTTTCTGTCTCTGTGCATTTGTAAACAACTGTGGTGAAAAGAGATACAGAAAGTGGATAATCAGACAGACAGGTAAGAAAGGGGTGTAGGAGAGTGAGGTATACACACACACACGCACACAAAGCTGTCACAAGGCCATAGGCCATGTTATACCCGTCAGGATGTACCATGCACCATGTACTCTGCTATGCCAAGAGGAATTAGTCTCGCATGATTTGCCAAAGTACTTTTTTACCCCTGCAAGAACATACTATTCTAAAGTTGCTATGCACAAACATATTTATACACAACCATCAAATCCCCTGACACAGTTTTGCTAGAGGGGTTTTCAGCCAATTCCACATGGAGGCCAAACAATGTGTGGATAATCTGAAATACCAATTAAACAGATACAAAGCAAAGAAATACAACAACCATTTGGATGAAACCAAACCCTGCAGGTGACCGAACATACAGAGGCATGTAGGTACATCTCAATAAATTACAATCGTGTTAAAAGCTTAATTTAGTTCCCGATAGGTATAGTTCAATTTAAAAAGTGAAACTCAATTTTATTACTCAACTCAAAATATTACACTACAAACAGTGTAATATTTCATTTTTTGAAATATACAGTATATCTATAATTTTCATTATAGCTTACACCAAACAATAACCCCAATTCACAATCTCTAAAAACTAGAATATTACATAACAAACAATCAAGAAACAATACAAATTATTTTTAATGTCTAAATAAGGGCAGGAATTTCCATCCATCCACCCATTTTCCGAAGCGCTTATCCTCAGTAGGTTCGCGGGCATGCTGGAGCCTATCCCAACTAACTCTGGGTGAGAGGCAGGGTACACCCTGAACTTGTCGCCAGCCAATCGCAGGGCACATAGAAACAAACAACCATTGCCACTCACATTTACACCTACGGGCAATTTGGAGTCGCCAATTAACCTAGCATGCATGTCTTTGGGATGTGGGAGGAAACCGGAGTACCCGGAGAAAACCCACGCAGGCACGGGGAGAACATGCAAACTCCACACAGGTGGGGCCCGGATTTGAACCCGGGTCCTCAGAACAGTCAGGTAGATGTGCCAACCAGTCGTCCACCGTGCCACCTTTGTTGTTTGTATTTTTCAAATGTTTTAATTGTACAGCATGTTCTCTATCGTTTAATAGTTTCTTCTGCCTCAATAGCTGCCACCAACAACGCTACTACATTCATTATACTATTTGAGAAGCAGTACTGTTGATAGTGGACCTGCAACAATACTGTATTGCGTATTATTATACTGCTCCAGCAATTGGATTCTGTGTTCAACATCCACATGTTTCAGCACGAAATCAGTGTAATAGTGCTTTGAGCCTGTCATAAAAATATTACATCAGACAAGAAGGGGGCCCAGTGCATTCTGGATGATGTAGTTGTTGTCTTTTGTGCATTGTCTTCTTACTCTGTTTTCATGTACAATCCATCACCGCCCTTTTTCAATTTTCACAAGCAAACAAGTGGGACTGATTGCACTGTTTGGGGCCATCATGGAAATATGACTGCACTGATTAGTAACACTGATCATGGCCTGAGTAGCCAGATGCCATTTCTAAGAGAGGGTGGCTGCGCGTGTCACGTGTACGTGTGTGCTTGTCTGCGTTAGTGTGCGTGTGTGTGTGCGTTCGTCCCACATGATAATTTGTCCGTTTATGTTGCAATGGGGGCTAAACAGATAAGCAATCCACAGCTCAATCCTTCATCCTGCTCTGATTATAAATCAGATGGAGCTCTCAGAAGCAATCAGCCGGAGCAATCTGCAGCCTGCACAGACACCTTATCAATCAGAAGGGACCATCACACTGTCACCAGAGGCACATGCACACACAAATACAAACGAAAGAAATATGCCCCCCACCCAACACACCTGTATGAGACATACATGTTTGCATTTTTATACGATCCATGCAGCATTTTCCTTCCTTTTAAAAATTGTCTTTGCATTGTGACGCACAAACACAATATTCAAAGTGCTGCTGAAAACAGTCGGGCGGTCACCAAGCAGTACTGAGACGGGCGCATCACTTGTAATTACAGTGTGATATTTATAACAGAGGGGAATGTTAATCTTGGGGGTAAACAGTGAACCGCTTAAACAAAACTTGGAAATGAATCAGATTATTTTAGAGAAATAAACTCGAAATGGGCGGATGAGGTAATGCGAAACCTGCCCCCAACCTCTTTTTCTCTCTGGCTAGCACTTTACACTTTCACCCAGTCTGCTGCAGCATTGAAAATAAACCCATCCATCCATTTTCTGAGGCGCTTCTCCTCACTAGGGTCGCGGGGGTGCTGGAGCCTATCCCAGCTATCAACGGGCAGGAGGCGGGGTACACCCTGAACTGGTTGCCAGCCAATCGCAGGGCACATACAAACAAACAACCATTCGCACTCACATTCACACCTACAGGCAATTTAGAGTTGTCAATTAACCTACCATGTATGTTTTTTGGCATGTGCCCGGAGAAAACCCACGCAGGCACGGGGAGAACATGCAAACTCCACACAGGCGGGGCCGGGAATTGAACCCGGGTCCTCAGAACTGTGAGGCAGACGCTCTAAGCAGTCGTCCACCGTGTCGCCGCATTGAAAATAAAAATTAAAAAAATGTTTGCCATGTGAGAATTTATTAATGTGTAATGCAACCTCAAACGCCACACCACACCACCACCAGACCCTCCTCACCTCACCTCCATCTCTCCTTCTCACTCTACTCGCTGCAGTATTCATTTTTCACCTGCAATTTTATTTTTTCATCAGTCGGACAGCAGCGAGAGAGGGGGTTGTGGTGGCGTTGGCGGCGCGGGGACTATGTTTGGGGGTTACCGACGAGCAGATTCAATTAGGTTCTGTGATTGGGCCACTGGCATTCAGCAGGGTCATTGAAAGGTTAAAGAATTCAGCGGCACAAACATGATTATGGCTCTGTAGCTTTTGATCAGAAGTAAGGTTTGTCACAGCAAAAAAATGGAGATCTCCGTTTTCGTTCACTGGGACCACTTCGAGTGCAGACCGAGTAGGACCATGTGAGAGCTTTTTGTTTTTGTTTAGTTGATTTCTTCATTGAAAAGCAGTTACATACACATGGCAGCATATACGAGATATTGCATGTGCTCGCAGGCATGGCACACAGGGAAACCCGCGCGCACACACGCACACTTGTCCGAGGAGTAGCAGAGTAATAAAATCCACCTCTGCAGTGAAATTAAAGCTAGTCAATGACACTGTGCGCTGAGTACACACTAAATCATTTTGATACGTAGATAAAACAGCTCCGCACATGTAAGGTATCCAATATCACCAAGAGACTATGGAGGCAAAAAATAAATAAATAAATAACTTTGGGGGGAAAAAATAGGTCGAAATAATCAAATATCATATTGGATGTGTCAGATTCTTGTCAGAACATGAGATTAATACTAAATATAGGAAATACGGTTCAATAACACCGGAAGATATTTCTATATTCAAAATGACCAGGCAGAGAGCACATTATGAGATATTGGATTGATAAACAGGCTGGGCTGCTGGGTTGTTCGCCAGGTTTAATGGAACAATAACGTTGCTCCCGGGTTAGCAGAGATTGCATTATGATTTTAATGTGTTTTACAGACATAAGCCCTTCACTGGGAGGAAATTGTGACAATAAATACGTGGCCCCGCATTTTAAAACAAAGGGGAACGCAGTCAATGAAGAAAAATAAAATGTGTAGATAGAGAATGCGGTTTGTCACAATCAAATATTTCGCACATATATTGATGCATTCTCATGCAGAGTATATAGTAGATATATAGTAGAGGATATCTGAGCTCAGTAATATTCTGTTGGAATTATTTTGAAGCAGAAATCAAGTCAGAAAAACATCATTGTGAATATTGTCACTGTGAACTTGAGTAGCATGCTCCAAACAATTTACTGTAAATTTACTCTTGACTGGTCAAAACCAACAATGTTTTTATTTGTAGTAACTGCTTTTTCAAACCAAATAAAAGTACAAGTACTGATATTTGTGGACACGCCAATGCTGACATTTGATAATGCTTGGTCTTGCAATTGTGATTAAAAAAAAAGGTTTTAAGTAAAACTATGTAAAAGGAGTACATTCGTGACAGCCCACAACAGAATATTATAGAAGACAACCCTAGCTCAAACAAAGTGTTGCACATGGAAAATAAATAAAACATTAAACAAAAAAACACCTGAACACTGTTGCAACACAGTTTCACAGAGGAATGTTGATGAAAGTCACATTTGGTCATGACATATTCATCACTGTGCGTTGCTCGCAGCTCTACAACGACATTAACTCATTCCCTGCCAATGCAATCCAAAGATGTCATTAAGATTCCATCTATTCCCTGCCAATGCCGTCTAAAGACGTCAATGCCGTTTTTTAACGGGGATGGGCAAGGGAGGGTTTTGTGCAGTTTATGTGTGATCGTCAAGCCTCTGGATAACTGCAATGAGGATTGGCCCCCTGTAGAGGGCACCAATGCCTTGAGGTGAATGAAAATACTACAATTCACAGCTAGAAGTGTTCCTATAACGGTATAGGTTATCGGTTTGAAGGGTTTGGGAATGTACAATCAATTCAAATTTTCCCAAAAAGATTGTATAGTGTGTTGTAACTAAAAAATTCCAATACAAATGTTAATTCCCATAGTAATCCGTTTTATAATACTCAACAGAAATAAAGAAGATAGTCAACTTTATTTACAAGGTGTCCCAGAACGCATCTCACGCAGCTGTAACATGAACGGCAGCTGCACTGAAATGCAAGCCAGCATTAATTACACGACGAAATGGGTGAAAAATAACGATGCAAAATACAGCTAAACTGACACAGAAATGCCTGCACAACACACAAACAACTGCAAATGAGTTCAACGCAGAGCATTTTCATCGAAAAAATGTCTCTTTAAAGGCAAACACAGATCAGAGTCTGGGGTCATATAAATTAACAAAAGCTTTTATGAGCACATTATACAGTATAGTAAAATACAAAACAGAAACACAAAATGACCGTAATGATCAACTACACCACCATCAAAGAAACGCGACTCATGCAGCGCAGAGCAGGCGACAGTGTTCGAAACTGTGGTTGCCGGATACGGACTTCATCCTCTATTTTGCATAACATGAGGACAAGCGGTACGGAAAATGGATGGATGGATCATTTCCCATCACCTAAAAATTTTGTCATTCGTGTTCTTAACGTATGGCAACATAGGTGACATGGCTCCAACCAATGGTATCGATGCATAGCCTCGGGGCATTTTTACAATTTGTTCAGTGCATCCCGAGCAGTAACTGTACTGCATCATAAGTGGTGTATATTATATGTTGCCTTCACGTAATGCAACACAAATAATGAAACAATTATCAGTATGAGGGCAATAAAAACTGGCTCTTTTTGATACGGCTTACTTTAAATCTCATTTGTGAAAGTACTGTACACCTAGTGTTGTGGCCAATAAAGGTCGGATTAAAAAAAACTTTCACTGCCCCAAGACCCATTTTGACATTGCCTATCAATTATCGGCCATCAGAATGACATGACCTAATTGGTAATGTAATGCAGTTCTTTCCATTTCCAGTTACCCACCCCAGTCTCCGCTCGGCAACCTCACATTCCATACTCAGGACGGGTATTTACATGCCCCACCCCACTGAGAGCAAACAAGCTCATTTAAAAGTTCACATGCTAATGTGTGACATTTAATCCAAACTTTACACGGGGAAAAGGACACACAACAATAGATTTTGATTCCTTTCTTGTCCGTGAATCTCATCATCTTTTGCTTTCCATATTTATGAGATTAAAAAAAACAGGACACATTGGAGGTAGGGGGCCAGGCAGGGACAGGGAGTTTACTGTTTGGAAACTGGGATGATTTGTGATATTTCGACTACATACAGCGGTCATTAATATGTGTTGGTATTTAAATCAACCATATGCAGTAATCTTACTTCAACTTCTTAATCATCTTATTTGCACACTTGCATGTAAAATAAAATAAAAAGAAAAGAAAATCTTCTCTGTGTCATTACCATGGTAACCCCTTGATCACTTGCTTAGTGGTCTGCAATAATTGTGGACGAGCCAGGTCACCCCTCATATTGTGTAAGGATTAGCATCAGAGCTAACGTTAGCTACTCTTCGAAGTTGTGTGCAGTGATTGCACATGTAAGTGACTAGCTTCTCAACATTCTTTGGTGCGTGTGTTTTTTATACCGAACAGAAGAGAGAGTCCAAAAGAAAAATAATATTCCTTCCTGCTCATGTAATGTATAATGTATGGCTAAATTATCTTTGAAGCATTTCAACAGCTGGCCACTGTTGTCAGCTTTATCATTAATCAAGTCGTGGAGTTGTCAACTTTAAATCAATTAATAAAAGGGAATTTCATATGGGGTGCCAAACCACAAAAAGATGTTGAGTTAATGAAGTTGGCCAGAGACTATTTCCTCGCCATGCCCTAGGCTTTATTATTATTGTTCAATGGATGAAATGTGGGGTGCAAGCCAAAGTGTTTAGTGCGTGTACTATGTCTCCTTTTGGGGTATTAATTTAAAATATTTGTAGATGTTGGCAGTGCGGAGTCATTTTGTTTTGTTTCTTATCTTCTCTCCAAGTTAATTTTAAACCGCCACCCAGAAAAAGAGTGAAAAGATAAGATCAAAATTGACTGACCCCAATGGGGAAATGGGTGCGTGTGATGCGAGATGAGGCGGGATGATGAATTTTCATTCCACTATACTGGAATTTTTTTTGTCCCGTCTCTCGTGTTGTTGTACAGGAGCTAATTGAGTGTAAAGAAAACAGTGCCGCACATCAACTCAGTAGATTTCTTATTTTGTTGTTACCTTGCAAAGAAGAATCTCTTCTTTCTGGCGACACACTGACAGCTCCAAACTTTGTCGGACCGCCTGCTTCCTGCTGAGCTCCAACTGCATACAAAACCAGCACATTGCTTTTAGAGAGCAGGACCCTGCTAATAGCTAACCAATAAAATGAACCTCCTGCACAAAATCTTGCACACAAATATTAGTACTGTTTTTCATTAAGGTCAAAATATTGCTTCCGGCAAAAATTAATTTAAATGTCACAAATATAATTATTTAATTGCAGATGAAACCAATACATAGCATGCAAAAGCAAATATAATTATATCTGGGAGTATTTCAAAAAGCACTATAGATATCCTAGGATTTTTCTAATATGAAGGTCCAAAAGATATTTCCTGTGATATTAATACAAATGTCAAGAAAAGGTCCACTTCTGGAAAAAATATAATAAAGGTGTGTGATAGATTTAAAGCAAAATGCAATTCATCCTTGGTCTGGGCTCCACCCAAGTAATATGTCAAGCAGTGTGACAAGCCACCCTCAAGATACCATTAACGGGGTTAATTGAACAAAAAGAAAATAAGAGACAAATAAGCCTTGGAAGTGGATGTTTCTGATTAGTGATCAGAAAGTCAGGTTCCCTCAAGCTTGCATGCGCACAAACATGCACACGCACATGCACATGCACACACACACACACACACACGCACACGCACACGCACACGCACACGCACACGCACACACACACACACAGATCAACCAGGACAGGCCAGGGATGAGCAAACCCCATCTGATCTGTGGCCCGTTCATTCATTAGACCCATGCTCCCCCTATTGATTTCAGCTTAAGTAATGAGAAAGCTTATCCAAAAATCTTTAGTATTTGGGCTCCAACTTAAGGGAATCGATGCAGCCATTTCCTATTTTGAGCGGCACATACGCAGGGGTTTTATGTACGGTGAACGGTACAAATCCCGAAGCTGATAAATCAATGGGCCTTTTTGTCGATGGACAGGCACATTTGCACATGTGCACGCAGATGCACGTGCCTGATAAATGGTATTTTTGAAGCAATTAAAGCGACCTGTAAACATATGAAGGCCAATCAATTGGTCAGAGGGGTCTATTACCATGGCTTTAACACTGATTTAGAAGAGGCTTTAAGGAGTCAGTGGCTTTGAAAGAGGCACGGTCACGTATGCAGATCAGTAGTAGAGGAGACCTGCACGGACCAGCGAAGTTTGTTATACATCAACATATTACAATTGCTTTCACAACCTCAAAGTGCGGCCAATTTTGTGATGATTTTAGGCTTTTTCCTGTCCTTAAACTTTGCACACACAGAGTCACACATCAAATTTTTATTTTACAAGCTCGCAGAAAAGGGACAGATGTCAGAGAGGAGCAGACTTGCATCTCTCGGCCAATAAATAGTCCAAAAGTATTTATTTTGGCACACATCGTGCCTCAAACCTCGCAACCAGATGCGGGGTGGGACACACTTGTCTCCAATAAATAGAATTGTGGTGTAATATTATTTACCATTCATTTCCTAATGCTTATCCCGTTTAGGGTTAAGCTCAGACCTATCAAGTTGACTTTTGTGCAGGCTGCCAGCCAATCGCATGGCTGTTTGGAGTATTTTTAAGGTATATTTTTAGCATGTCTTGAGAGTGAAAACGGATCATTTTTCACCCCCTAGATATGCTTCACATTTTAAACCCACTTTTGTATTTGAATTCTTAAAAATTGCATCAGACGTTCTCTCCATAATTCATATTTTTAAAGCAGTGTGTATCGAGGTGAAATGAGGTGAGGAGGGGGGAGGAGATGTCTCCTGGACATTTCTATTTTAGCTGGGCAGACAGGCTTGTTAGTGGGGATAAAAACGAATATACATCTGTGCTGTCTGCTTCCACTTTGCTAAAGGTGATCCGTGTGCACTTGCAAAGCTAACCTACAGACAGCATTTCCCTGAGGTAATTGGTTCTACATTGATATTCATTTGATTCTGCTTTCAGCATCTATGAGAGGCCTCTCCACATTGACGCTCTGAGCATAGCTCTGCCACAACATGTTAACCTGCTAACTGTGATTCAAACATATTCAGATAGGAACCATTTCTCCCTAAAAAAATACTACAATTCACAGCTAGAAGGCCCGTAACCATTTTACGGCATTGCTATTGTCTCGGGTTTCTCTCATTTTGAATCGTTTGATGTGCCCTGTTCTTTCACCCCAATGTTTCCGTCTGGTTAGTCCGTTGAGTGTGCGTGTGTGTTACTGAGGCATGACATTTCAATTGTGCATCCAATCAAACGGGCAGTGAGTCAGTGAGAAGTGGTTGGGAGTGATGAGAGGTGGTGCAGAGGAGTTGGGAGGGTTGCCGACCAACCGTTACCATGGTGACCTCCATTCCGTCAGACACCAAGGTCACTACTGCTACCCTGATATTTTATAAAACGTTTGGATAGCATATACACAAAATTGCCTATTTTGGCCCTTTTTCTTAGATTATTTCCAGATTAGATTTATTCGATTATTCGTTTTGTTTTGTTTTAATGTGAGCAGGATTAAACAACAACTGCTCAAGTAACTTTTTAAGTTTGTAGAAGGTTGTGGCAAGGTTCAAGGAAGAGCCCATAAATAAAGAAATAATGACAAATATAACAAATTCATTCCAGTGTCTACTCTCGCCATAGAAAAAAAATATTGCCTGTACAGTATTTCTAAGTAGCATGACTTGACTTGATGTATGTGCCCTGCGATTGGCTGGTGACCAGTTCAGGCTGTACCCCGCCTCTCACCAGAAGATAGCTGGGATAGGCTCCAGCACACCCGCCACCCTAGCGAGGATAAACGGTACAGAAGATGGATGGATGGATGGATGCATGGATGGACTTGACCTGACTCACAAGACATTATGCATAACAGTAGCTCATCTTTTGGTACCGAGCAAAAAAAAACACGATGCACGACAACGGCTTGAACACCTACTCTATATTTTGTGAGACACATGCATATTTTTCCCCAAAATGACATTCGAATTCCAAGATGTTCCAAATTGCTCGTTGATTGTGTCTCACCACACCAGATTTACTTCCCCTCTATATGCAAACACATTTACTTCATTTGGCCTACCATGTACTTGTTTATATTTCAAACTAACTAGTTGTGCTATTATGAGATGAAAGGCGCTGAATTCAAAATTATGTGTGCTGCCAGTCAGTCTAGAACACAATCTGTTTTTAGTTGTAATAATTCAACACACAGCCATTGTACCAGTGTGGGGGCTAGGATGGCTGGTGTGATAAAATATTGAGGGGTGAGCAAGGCAGCTGCAGATGCTAGCTGTCATGTGTGCGCGAATAAATGTTATGACAAGCATGTTTAAACATTCATGTGGTGAGGAGAGTTTAGAAGAGCTTTTCATTAACACCAATGTGTCTTGGTCTCCCTTGTGCAGACTGCTGGTTGAAGACATGACAACAGAGGGGAGAAGTTAACATGTTGAGAGTGTATTGTCCCAGACAACATCATTGTTGTATTCAGGTGAGTATTTGTCTCGAAATCGGTCTTACACACTAGTGGACTCAGGCTCAATACTCAAGACTGTTCAGTGCTTTTCTCCTCTTGAAAATATGTTCATGAATTCATACTATTTCCTCAGATCTTACAGATTTTTACAACAACAACAATACACTTTGACATCTGTACATTGGTGAAGCACTGACACACTCCGACCAGTATGAAGCTGGCAGTAAGGTGAACTATATCCATAAACTAGACTAAACTCCAATACTCTTGAAGCATGTCTTCTGGAATGAAAATTATTGGGCATGCACAGCACTCTGGCACAGCAACATCATCATTTTGGAATGGAGGCATGTTATTATGGAGATGCCATATGCATTTCAGCTCATCACATAGAGTGCAAAATCAATAGCTAGGCTGATCATCTCATGAAGTCAAATCAAGGCAAAGGAGGAGAAAGGGAGCATCAAGTATGCTTGGCGTAAGTGGCTTTGACTCGCAAAAGTGTGTTTGCATAAAATGAGCATTAGTTAATGTCATAAATGGCTTAAAACGCTGCAAGGTGCATTACAAATATGCATGGTCATCTGTTTTACCTACACCTTGATGCAAACATCTTGAATTAATCTAGTTTTCACTGGTCGAGCAATTCCATTTTGATATTCAAATTTGGTTCGTTATGCACGTGCGTGTGCCAGTGCATGTCTGTGCAAGACTGATCTAATCAGCCTTAAATCGGTTAATAAGACAAGGACACAGAGGAGATGACTCAGCTGATGTGAGCATGAGCTGATATTAGCCTCCTGCGCCCATTTAAGGGCTGCACACAGTATTAAAGTCTCCTCATGATACAATGCAAGCTTTGGGCAGTACATCTCACCACTGATAACTGATACAACCTCATGATGGTATATTTATATGATATCAAAAGGTCAAGTTGAATTTAGACTCAATTAGACTGCCTCGTCTGCTCATCCTTTAGCGTGTATGTACTTCCACCTCAAGCCCAGTTAGAGCTGGGATATGCATCCCAAAACACTGCAGAGGATATGCTGTACATATAGTATTAGCAGTGGATTTTGTTTACCATTTTTCTGTACCATTGAGACAAAGCTGCTATACTTCGGAATAAGTGGAACAAGTCTAGCTCACAAAAGACCCCCTTGTTGTTTTTCCAACGTATACATCTCTAATCTCAGTCACAAGAGAAACTATCGTGTAGTTTTAGCAGTGAGTCAAGCCTAAATTCACTCCTGGGGGTTTTTCATTGTGTTGCTTCAAATGGTCCGAAATCAAAGATGGTAGTCAGAAATAGAGAAAAACAATCGGCGTGGTTGTAAAAGAAAGACCGCTGTATTGAGGCCAGTCCATTCCCATCTGGTGTCTCAAAAGACAGCAGGTCCGGCTGTTGGGTTATTAGCTGCTGGCAAACACATTCACTACCCAAAGGTGAAAGCCCAGGACGCAGCAAAATACAAAAACACAGGCAAGGGGAAAAGAGGGATTTTATGAGTCATAAAAGATTATCAAAAGGGGCCTCGATGTTGTATGGTTTCTATCATTTCGGGTAACATGATTAGAATACATATTAAGGCAACTATAGGAGGGGTTTGATGCCAAGCAGGCGATACATAAGTGGCTCAGTAAAACAGCCTTCAGGAGGTATGAACGCAGTCCTCATGGGAAGATGCTTCAAAAGGGAGAAGTTTAACCTTCTTCTCTTAAATTGCCACAGTATTTCACTTGATTTAACTTAGAGAAATAAGGGTACAGTGTTTATTTCAATCACTTTAGGTAGAATCTGCACTAATCTTACCCTATGGGTAAATATAACTGTGAGCCTTCTCCGTGACCAAAACTGTACTTTTTTTACTTGCCTAGGTGTAAACGTAAGAGACTTCAAAAGCAATACCTGACAAGCAATTGGAATTTGGGGTATTTGGGTTGTTTCAATGTTTAAATCATATAAAACAGTTCCCTTTCTGCCTTGGCAGAATCTTTTGTCGTGAGAAATATAATTAGCAAATACGCACCTTCTTCATCCTCAAATGAGACTTTGGTAGGGTTTTCTCAGGAATAATAGGCACCATTGCCCTGAAATTGTGATAAAATCCAGTAGGCCTAACAGGGCTTTTTTAGAGTAGCATGTCTGCAATGTTGGTGTAATCCATCGTGCAGCGATGTTGGAAAGTAGTCCACTTCAAAACTTAATATCTTCCTTAAAATGTTCATTTAATGTCACACAAAACAAAGGATTCAATCATTTTAAAACACCTCAGTTGCCAGGGGGTGCAGGTTTGAGCAAATTGGGAGATTTAAGGCACCACACAACTAGGCTATTTTCTGTTCTCGCTGCCTTTCATCGGCATAACAAAGCTAGTCTTGTCCAGTGCCCCCTTCCCTCCTCGCCATTCATTATAGACACACAAGAAGCTGTGGTCAGGTTCAAAGACAATTTACATTCTCTCCCCCTCAGTCACCCAGTCATTTAGCAGTCTTTTTCTCTCTGGTTGGCTTTCACTCAGATTCATTTTCTCCTTCGCTCCCACCCAACTTTGTCCCCTCTCCAAGACTTCTCTAAACACTGTCTCTTCCACATGGCCCACATAATGAGTGGCGAAGCTGAACGAGCGGAAACACGGCTCACTATTAGGAGGGGAGCGCAGACTGAAGGTTTTAAATAAACAGAGAGAACTTGAGGCCAAATTGTACTTGCAAAGACATAAACTAATGGAACAGGCAGACACGCACTGAAACAATACACACTCCGTTTAATCTACCATAAAACTTGTAAAAATATACACGTCCATGTGAATCCAACTGCAAAGGACTGGCAGCAGAGCAGGCGTGTGCATATATCCTCCCATTCATTATTTCTTTGAGTGTGGAAAGCCTATTACGGTGCATTCAAAAACAGAACAATAAAGACATGAAAAAAAAATAGAAGCGTGTCAATGTCAATGAACGCTAATTAGGCAAATGTGTTTTCTTAAGTGTCTCTGATATGCTCTCAGGCGCACGCACATAAAACCAGTTTATGAGGTTAATTGGCTTATCTAGGCTCATTAGCATAACTAATTAGGATCCTTGTTAAAAGACAAGTATTGTTTATTCAATTTGTGCGCATAGATGAGGCTCTGTGCCGAGCCCCTTCATCACTTGTGTGCGTTCGAATGAAAATGAGGCGGCGCTAAGTAGGCATGAAGTGGGACCTGTGGGTGTCTTTGTGTGTTCACTTCATAGTTTATCTATTCAACATACACAGATGCTCGCCATCAGGTGCCAGATGCCCCACTGAGCCCACCAAAGCCAACACGCACACACAAGCACTTGGCTCTCACCGCTGAAGCTTTCAAATCCCCCATCAAAATCATCATTAGCCATCTGTTTAGCATAATTAGCGCTGTCAGCCAGATGAGCAGTGGTGCCAGTCACAACATCGCACGTGTCACCATTTCCAAGTTGTTAAAGAGGTTAGTGCCAGGTTGCTTGCATCTTTCCACTGATTGCTGCCTGATCCAGCAGAAATTAATGATGCATTCTGATGCAACGTGTGCAAAAAAATATCCGTGGGGTGATTTCTTTTCTCTATTTTTTGAAGACAACTTGCTGTCTTTTGTTTCTGATGCTTAACATACCCTTCAAGGCAACAGTGGTGGGGAGGAAAAAAGCAAATCAACAACACTCCTCCAGTGTTCAGCTCACAAACAAACTTCAGCTCTCACAAATAAGCAGAGAGGGGAAATAAAAGCGAGGGAAGAAGAGGGAGAGGGAGCGTTACATTTACTGAAATTAAACATTTTCTCATCAGCCTGAGGGTGCAGCAGGCCCACTAATGTATTATTCATTCCCACTTCACAAAGGAACATTAATCAATTATGAAGATATGAGGATCTTAAAGTATAGAGGAGAGATGAAGAGCGGCCCGTTCTTATTAATATGCGGCCGCAATCGTGCACCCCTACCTCCCCCCTGCTCCTGTGCTCCTCAAATCAATATTTTGCAGATTAATTTGAAGCAGTTGTGGCGAGATGGCAGGATGGAAAGAAAGCGGGGAGGGGGGATAGAGTGTCTGAAGTCTGAATTAAGGTGAAGTGTTTTGCTGTTTTTTATTCACCACTTACGGGTGTATGCCAGCATGTAAATCAGTTTTTTTTTTTTTTTTTTTTTTTTTTTTGCATTGCAAGAATTAAACAAAAAAATCACATTATTGAATAAATATAAGATAAATAAAGTCAACTTAAGGCAGGTTTGGGACTTTAAAAAAAACAGATAAGAGCACACTGGAGATGCACCATGGATGCAAGTTTAAACAGTTTTAATCAATTTGTAATTGGAAAACCATGTTGGTCTTTAATTAGTTAAAAGGATATTCCCTCAGTTTATGATGGAGTTACTCATTTTCACTCTGGAAGTCGATTAAAATGAAGGGACGCTGAGGAGAATTAATGTTCTTATTTGCAGCCTCATTTACACACTGTCATCCATTTTGGTGAAAGTCTGTAGATCTATTTACTGTATAAATATGTTCACTTCCAAACTCTAAATAGAAGCTTTCTCAGCCAACCTTTTAACATATGGCACATCTGCCCTCCTCACCTTCTCTAACCCCCACTTGCTCTGCTTCGCTCATCTGATTTGCAAGTGTTTTTTATTTTTTTTATTTTATTTTTTTTTAAATTAAGTCCATTCATCCATCCCTCTTTTGCTCGTTTAATCTCGGTGATGCTAGAAAATAAATAACAAACATCATGACACCAACTGGAGGCATTATCCAGTCAGGCAACTATATCTAATGTGACTCGCTGCAGACCTGTGTTTCTACCCACCTGAGCACGAGTGTTGACACCCTCCTGTTGCAGCAGCAAAATGCTGGCTTGCAGTTTAGTGATGCTGAGGTCTTTCTCAGCAATTTGCTTCATTTTGTCTTTTTGGAGGCTTTGCAGAGAGGCAATCTCACTCTGCAAGTGTGTCAACTTCGCCTCGCCTTCAAGCACATGACTTGCGACCTAAAATCAGGAAGTAAATAAACATATTTGGACAGTTTATCCTTGGACAGTGAAATGCTGCTTGAATGCACCATTGTCAGAAAATGAGAAACACTTAAATTATTGCCTGTTTGCTACCGAAATGTTTTTTTACAATTATAATGTAGTGACGCAGGTCAAACTGTGGAATGCAATGCCTCAACAAATAAACATGCATGCTTAAACAACTGGATAATAGTGTGGGCGAAGGAATGAAAACACTGCACCGATGATAGCTACCCATGTCAATGTAGATGAAAACATTTTGTACCACAAGGAATTCAAGTTGCATTGGTTGCATTGTTAAAGATATACAGTTGTTTTAATTGGGGCTAAAAGGTTCCAGAGTTCAGTCTCTTGCAAAGAAAAACAGCATGTTGGTGAATTTCCACATTTGAGATGTGCTTAAAGGTCAGACAAAAGGTGATGGTTTTGAAGGGAGCCTACTCTCATCAGATTTTAAGATTTTGCTGAAAAGTACGTTGTTTTTGATTGCTGGCTTTCAAATTCAGAAAAAAACAAAAGTTATCTTTCAGCAGTTGTAGTAGTTGCAGCATGGAGCTTGCACAGACTTAGTGACACTCATTTTGCTTGAACATGATCATACCATTTGCTGGTAAAATTCTTATGAAAGCGTGTTTAAGGTTATATAATCTGCATGGGTTTGTGAATGTAAATTTCTGGGTAAAAGCTTAAAGTCAAAAATTTGTCGTGACTGAGGGAAGTGTTTTGATTACTACAGATAGGTATAATAATCGATTAATTGATTGCTCAACTAATTGTTGATAAATAATGTATTGATCCAACTGAACCAAAATGCAGTGCAAAAGTCAACTTTTAACTGCATGTATCTGTGGCCAGGGGCGATTCTGAGGTGCTGATAATAAATTTCATTGTTTTATACAATACATTTTAACCAGAGGTGGGTAGGAATGCGCTACATTTACGCCCTTACATTTACTCAAGTAGCATTTTGGATAAATTGTACTTGTCAGAGTGGTTTAATGCAGCATACTTTTTACTTTTACTCAAGTATATACTGTATGTTAAGAAGAAACGGTACTTTGACTCTGTTAAAATAATAGCTATACCGCTCGCTACTTTTATTTGTCTTTTTTTTTTCGTGTGCAAGCTCTTTAGACTACAACTTCCACATTGTGTGCGGTTTCCTCCCATACAACATAACAAGTTGCCGCTCACCGCTAAACCCTGGTGACGTTTAACTCTAGTTCACCAATCAAATGACACAAGGCAGACACACGACCGCACACAACATCTTCTATTGGGCTTTGCTGGCATTGGTATAAAGAATAGATAAACCAGCCCAGCTAATCGTGTGCTTACGTGGGAGCCATGTTGGGAAGGTCGTCGTTCCTATAGAGGGCAATGGCGCACGACTGTGTTTACATTTCAGATGACAAAAACAACAGCTTTTATGCACTGTATTGCAACCCCAATTCCAATGAAGTTGGGACGTTGTGTTAAAGGTAAATAAAAACAGAATGCACTGGCATCCACCCAACATTCGAGACAGGGCTGGCAGCTCTGTTTGTAGTGTAGAAATATAGAAAGGAAAGAAAGGATTATGTTCATTTGTCCTAGGATAGGCTCAGGCATGCTGTCATATACTGTATATTCTGTTTTGCCTTAGAAATATATTGTGAAGAAAAGAGTCAACACTCTTGCTAGACAAGTGATTTACTGTTTTCTGAAAGAACATCATTGGAACCATTTTAATAAAATGTCCAGAAACATAATTGATCATTTCTGAGTCTCTGTATGGTGATTTAATGGCTACATTTTAATTAACACTTTCAGTATATACAACCCCAATTCCAATGAAGTCGGGACGTTGTGTTCAACATAAATAAAAACAGAATACAATGATTTGCAAATCATGTTCAACCTATATTTAATTGAATACACTACAAAGACAAGATATTTAATGTTCAAACTGATAAACTTTATTGTTTTTAGCAAATAATCATTAACTTGGAATTTTATGACTGCAACATGTTCCAAAAAAGATGGGACAGGGTCATGTTTACCACTGTTACATCGCCTTTTCTTTTAACAACATTCAATAAACGTTTGGGAACTGAGGGCACTAATTGTTGAAGCTTTGTAGGTGGAATTCTTTCCAATTATTGCTTAATGTACAGCTTCAGCTTTTCAACAGTCCGGGGTCGCCGTTGTCGTATTTTACGCTTCATAATGCGCCACACATTTTCAATGGGAAACAGGTCTGGACTGCAGGAAGGCCAGTCTAGTACCCGCACTCTTTTACTACGAAGCCACGCTGTTGTAACACGTGCATAATGTGGTTTGGCATCGTCTTGCTGAAATAAGCAACCATGAAAAAGACATTGCTTGGATGGCAGCATATGTTTCTCCAAAACCTGTATGTACCTTTCAGCATTAATGGTGCCTTCACAGATGTGCAAGTTACCCATGCCATTGGCACTAACACAGCACCATACCATCACAGATGCTGGCTTTTGAACTTTGTGTCCATAACAGTACGGATGGTTCTTTTCCTGTATTTACTGACATTGGTTTTCTGAAGTGTCCCTGAGCCCATGTGGTGATATCCTTTACACATTGATGTCAAAATTCATAAAATGTAGCCACCTTCCGTTAAGAGACTGATTATAAAGGTTTGTCGTCATTTTGTCAGGACAAAATGTGGCAGTTGATGCACCAGCAAGAGATGATCGTGAGCTTCAGCGGATTATCAAACGGAGAAGATTCAAGAATCTAGCAGACATCCAGAAAGAGTGGCTTCCAAAACCACCACAATTAGACACATCTGGGAGATGGGCTACAACTGTCAGGTTCCTCGGGTCAAGCCACTTCTGAGCCTGAGCCAACAGAGGAAGCATCTCAACTTGGCTAAGTACTTCACAGTATTTAATTTTTTTGAATTCCTGATTCTGTGGGTTTTATGAGCTAGAAGCCCAAATTATGTAAAAACTTTAACTTTTTTAATGGAATTATGGAAATAAATAAACTTTTCCATGATATTCAATTTTTTTGGAAAGGGTCTGTATGTCTGTGGCAATAAATCAATGCCACTAGTGTACATCTCCACTGTTCCACATGCATTGCAGAGGTACGAGATAAACCTGCCGTACCTACTATACCTACTACCTAACAGCAGTAGGTATAATTTAGCAACACCCAGCTCGGCACCGCCATGTTTGCTACTCGGAGCTCGAAGATTTTTCGGTAATTCATCACACATGCCTTAGCCTCTTGTTAAACCTGGCTGCACATGGAGCCCTTCGAGTACAGCTGCCAAACCAATACCTCTAAGTCAGCCTTCTAAACAATAACGAGTACACTGAAACAAGAAAGACAACAGAACAAGTCATTTAATCTTGTTTAATCTTGGAAAAAAATCTGCCAAAATAATAGTAGTTTCAAATGCAGAATTCAAATTAAGGAAAGATTTACTATTAACATAATTTTAGAGGTGGACTCATACATCGTATTTGGATCACTATAAAGCATGGAAGAGTAAGTTACCTTTTCATTTTGCAAAGTGCTCTCCCTCGACTTGCAGGCCACATTGGACACTGTATGCTGGGTTTGTATGCAGGTTGTTGGATCCTCTGCATCCCAGGTGTTCTGGACCAGCAAACCAGAGCTGCAAGAGAATAAACATACGAGTTGTCCTCTTTTTAAAGCCGACTTATGTATCTCTGGGTACAATTCAATTGCATTACTCTTTTCTATAATTGGTAGAAAATAGCAGAATGTGTATTCCAGACTGACAGGCTCCATCGTTACGCACATATGCATATAATGAGAGCCAAAACAAGAACTATAACGAATTATGCATTTACAAAGACAAAAAGGCTAAATTTCGATTGACACTGTCAGTGTATTCAGTATTAATGTGTTTTTATTGTAGTTTGCATTCGTGTAGAATTTCACTTTATCAAGTTAAATTTGAGTAATATTTTGAAAGTCGACCGACTGGTGAGCACATCTGCCTCACAGTTCTGAGGACCGGGTTTCAAATACCAGCCCCGCCTGTGTGGAGTTTGCATGTTCTCCCCGTGCCTGCGTGGCTTTTCTCCGGGTGTGATTGAAGACTCTAAAGTGCCCATAGGTGTGAATGTGAGTGAAGATAGCTGGGATAGGCTCCAGCACGCCCGCAACCCTAGAGAGGATAAGCGGTGCAGCAAATGGATGGATGGATTTTGAAAGTTCTTAATACTTTGGTTCACGTATCTTAGTACAAAAAAAGAGGGGAAATATCAACCCCCACCCCGCAAAAAAAAAAAAAAAAAAACCTGCAAACTACATACACAACAATAAACTTAAAATAGATACCTCTCTGATAGTGTTAATTATAATTAAATATATAATTTGTTGTATTAGGTCTTGTCCATGACCATGTTAGTCGGCAATGGTCTAATTTTGAAATATTCTGTGTGATTTACACAGGACGAATAGAAAAATTAAATGCATTTTTTTTTTTTTTTTTTTTAAGTATTACACCACTAACAAGAATGGTCTTACTATAGTTAACATGACGGAAATGTCACGTCTGAAGCGGACCCTAAACTGATGTTCAAAAAGAAAGCGGTCGTTCCAATTGGATTCACAAGGCACAAAAAGATGTTCGTTGCACCAAATGATGGCAACCGAATCTGATATTTGTGTGTGTGCACACGCATGTGTGTGTGTGTGTCCCAACTGTAAAAATATGCTAACTCTGCCCAGACAACTCCTTAAGTCACCAGTGACAGCTGTCACACACCCCAGATGGCAAAGGAGAAGAAGAAGAAAAAAAAAAACATCACACAGTTCACAAACTCACAGGCATAAAAAGGTACACACAATCCCATGCGCACTCTCTCTCTCTCTCCCTCACACACACACCAACAAAAAAATTGATATTTACTAGCCTGTTCAGATGAAACTTTGCGCAGATTAAAACTGTTAAAACTCACATTTGATCAAGCGTGTCTGCACGTTGGTGCCAAGCAGCGAAGGAAAGGCAGCGTTTGACAAAAGTGACAAGTGTGGATAGAGAGCGTTGAGAGTTAAATCTTTCACTTCAGCAAAACAAACTTTTCAGTCAAATGGCGTGAAAGCCAAAGATGACTTTAGATTACAGTCTGCTTCTGCTTCAAACAAAAGAATGTGCCGTGCTATCAGTTTCTATCAGACTATCACAACAAGGTGCCCTCATTTTGAGTGATCACTTTGCAGAGCATTTTATTTAAGAATATCTGTTTAAAACAAAAACAAGAATATACACAAATACTGTGTTCAACTGAAGAATAACAGGATATATGTATTGCACGGGGGGGAATGTTCAAATTCAATTTTAATAGTATTGCATTTGAACATAACCAATTTAGGGAAATGGAAAGAAAATGAACCACACATTAATTTGATTACTTTTAGGCAGCTTTATATTAAAAAAATAAAAATGAAAGGAAATCAATGTATTTTGTTTGGTGTTCAACCATTGCACAGGTTGACACGAGTAAAATAATTGTATTTACTAGTTTGTTTGGATCTAGATGAAGTGCATGCAATACTATTTGATATTTGTTGCCTTTTTTAGGAGAATCCTGATGGAAAAACATTGCAATAACAATGGCATGTAAGTGTGTTTGAGAACTTGAAGCGACCACTGAGGTACTTTGAAAGGTATTTATAGTTTCTATTACAACTCTGCAATATGCAATTTTGAAACTTTCGGTTATGCAGCCTATAGATTAATGTGAGAGTTGGCCTAAAAATTGGAGTATTGAAACCCTTGTTTATTAGCTACGCATATTGCATGTCAATTACTCGAGTGCCAGAAGGTCATCATGTTGACTGATGCCGCAGCTGCTGTGATCATAAGAGTGAGTGTGTGCTGTCATGTTTATGTTCCTAATTATGCATGCAACAAATGAGGCTATATGACTATTGTATAATAAAGTAGCTGCGCATAAAAAATGGTTCAATATCACAGCAGATGAAAGCGGGATTCCCACTTAGTCATAAGTGTCATGATGGTTATTGTGTGACAGAAGAGGGTGAGTGTGTGTGATTGTCTATTCGTGTGTGTTTCTGTTTTTATTAAAGCAGGCTCTCGATTTCTCAACCTGTCACTCGGGCCTATTAGGCAAAAGCTAACAAAATTTGTCATGAATATGCAGTAATAACATGCAAATTGCTAGCCACTGCCCATGTGTGTGTGTGTGTGTGTGTGCGCGCATTTGCCCTCAGGGCTATAGACATTGGCTTTGTAAACCTAATTCTTTCTACACCATTACAGCAATAGGGCATAATTCAGGAGAACAGAAACATTCCAATTTACTGGCATATATGCACACGCATTTACAAATACACACAAAAAAATGTACCCTTCACGATACACTTTACATTTAAAGGTTAATATACAACAGGTTATTTCTATCTTTTATTTTGTTTATAGGCGTGAGTTCTCTCCTACACACTTTATTGACACACACACACACACACACACACACACACGCACACACGTATGAATGTGCGCGTCTGTTGCCTCCATCTCCCCAGGGTGATGTTTGACACAGCTTGGGTGCTGCCACAGCAATTAACCTCCTTGTTAATGAGAGGAGCTCCGTCAAGCAGCCAGATGGCACCGCGTGGCACGCTGCCACACATTCAACACTTCTGTGCAAATGTACGAACATCTCTCCCTTACACACCTAACTGTTGCAGACCCCCACAGCTCCCTCTGTCATTCATGGCTCTCCATCTTTCCATAGGAACCTCTCGGTCCCACTTCTTCCCTGGCAGCAGTTTATCCACGACTCATCGCTGCACATGTCACAACTAACCAGCTGGGGAAACAGCAGGGAAGGAATAGAGACGAGTTGAAACACGAAGAGAGGAGGCATCACTTGTGAAGTATGCACTAAAGCAGTCATGATTGATTGATTGATGTAGTCATTAGAGTTGCTGTAGCACAGGCTTGGTCAGCTGTAACATTATAGATATGATCTGATTATTAGTTATGAGATCATGCAATGGGGAGAGCGGTTATATCCTGCTCTTTGTGCATGCAACGGGTCCCCACACGACCAGCCTACCACAGGGCCGCATATTGATCAGTTAGCTTGAGCTAATAGGGCAAGAGGAGCCTGAACTGGGAAAGACAATATGGAGAAAAAGAGATACATCCGCATCCTGTCCTGAGAGAGAGAGGCGGATGGCAGCGACAGGGAATGGGGGAAAGTGTCAAACTTATTTCGGTGGAAACGACAAGAGCCAACAAACCTGAAGTTTTGAAATTATAACAGTTGCACCAAGGGGGTACTGTCAGGCAGTAAAACAAGTTATGTATGTGCCTACCTTTACCATGTGAGATTATGAACTCAATCAGAGGCTTCTCTTTTCTCTCTAACTTTCCAACACTTTTTGGCTAAGGAAAACACCACTCAAGATAACTTAACCAAAAAAAAAAACTCTCCAGGAGTTTATACTCAAGAAAATTTTAAAAAATAAATGTGATGGAGGCGGAAAGAGGAAAAAATGACACTTGTACATCAATACATTGATAGATCAGTGTGTGTGCGTTTTCTGTACACCATTTGAACGGAATGTATAAATATAAAAATAAAATCTGTAGCTAAACAAAAAACAGAGGGAATGGAAAAGTAGATAAAAGACTGAGGATTTCAGCACACAGCCGCGCACGTACGTACACACACCTGGCTGAGTGATGCCACCCTAGAGGGTGGCTTCAATCTGATGTGTTTAATGTTGACGCTGGTGGCAAGAAACACACACACACACACACACAAAACTCACCCGCTGTTTCAACCTGCCTGTCATTTCATTTCATGAGACCTGATTTACTCATTTCATTTATTTTATTATTACTATATGCACAGCCATTTAAAGCGCTCAAGGTGTGATGAAAATCCCCCCGTGTCTTTGACAGCGAGTATGCTGACTGCAGATCCATTATGCCCCTCAGTTAAAATATAGGCAGAAATGCCAAAAACATGATGTGTGCCACACTGTGTGCACCACAACCCTGATTTGTTTGGGAACTTTAATTGGCTACACTGTAGGCTGTCAATCTACCCAACGGCTGCTCTCCCATAATAATGGGATATGTTCTTAAATAGCACAAAATATTGGATGCTGTTAATTTTTTATGACATCACATCAGCTAAACATTCTGGATTTTCTCATAAATTCCGGATAAAGCTATGAGTTTGGCTTAATACGATCATAAAAACAATAGCATGGTAATTCAAAAGGATCATCACACTGCAATGTCGCATGAAGTGGAAAATCATCTCTAAATTAGGTCCCTGTACAGCTAAACTGCAATCTTTAATAATGGATTCAGAGCAATTAACTTTTGTTAATCTATATATCAAGTACATGACTATTAAGATTGCAATACAGAAAAGTTCTTGTTGCTGTCTTGTCTACAGTGTGGAACTTTAAAAAAATAATAATCACCCTCTCAAAGGGGGTCTAAAACAGTGGCCTAGAAAGTCTTTAGGGGCTTTGCAACACTGCATGGTGGTGGGAAACATCATTTAGCAATTTACATATTGCCATGGGGAGAGTGCTGATGCACTTATCTGCTGTGGAGCTCAGCCTCCCCGAGGAGGAGGAGCTTGTCGCTAAGGCCAACTTTACTGTCCCCTTGCATCACTTCATGGGGAAATTTGTGTTTGTGTGCCTTTAGTCTCTCATAGAGTTAACACTAGAGTGTGTTTTGGAACGTGAAGAGCAGACATACATTTGGGGTGGTAACAAAGTCGTCAGTTGAACATTGGGCATCTGTAAAAATAAACACAAGTCAAATGGCTCTGACATATTGACAGAGAGGTAATTTTGCTCATTTTTGGGAAATGAATGCAATTTTCTCTGGTGCTGTAAAGTGCAATCAAGCTTGACAGCACACAAGGATTGTGGTGTAAACTGCACTGCCCCTGCGCCCTGTTGCTCTAATTCAGCATCTTGATCACAGCGGCAACAAGATGATAGTGTGAGAAGGACATGAAATGAAGATACAAATTACAATGTTGTGCATCACTCAAAGAGTGGAAAAACAAGTCAACGAGTACAACTGAAATTGGGATTAGGCAGCACAGTTGCCCCAGCTGGTTAAGTGATATTAGAGCAGTTGTAGAGGACCACAAGCAAACAAACACAAGAAGAGGTAGAACATATTTTTTTCAAATGTATTAATAAAATGAAAAATAGTATGAAGTGAGGCGGCACGGTGGGCGACTGGTTAGCACATCTGCCTCACAGTCCTGAGGATCTGGGTACAAATCCTGTCCCCGCCTGGGTGGAGTTTACATGTTGTCCCAGTGTCTGTGTGGGTTTTCTCCAGGGACTCCGGTTTCCTCCCACATCCCCAAAACATGCACGGTAGGTTCATTGAAGACTCTAAATTGCCCGTACAGGTGTGAATGTGAGGGCGAATGCTTGTTTGTTTATATGTGCCCTGCGATATGCTGGGGACCAGTTCAGGGTGGACCCCGCCTCTCGCCCGAAGATAGCTGCGATAGGCTCCAGCACGCCCGCGACCTTAGTGAGGAGAAGCGTAACGTAAGATGAATGAATGAGTATGAAGTGATGGAGTGCATGAAAAAGAGAGCGAGACCGTTGAAATATCAGGCACTCTATCGTTGTGGTGACAGGGGTCACTCAGGCAAAAGGAAATCAATACTGACAGCAATGACTCATTGGTCAACGTGTGTGTGTGTGTGTGTGTGTGTGTCTGTGTGTGCGCGCGCGAGCTTGCATGTGTGCCGATACGTGTATGTGCATTGCATGAAGTATGTGCACGTTTTCATAGGTATTTGCGAGAAGTTACACACTATAGCATTTTAAAACTGGACTACTGCAAATCACAGAGATTAGACTATAGATGTGAAGAGAATATCTATACATAAAATGACAAGCAGCGCTGATTGCTGAAAATGTATTGTAATCAAACTGTAATGTTTTTCCACACAAACACTATATTTTGCAATGACTTCAAGTGACTGTCAGTGTCTAAGCAAGTACTGCGCCCCTATATGTGTTTTCCACTAATTATAGTGACCATTTAATACATAAAACTACTTTGTTAAGAGAAAAAAAAAACACACTACAAAGAGTATGTCATGAAAATACATTATAAGTTCACACATCATCTTGTTTTTGTAAAGGCTCACAGGGGGTAGTAGTCGTCTCCGAACCTGAAGGTTGAGGGCTCGATCCCGAGCCCATGTGACCATACCCAAGTGTCCTTGAGCATGTTACAGAACCTGCGTCATCAGGAGTTGAATAAGGAGATGATGTTAAAGCACATTGAGTGCTTTGAAGGTGGAAAAGCGCTATACAAGTAAAAGGCATTTACCATTATACAAAAGAGAAAACATTCATTCTCTGTAGGGGTCGTGGGTGAGCTGGAATCTATACCTGCTGACTTTAACCGAGAGGCAGGCTACACCCTTGACTGGCTCACAAGGAATAGTTAGACAAAAAAAAAAAAACATTCACACGCACACCTACAAAATAGTCTTCAAATAAACTACCATGCATGGAATGTGGGAGGAAGCCAGAGTGCCCAGAGGGGAAACAAACACACAAGCAGGGGACAACATACAAATTTCCCACATGGAGGGCAAGATCCAATATTCGAACAAAACAGGAACAGTTCCCAAAAAAAAAAAAAAAAAAAAAAAAAAAAATATATATATATATATATATATATATATATTTTTTTTTTTTTAAAAAGTCAATATTCAAAGTATTTCAAATGTGACACGTTATTTAATGCTGATGGTTTCCTTCACCACTGTCAGTGAGCAAATATATATTTTTTCATAATTTTGAATTACAGTATATGCTTTGAAAATATATTTTTATTCAATCTTTTTTTTTACCACAAGATCTTAACCTTCAAAAAAAAAAACTAATGAATTCAACAATTGAAATAAATCTTAACAGAGATGCATGTGGTTCTTGACAGACAAAATTTTTCCATCAAATATAAAAATGGATATTCTAATGCAGCTGCACTGAGAGGACTTGGCAAATGTAGAGGTCAGTTGCTAATCGAAATAGACTGAATGAATATGTGCATGTCTTTATAGGCATACCTTATACCCTTGGGTTAGAAGGACTTACGACCTGCTTACATTATTAAGGTGAGTAGTAGGCCACGTAGGGTGGCCTAAACAGCTAGTCAATTCATTACAGATCCAATCCCTTAAGTACATGAATAAGCACACTGCCTCCTCTAATGCTCTGCTGCTTTCAACTGTAAAGGAGACAAAATATTGGTGTGATGCACAGCACTTTAGATAAATCAGAAAAGGGAGCAAATGAATAATAAGGAATAAAACAACATTAGCTGATTAAGTATGTACGTGCAGAGTGATGGATAGAATTTACAGGCAGCTGGGCCGGGTGTCCGGAATGAGGTCTCATTATGGATCATGGTGCGCATGTGCGTTCTGCTGGTAATCCCTCACCAGTGGTTGCAGTCTCATGAAAAATCTTGCAATCTATGGTATTGAGCCCCACGAAGGTTATAGCCACAGTAAACCCATTTGTTTGTGGCAGGATTTGTGAGATTACATTTGTTTCCTGCCTTATAAAATGATAAAGTAAAATAAATAAATAAATTTTTAAAAAAAACTGAGGAAATATAAGGTTACAGTTACATTCAATATCAGCAGTAGTAGGACAACTGAATATCCGTTGCATCCCATAAATACCTAATACTATACAGTACTACAGTAGTTTTGAAAATCAAGCCAAACAAAGGATTTGAGTCACTAATGAAAGAAAAAGTAGAAGAGTAAATGATTATAATAATCATAATAATAAAATAATAACAACAATAATAATAATCCAGTTTCTGAACCTTTTATCCTCAACAGGGTCACGAGGCAGCTGGAGCCTATCCCAGCCGACTTTGGGCGAGAGGCGTGGTACACCCTGAGCTGGGTGCCAAAAACAATCATCATCATCATCATAAATTGTCTAGCATCTGCAGAAAAAAAGTTTTTGAAGTCGAGCTATAAATTATATACCTTCGACATTGGTATGGTGTGGATAAACTGAAACTGATGGTAGTGTGATGAGTAAAGAAACCAAGAAATCACAACAATCATTCATGAAAAAAATGGTTCACTTTCTTCTGCTGTCAATGTTCATATTCTCTCCCATTTAGCCTTAATTTCTATTGCTTTCTTAGCTGCGTCCAACCTTGTAATATTGTCCTGTCTTTTCCTTTCTCATCCACTTGTCCCGCAAACTCTTATCTTCCTTTTGTTTATTTCTCTATCTGAAAATAGCTATCCATTTATGGAATCATTTCGTTTTTTCCAATCTTCTCCATGCCTTTTGTCTGGAGCTAGGTCAACTAAAAGCAACTATGGGAGGAGAAAAAAAAAAAAAAAAAAAAAATGTGTGTTTATGCGAGTGTCACCAGCTCAGAACAGCAATTAAAAGATGGAAAAGAATTGAATACGACAATTCAGAGTGATTGTGACTACAAGGAACCTTCCAGCTGTCTTTTGTCAGGGCCTGCATGTTTAAAGTAAGTGTATGCAAAAATGTAGAGGTTAGTTTTGTCTACTATGAGCTAGGTGCATGCGTAATGCAACAATGATGATAGACGACAGGAATAAACAGCCCTGGGACTAACGGCGCTACTTTTTTCAGTAACGTATAATCCAGTTATAACTTTTTCAATCATGATAATGTCGTTCCCATTACAGCCATACAATGTGGAACATTACTTTGATTATTACTAGTTCATTGATTCCATCAGACCAGCGTGGCCAGTGTGCGGGCAGTGTGTGTCCCCCGCCTCTTATTCTGTGTGATGGGACACGAGACAACAGCATAGGTGAGGATGACATGGAGAAGCACTTTTGTGCCAGGTATAGTTTGACGTATACATTTATTCCTTTAATTTGGTTTATGGAAAGGTAATGTCTGTACTACCACATAAGGAAGGCTGCTTTTAGCTGTAGATTTAAACAGACTCACTCTCACTGTTTATTTCCTCAGTCCTCACAACTCACGAGTGTCGACTCATCGTGCGTGTGACTACGCTTGCTTTTGTTTGTGTGTCAACATCACCAGCTAACTCTACCTCGTTTGAATGTGACTTCTGCAACCACATTATTTTTCCTTACTCCGTCTCTCAAAAATATATTTTTCAATTGAGTTGTACAGGTTACAGGCCACATTAACGGCGATAAAAGATTTTGACATACTTGATCTTGGTCCCTGCTAAGTATTCTGAGGGTCTATCACAGTACCCGTGACGGGCTATGAGTGGAGGGGGCTGCTCAGTCTGGGGGGGTCAGAGGCGTACAGTTCAGCCCTTGTTCTACCACGGATGCCAGTACATTCCCTACTGGCCCGTCACATTCTGATCGGGTCCCTCACGCTTTTCATGTGCTGCAAATGCTTTCTATGACTGAAAAGTGGACCCGCTGCACGAGTAGCTTTCGAGCATTTTATGGCCCCGGCGGAATCGAATGAAGCGCCGTGCTGAACCTAGCTTCAGCGCTCAATAAATGTTTGAGAATATTAGTTTTCTATCAACAACTAATTCACTAACCCATCTCTTGTATCGAAACATGCATCCACGTTTGCACATCCTGTGCCTCTACCTGTTGTCGTTATGTCCACAGTGGCCGCCGGGAATGTGGTGTAAATGTAGTCTAACCAGCAAGAGCTCAGCGGACAACCCTCCCACTTCCTCGGGTTTCTTAAGAGCACACATTCTTGGGAGCCATACTGAGGGCTAATTTACAGCAAAAAAATGAATTACAATTTTTTTTTAAAAGCAAATATGGGTCATTTTTATATTATTTGATCATTAATGGACAGTAAAGTGTTTGTTACATTTGTTACATGTGTTACCCTTCCAACTCTGCACATATAAGTACAAAGATTATTCTAACTACTCATTAAACCAATTAGACTTGTCTTGATACAATCGTAATAACGGGAAAGACATGCAATACTCTCGGGTGGCATTAACGGCAAAGACAGCTTGAGTGACAAAGAAGGACCGTTCGAAAAAAGAACGAGGGGAAAAAAGAAACTGAAGACACTAAGCTCCATTTGTGTTACTTTTCATGGGAAAGGCATATTAACAGGAGAAAAATAGTATATATCCCAAAATGCAATTAGCATCTTCACAAAACATGTTGTAAATCATGACACTTCATATTGGACACGTAACGGTAAAGATGTTTTAGCATTGAAAGTTGAAACATTACTTTAGAATGTTTTTTTTTTTTTTTCTTGAAATGACCAATAAGTCAAATACTCAGATCATTAACAATTATTAGAAACTCAAGGAACTTGAGTGGGCCATGTCTTTTCTGTTATTGATCGAATTACGTTATTATGAAAATGACCCATATACCTGAAATACTGTATGTGACGGCCAAAGGGAATGACCTTTACGCTGTGTGATAGAACGTGCAAGTGAGGAAGCAGAGTTTGTAAACCCAAGCAACATTTGCTCGAAAAACAATTTGGTGCACCGATTTGTTAGTACCACTGTACTTTTTTTAAGAATGCAGTCAAATGTCTGAGTACACAAAAAGTCATTACATACAATTCTCAATCAGAGGTTGCCAAATCTTACCTCAAAACTGTGGTTGCTAAATTGTCCAATTTTATAAGTGTTATAAAAGAATAATTCAGCTGAATACGGTCACAGCATTTCAGATGCACCAGTTCCAAGTTCCATTCTAAGGCTGATATATTAACAAAGGTTTATGAGGGCAGAGCAGTACATATGTAAGTTTGGCCTTATAGCTGACCTTACAATGCACTTAGTATCCTGTACAGGGAGTAATGCTGCAGCCACTCCCACTCGCCATTTATTTCAGCTAAAGACCGCCAAGCACTCATAAATCAGCATTAGGAACCTCGCTCAGTCTCCTACTCTCATTTAGATCCCCACCTTGTCTTTCCTTCTATCTTTTTGGCCGATTAACTCATTGTTTTATTTTCCCTGGAATAGTTAAACATCACAACCACTAGAAAAATCTGAATGCCTTACTTAATATAAGCTGTGTCTTTTTTTTACCCAAACGCTCCCTATGTCCTTAAATGTCCCATCTTACCGGTCGGTTGTTTATGTTGCACACCTAGTGCACTCCCTCCACCCAATTCGCTCACTCGCTTTGAAAATTCCTTCCACTGCAGATAGAGAGAAATGCCTACGCAGGTATCGGCACCTCTATTGATTTTAATTAAGCTAATTAGTTAATTATTTCAAGGATCAAATGGGGGCATCCATTACCGCACAGCGAGAGAATTGTGTGAGTGTGTGTGGTGTGCAGTTGTGGATGGCGTAGGAGAGTGGGTTTTTCTGGTCATGGTGGGGACAGTGGAGTTAATGTGGTAATGAAGACGATCAATTATCACTCACAGCAAAGTCATTAACAACAACATTAACCACCGCAACCCCTTGACCTCCAGTGTTGTCTTTTACATGTCTCGTTGTCCATCCAAGCTGCTACCACTTGAGCAGATATACATATGTGTGTGTGCGTGTGTGTGTGCGTGCGCGAGAGCGAGTATGTGCATGTGGGCATAATAGAAGAATATAGGTTGCGCAGCAAAGGAAGGGTTTTTAATGCTTATAACTGAATTTCCAGCACCTCACACTGGCTTCAACACTACAATACTGTTTTTGTACATATACATGTTACATTGGCTAGCCTAAAGTCTAAATATGTTCTCAGAGATCAAAAGCGGGTGACATGAACTTTAATCTTATTTAAACTGTTTCTATCGATCTGTCAATGTTGGTGTGCACAATTATAAATGCCGATTTGAAGGCATCCCTTTACACTGAAGCAACGCTGGAAAATTAAGGCAATTCTGATCAATTCGGTTTTAGAGATAGCTTTGTATGGCATTTTAAGGGGTACAAGTCATCATACAAGTTATGGCCTTTTGATCAAACGTGCGAGTGCATGTGCTAAAATAAATTAAATGACATCATGAGAAAAAAAATAAAACAACAAAGAAGAAGAAAGAGAATAGTAGTTTTTTTTTCGAAGGTGAGCAGAGAACAGGAGGAAGTAGTTCCCTTAACTTGTCATCCAAATCTGAAAATACCCTGCAACAATTGAACAATAATTGTGTTCAAGGGTGACTTATTGTTTTAAATGCACATCTAGCGGTCTAAAGTCAAGATTCAAGATTATACTGAATCTATCTAACCTGTGGCCAAAGATTTGCATGTTTTTCTGCATAGTTTAAACTACTAACCACTCATTTCAAATGATCATTTGAGTCCTTCTGGTACAATGAGTGTTTCATTGATTATAAATTGTGGTGTTTTGAAGGTAGACCAATGATAGCTATATAGCATATTTCAGACAATAGCTCAACAAAATGGTCTATTAACTCATTCACTGCCAGCCGTTTCCTGAGCCGGGAACCTCTAAACCTCCAGGCATTTTCTAGCACTTTCACTGACTTTTCAAGCCCCACAGAATATTGTGTACTATGACGATGTAAACATCAAAACCAGCAAATGAAAGATCAGACTCTCTTCTTTCATCAGAAAAAAAATAAGTTTGTCACTATCTTATATATCGTTCTTTAGTAATCACCAATCAAATATAGGCTACTTTCAGCCAAATCTGTTTCTGGAAGAAAAAAAACTGAAAACACAGCCTTTTTGTGAAAGCAAAAGGGAAAAGAACAATGACTTGGACACCAATCTTTTTTTTTTCTTTTGTGAAAATCTCAAACATTTGAACATAAAACAACACTGAGAAAGTACTTTTGACAGAAAAATAATTTCTTTTCAAGTATAACTATGTAAAGAATTTACATTGGACAAAAATGCATGAACAAATGGGGCTCCAACATTTTTTTCCTCCAAATTCTCCTTCTCTACCGTTTGCTCAATAGTCCAGGTTTTTATTACCTTGTGCATAAAATCTAGCAAAGTTTGATCCACACATGGATTTTATTTTTCTGTTGGTAGTGAATGGGATCTTGTGTGGTTGTCATTCTCCTTGAATCCAGTCTCTACTTTTGCTTGGAGCACAACCTGTGCAGTTTAGAAATATAACTATCACTAGAAAAATACATTGTTGAAATTTCTGTCGTGGGATGTGGGAAACAAAAAAAATAGGCGATACGCCTGGCAGAGTGACAATTTGGTGTCAGAAAGTTGGTCTAAACTTATGTCTTCTACTCAGACCACGTCTAACTGCCGGCGCAAGCAAGACCGTGATTTTGGTTCATTTGACTGGAGCAAAGGCAGATAGATACTAAGCTCCGCTGACATACAGTATTTCAGTCGCCAGCAGTTATCACCAGCTCATTCTGTATAACCGTTCACATGTTATAATGATCCACTCGGGCACGGCACACATTGTCCTCTTCAGCACAGAGATGTCAAAACTGTCAGATACGCCACATTTAAAGGGAATGTCATTTTGATTGGCGGTGAATGATGTTGGCTGTAAAAACTCCCACAGTGGCGCAACTTGCCCACTATCAGATCTTTCAGGCTACGCTGGTCTACAAAATTACCAACCCTGGTCTAACCCGCCTCTGGTGCACAGTTGTGCTGTCCGCCATGCTGGATTTATACCGTTCATGAAAATAGGGCCCTGGATGTTTTAAAATATGGTCCCAACAGGAAAACAACCAGTAATGTTGTACAGTGTTGTCTATTGTACTCACACAGACTGTTCTCGGACAAAATGTCGATAAAAGATCTTGATTATTGATAATAATGTACTAACGACATCTAAAACAGATGAATGAATAGGTAGATGAAATTATGTTTGGCTTCCCCCTTGACCTACATCTTGTTACACAAAACATATTTTATTTCCTCCAAAACTCATTATTTACAGTATGTAATTTAAAGCTATGCTTTTTATAATAGATACATAGCATAGATTTTCCTTATAACGTGGAAAACTAGGTAGCTGCAAGAATTGTCACGGGTACCGGTAAGTGCTGGACATTTCTATCCTAGAAATATGATTTCTCAATAAAAACATGGTGACTGCCTCTGGGAAAAAAAACGCTACGTATGTCCAAGACCTTCAAAATCTCTGAAACCATAACTGAATAAAATTATTTTCTCTCTTTTAGAGTTCCTTGCTGCGACTTAATTGATTCTTCCTAAAAGACAAATTTTCACAGCATTGCTGATGTCATTTCTAACCTTCAATTAGGTTTTCCATGTCAGTAAGTAAAAAGTTACCTACCATACAGCATGATGATGTACCATAATGATGTAACCTTTCAGATATTCAACAAGGTAAAGGTCAACACCAGTTACAATAAATCTCATTATTTTCAAAGTACTGTAGTCTCTCATTCAAGCTTGTGTTATGCCAGTGAGGAATATGACGTACTGTACATCCACCTGCCTATGTAGTAGAACCAACAGAGCATTCACAGTAATCTAAGGCACAGAATGTGAAGACCTAAATGTCATAAAATTATGAATACAAACAAAAACACTGTATAGAGACATTTAAAATTCAACTCAATTGTACGTCAACAAGAACTTACACGACGGTACCATCAGATGCTAGTGAAGCTCCTATTACAGAGTTCATTGCATTGTTTACATGCTGGAAAGGTCCATAAGTAGCTCTAAATGCTCTTCATTTGATTGGATTTCATATTATGGACATCAGAGCAGAAATACACTGTTGTCCCCGGATGACTATAACGGACTGTTGAGTAAGTGACTCAATTTGTTTGTATTTGTTTATAAATTGAGATGGTGAAAACATCCAAAGAAGCATAAACAGACAGCAAGAGCATCATGTAAATTGGGTGAAAATGGAGATTCAAAATTAGTCAACACAATGGAGATGTTTATCATCTTTCACACAGTTTTCTTCAGCTTTCTCGAGAAGCTGTTTTGGTCATGGTCAATACCAAAACTGTTCTAACGAGCCGGCAGAAGGATTTTTATTTCGAACAAAGAAATGTCAAATGTCATTGAAGCAGATCTGCAATTTTGTCTTCGTCTACACCACAGCAGCAAGAATAAGGTCTTGGTAATTATCAATTTAAGTGGGCATGTATTTTGCAATATAAACATGTTTATTATGCAGCCTATTAAGGGAATGCTCCAAAGAAAACATAGAAAAAATAAATGTAGCGCATTGTACGGCAATGACCTTTGTAAACAGTATGGAGAGGACACACGCTACCCTTCTGACCTCCACCACAAAAGCAGATAACTACAACCCCAATTCCAATGAAGTTTGGACGTTGTGTTAATCATAAATTAAAACAGAATACAGTGATGTATGTCCGACCTATATTTAATTGAATACACTACAAAGACAAGATATTACGTGTTACAACAGCGTGGCTTCATAATAAAAGAGTGCGGGTACGAGACTGGCCTGCCTGCAGTCCAGACCTGTCACCCATTGAAAATGTGTGGCGCATTATGAAGCGTAAAATACGACAACGGAGAGCCCGGACTGTTGAACAGCTGAAGCTGTACATTAAGCAAAAATGGGAAAGAATTCCACCTACAAAGCTTCGTGTCCTCAGAAAAAAAAGTTTGTCACACTAATTGTCACAAACTTTTATTGAAAGGCGATGTAACACAGTGGTAAACATGACCCTGTACCAGCTTTTTTGGAACATGTTGCAGCCATAAAATTCTAAGTTAATGAATTAGTTGCTAAAAACAATAAGGTTTATCAGTTTGAACATTACATATCTTGTCTTTATAGTGTATTCAATTAAATAGAGGTTGAACATGATTTGCAATTCATTGTATTCTGTTTTTATTTATGTTTAACACAACGTCCCAACTTCATTGGAACTGGGGTTGTACTTGCATGTGCTGTATAATAGACTGTAACTACTTTTGCAAGTGAAAATTCAGACAAGCTCGTCCAAAAAGCCTGGCCATTATTGAACCCAGCTCACACAAAGTAGCCATGACATCGTTCTGGTATTGATTTAATTAAAAAAAAAAAAAAAGATTGACATATTTATTGGCGGCACGGTGGCCGACTGGTTAGAGCGTCAGCCTCACAGTTCTGAGGTGCAGGGTTCAATCCCCGTCCCCGCCTGTGTGGAGTTTGCATGTTCTCCCTGTGCCTGCGTGGGTTTTCTCCGGGCACTCCGGTTTCCTCCCACATCCCAAAAACATGCATTAATTGGAGACTCTAAATTGCCCGTAGGCATGACTGAGAGTGCGAATGGTTGTTTGTTTCTATGTGCCCTGCGATTGGCTGGCAACCAGTTCAGGGTGTACCCCGCCTCCTGCCCGATGACAGCTGGGATAGGCTCCAGCACACCCGCGACCCTAGTGAGGAGAAGCGGCTCAGAAAATGGATGGATGGACATATTTATTCTTAAATAAATAATAAAATATTTCATAAATATCCCTCCTTGTCTTGTTGCAGTTTAGATGTCCATCTGTCATGATCTGTGCCCTGCAGTTCCTCCTTTGGAGCTTGGGTGGCGCTTTGCACCCTGCATCTCCTCTCCTCTCTCACTCTCTCTCTCTCTCCTCCCCCCCAGCAATCAGCATCCCCTTGGTTGCGCACCTGTCTTCAATTAGCACTCATCACTGCCTGCATATAAGCCTGTCAGTTCCGGGATGTCGTCACCTGAGTATTGACACTTGTTGGTGACTCACCGGCCGACTCTCGTACTTTCAGGTTCCCGCTCCCTGCTCACTCCTTGTCCCGACAGTCCACCACCTCGCTTTGGATATCCTTACCCTGAGCCAACCCGCAATAAACCATTCTAAATCTACTCCCTCCGCCTCAGTCTGCTCTGGGGTCCAATCCAATTCATATACAATTTCGAAACGTGACAGAATACTCGGGCCATGATGGACTCAGCAACTACAGAAGCGTGGAGGGAAGCGCTCGCCCACCAGGGCGCTCATATAAGCAGAGGAGACGAAGCCCGCCGCGAGATCATGGAATTACTAAACACCCTTACACAACAAGTATCCCTCCTGTCCTCCCAGAGCCTCCTCAGCAATGCTCCCGTACGTATTCCTCCTGAGCCCGTAGCCTCTGACCAACCCCGCCTCCCGTACAAAGAGCCTCACGTTCCTCCTCCTGAACCTTACTCAGGAGACCTCAGTTCATGTAATCAATTTTTACTAAACTGCACATTAGTATTCGACCTACAACCGCTGAGCTATCCTACCGACAGATCTAAAGTCGCATACATCATCAACCGCCTGAGCGGAAGAGCTGCCAAATGGGCCCCTGCGCGTTGGCATAACTCCTCCCCGGTACTCACCTCACTAGACTCCTTTATGGCCAAACTCAAGAATGTTTTCGATCACCCGGTGAACGGTAGGTAAGCCACTTGGCGCCTCCTAGCTCTCACCCAAGGTTTGAGTTGCATGGCATCTTACTCAATTGATTTCCGGATACTCGCGAGTGAATGCGGGTGGGACGACACAGCGGTAAGGAGGTTTCAAGGGGTTATCAGAACAACTCAAGAACGAGCTCACGACCAGGGACCCTAGTGAGGAGAAGCGGCTCAGAAAATGGATGGATGGACATATTTATTCTTAAATACATAATAAAAGTAAGTGACTTCCCTCGAGAATTTAATTTCGTTAGCCATCCAACTCGACAACCGCCTCCGAGAGAGCGCTTGTGAGCGAGGAACAAAGATGCGTAGTTTTCGCTCCACCCACAGGGGCTCATCAATGAAAACAATTTTGAAACTACCACTATGGAATTAAAATAGAAACACGCTATAAGCAAATGAATCAACGACACCGCCCACCCCCCCCGCCCCCCCCAAAAAAAAAAAAAACACACGCCTACACACACACACACACACACATACACATCCTCAATTCCCTTGATCACCTCAGTGGGGAAATAATGAAAGTTCCCCAGACATATTGGATGGCAGGATCAGGAGACATCTGTTTTATTGAGCTGTGTGTTGGTCCATTGAGATGAAGAATATGTGGTTTAACTGGGCCATATGTGGGGTGGCAGAGTCAATAACCTAACAGAGCAGGTAGTGCTTCTTTTACTCTCTAAGAGTGACACCCCTCTGAGGACAGTTAACTGACGTTTTCAATCCACACCAGCAATCTATTGCCTTCTAAGCATGTCGACTCGGAGAGCAGAACTTTGCTCATGCTACGTTTACATGATGTTCCCGACGGCCATGGCAATCACATTTCAGGCCACCGTGGACAAAATGGGATGAACATTAGGGGGGGGGGGACAGTACAGGTAACCCACGGTACAGTCCATTCGTCATTTTTGGGACCACAGCTCAGCTATTGTACTCAATAGATGTTAATGATTTCCCATATGCACTGTATAGAACAATGCAGCTCTGGAAATCTATGCTGATGACACTGCAATGCATGTTTCTTCCAAAGATGCTGCGTCTGTCAACAAGTTGCTGCAAGAAGATCTTATTTTAGTTTCGAATTTGGTCTGTGAAAATAGGCTAAAGATTAATGTCTCAAAAACAAAGATTATCATGGTGGGCTTTAGATACGTGCTAAATTTCAATCCGGAACTGCATCTAGAATTGCATGGCACATTTATTGAACAAGTTAGAGAGGTCAGATTATTAGGTGTGTGTATTGATCAGACACTTTCGTGGTCATCGCAAATGAATAAAAATTGTGTATGCATGAGGGCTTGTCATGGATGGTGGTGAAACAAAGACTGGCATGTAGTCTGGTGACATTTTTGTGTAACATTTATTCCGGTAGAAAACCTAAGAATCTAAGAGAAACCTAAGAAAAACCTAAGAAACCTAAAAGTGTTCGCTTTACTTTGCCTCTACCCAGAACAAATGCACTATTGTTTGTTTAGTTATGTTTCTTCAGTTAATGAAAATGTAGTTTCTTATCTTCCCACCTTTGCTGTTGTTTTTGTTTATTTGTTGTATTTATGTAAATTGTTGTTGTTTTTCCGACCCCGGGAAGAATAGTCTTCACCTTGGTGACTAATGGTGATCCTATTAAAACTTAAACTTCGACAGCTCAATATATTTTTGTACATGTTTTGTGTATAGAGAGAAAAAAATCTCTCTTAAACATATCTGTTCTGCTATGCAAGATTTGTCCCATTTTACCATGTTTTCGTGGTTCTGATGGTGAATTAGGGTGTATGGTAGCCGTTTTGTCCTATTAAATCACAGCACATAACATTGTCTGATGATTTGAGGGGCCCGGTGCAATACGTTTCACCCAAATTAGGCTGCGATAGCAACTGGAAACGTAATGTAAATGTCGCATTAGAAGGGAAGGTGAGAGAACGCATTATCAAGATCCAGGGGTGCAGCGCTGATGCCACTCGTGCCTCCTCTGTCTTATTGAATAATGCATCATTATAACCACAGGCTTGTTGTTAGAAGGACTTTGCTGGTTTCTTGACATAATGATTGCCCTACTTTTATCATGTGCAAGAGGGGGTATTGAATTGGCATTAATGTTTCAAATGTTTGCTACCAGCCAAAACAAAAGCCTAGAGATAATATAAACAAAAAGCCTTGCTAATAAAATCAAAGATCTAAAAAAAAAAATCATGCTTTTAATAAGAAGAGAAATGTGACAACCACACTGTATCCCATCAAGCAGTCTCCATTTATTTAGGATCCTGCATAAGCTATGAAAGATCAACAAATCAACAAGGTTCATATTGTAAAGTCAGTTTCAACTGATTTTATGAGTTATTGTTTTGATTGAGTTGCCTTCTTCTTACCGGCCAATTTATCAAGTACACCTGTAAATTCGACTAATAAGAACCAACGGTAACTAACAGTTACCTTATTTAGCTACTAACTATTAGGAATAATACTCAGTAGGCGGAGCATAACTTTACAAATTATTATTTTGGTACACACCCCTCTCTTCGACAACGTTTTAGGAAAACCTCTGAAAGGGAACATATGAAAAATTGACTTAAACTCTACAGATCACATAATTTCATAAAAATAGGGTCTCTGGAGTGTCTGCCCACCCATCAGCGTGACATTACAAAACCAAAGTAAATCTTTTGTCATCTGCTTATTTCCGAAAATGTATCAATGAGCGAGCCATTCTGCACTTCCGCTCCACTGTTTTGTAACAGTTGACACAATAACTAGCCCCAAATTGAGTTTTTTTTACCAATGACTCGACAGCCAGGGTGGACAAAGTTCCATTGCGAAAGAGCCGCCTTGAAGCAGCTGCCGAAGCACTGTCATGTATCGTCATGGTCCAGGTCGGCATTGCAAATGAGAATGTGTTCTCAATTGCGTTACCTGGATAAATTAAGGTTTAATTCATGAATTAATTAAAATGTAAAAGACCAAGGTAAACACAGCTGCAGTGTTAGCACAGATTAGCCTTAGCTAACAGGGTTAACAGCATTAGCGTCTAATAATAACGTTATAATATTGTTTTTCCCAACTTGTGGGCCGGAGTGTGGTGGGCATTTGTTTTTAATTATATCATGCACTACACAAATTGACAAATGTAATTCAACTGCTTGGTAATGAAGTGCTGCATCCATCAGTTATAATGCAATGGAATCTCTATGGGCGCTCACTTTAAGTGTGTATTGTGGGGAGGCTATAGTTAAAAAAAAGTATAATATGTCACCTTTAAATTGTTTTTAAGTAATTCTGTTTAAAAAAAAAACAACAACATGTAACTACATGGTGAGTAGCTTCACAATGACGATCAAATTTGAGGTCATGACATTCTATTATGCGTTATGAACTTGAAAATTTAAACAATCTTCAATTTAGGTTTACAATTTCAGATACAAGGAAAAGCTGAACATGTGATAGTTAGGAAAGAACAAACCTAAAGTGGGTTGAATGACTGCTTCTTTTTCAGTGGAAAAGCTTTATGATAAAGTGTTCGCGTCAGCCTTCAGGACAAGGGAGCTGCTGGGTTCTAAACACATAACCTTGTTAAGAAGGTCTTTGAATGGGCCCGGCTGACCAAAAGCCGTATATAAAACCTTGTTACACTTCCTTTGATGCACAGCCCAGCTCACACAGACTACATTCTGTCGCTAAATTATGTCACAAGACAATCCTGATGATTAGAAAGCTTGCTTTTTTTACATTTGAGTTTGGATCAGTGTTCCTGATCTGTGCCACTCAGATGGAAACATAATGTAATTTGCCACCTGTTACAAGTGCCACAGCTTTATGAAAGCGGCCCGCTGCACTTCCTCCTGCCATTTGTCTGACAGAACAGAGGTCATCTCCTTATGACCATGTCACAGGGAAGAGGATGTTCGTGCATTTGTATTGGATGTATGGTAACCCAATAACAAGAGATGATGGTAGTAAATTATGCTACACAAAATCAGCTCATTTGGTTAGTACTTTTCTTTGTGTTCTTCTTGCTTTTTTAAATAAATGCTGAATCCAGAGTGCTGTTTGGAAGCAAATACTACAACAGTGTATTTTTTTTTGATTACCTGAATATGACTCAAATGCTCCCCTCCTGGAAGCCGTCACCTTATCGTGGTGGAGGGGTTTGTGTGTCCCAATGATCCTAGGAGCTAAGTTGTCTGAGGCTTCAGGCCCCTCGTAGGGTCACCCATGGCAAACAGGTCCTAGGTGAGGGACCAGACAAAGCACAGCTCCAAAAACCCCTATGACGGACAAAATGAATGGATCTAGGTTTCCCTTGCCCGGACGCGGGTCACCGGGGCCCCCCTCTGGAGCCAGGCCTGGAGGTGGGGCTCGAAGGGGAGTGCCTGGTGGCCGGGCCTGCCCCCATGGGGCAATGCACCCGACCCCTATGGCCCTTTCCCATGGTGGTGAGCCAATGGGAAGGGGGACCCACGTTACCCTTTTGGGCTGTGCTCGGCCGGGCGTCACCATAAGGGGTCTTTGAGCCGTGCTTTGGCTGGTCCTTCACCTAGGACTTGTTTGTCATGGGTGACCCTGCCAGGGGCATGAAGCCCCAGACAATTTAGCTCCTAGGATCATTGGGACACACAAACCCCTCCACCACGATAAGGAGGGGTTCCAAGGGGTTCCAATCCTAATACAGGAAATGGATTTTGGCATAAACCTCGGAAATGTCCAAATTAATAGACAAGGCCTGGAATAAAATTAATCTAGCTCTTAAATAAATTGGAATACATTTTGTACTTTGTAAACAGCAAAGAAGACAATATCCCCTTATCTCAATAGAATGTTCTAAAGTAACCTTGAGTAAACAGAAGACATTTTTGTAACAATTCTGTAAGACTTTAAAAGAGTTTGAAAGTGACAGCAAAATCAGCTTTCCAAGTGGTGTCATTTAGGAAGAAAGATGTAGCCTACTGTCAACCTGAGAGATCAAGGGGGAATTATTTGTTGACTTTACATGCATATTAAAATAATAATAATAATAATAATGTCACTATCGTTCAAACAATATACAGTAAATCTCAAAAGTGATCATTTCTATAGTTGTAAAGGCAGTACTTTCTAATCAGCTCTAACTGCAGGTGTACCTAATTAAGTGTCCAATCTTCTTACCTGTCAGCATCACGTCTGGCCTTGCAGTTTTGTCCAATTGCAGGCATCTCAACCTTTGCTCGTGCAGTATTTTGAATTCCTTTAAAAGTTGTTTCAGGGGGACAGGCTTAACGTAAAGCAACTGCCTTTTTATCCTCATGAGTGTAAAGTTGTTGTTGTTTTGTGCCTGGGCTTTCGTGAAGCTGAAGGAGCAAAGACTCATAGTGGTGTGGTAAACAACAGTACCACATCTCGAGACAGTATCTGTCAGTTGCTGTGCATTTTAAACGGTTATCTTTTTAGCACTGCATTCGTTTATAACATGGTCTCTATGTGTGGTTACCACAACAGAAAAAGTACAATACATTTGATTTTTAAGGACACGCTCTCAATACAAGTTTACCGTCGCGTTGACGTTCCGTGACCTGATTGGCTACATTTCCCTAGCGTGACGCTTATTTGTGACGTTTCATCACACCATTGAGCCAATCCTTTTATAAGGCGGGATCTATGTTTGCTACCCGGAAATATTCGGTGTCGTCTGTCAGGATTACAGAAGAATTCCTCGTACACATTGAATTTACCTTTTACACCGTGAAATGGGTAAATATTTACCTTCTGTCTCTCGGAAACGAGGTGTTTTTTTTATTTTATTATTTTTATTAAATCCAATACGTAATCTGCTCCAGAACGCCCTGCTTGTTTTGAATTGCATAAATGTATGTACGTGCCGACAACATCGACCTTTTGTCAGTACTGTCAAATTTAGTATTGTCGTCATTTGTTATATTTGCCCCCCGAGATTAATGAGACCACCACGAGAATGCTAGCATTGAGTGCAATGTGATGCTAGCATTGAGTGCAATGTGATGCTGCACCGTAAACTTGCACAATATTTGTCACACTCCTCCGGTAATCAATGCCAGGGATCAAAGTCTCCGACATGGCGATTCAAGGCTAAATTGATTTTATTGATTTTGGACTATTCACTTCATCATTTCTCATCCCAATCATCACTCCTCTATACTCTTATCCGACCTGCGATTATAGCTGCTTTTTTTTTTTTTTTTTTTTTTTTTTTTTTTTTTTTTTTTTCGCCAGTGGCTTTGAATGCGCTGCTTTCACATAAACTAATCCCCTCTGTGATTATCTAATAATGCTCTCTTCCTTATTATCAAAATGGAGCAGATTTAAGGGTTTTCAAGACTGATGGGTGCCAAACAAAAAATAAAAAATTAAACCAGGAGACAAAGCAATTTTAAGGAGAGCGTGGAATGCGACTCAGATGAAAACACACGCCTCTGGAGCTTAACGTTTAGGGTCTCTCAATGTATTTTGTTGTTGTTTGTGTCCAATGAGTGTGTCATTCAAGTAAAATTGCATTGTAATCTTAATCTGGGGTCATGATGGGTTTTTACCAGAAATGAAAACATGTCATGGGATATATATCCACATATATGTTCCTACAGGGCATAGTTTATATTATATATCTTACTGTTATGTGTAATAATGTAGTTGGGCCGTTGATTTGATTCACTCTAACAATCAAATGTTTACGTCAGGTTTACATAGATTTGGACTACTCGGGAGTCTACATTCACCAATAATGTGAATATAATGTAAAACATGACATTACTTTTTTACACAGTGCAAAACATGTACATCGCGAGGGCACACATACATGTACATCTCAATAAATTTAGAATAGTGTCAAGCTTAATTTAGTTAGGTAGTTCAATTCAAAATGTAAAAGTCATTATAATAATGCTCTACTGCTGTTTGCTGCCAGGTTGGCATGACAAAAGAACGTGTTCTCCATTGCCTTACCGGGATAAAGAGAGGTTAAAAATAAATGATGGCTTCAGTGACGACAAGCAAACGAGCTCAACTACGGCGTAAGCCACGATGGAGTGAACGTGTGCAGTTTTGAGAGCGATACACACAGTAGATAGCGATTACGTCTCCAAAGAAGAGGTCAAACTTTCTTCCTATAAGATCGACTCTTACGTTGTCACTCCCAGTTGTACTTTCTTAAAAGTCTGGCAGGATTGTTAATGAGCAGGTTAACCTACTAATGTTGTCTGCACTTTAATTTAAAAAAATAAAAATAAAAAAATACTACCGCTGGTAGCTATTGTATAGCATACAGTAGTCATTTTGTGCATTGGTCCATGGCCTATTGTAAAGCTATTTGACATCAACATTTTATTTAATATTAATTATTCTTAATTAATTACTTTAAGAACTCTGCGATGTTCATGCAGCAACCTGTTTCTGCACTTTTCTGCACTGCCAATTTAAAATATTGTCGAACTTTTTCAATAAAGAGATGGAAATTAACATGTTATTTTTTATCTGATTAATCAAAAAAACATTCAACCGATTCATCGATTATTAAAATGATTGTTAATTGCCGCCCTACATTATAATTTACAGCAAACAAAAACCCCAAATTCCCCATCTCTAGGAATTAGAATATTACCTAACAAACAATCAAGAAACAATTGAAATAATTTTTAATGTAGAATTTAGGGAGAAATGTTTTCTTTTGAAAAGGATTTTACCAAGTGTTTAATGAATCTATATACTGTATGAGTACTGAAATACATTGAATTTTCTGCCATTTATTGAGATGTACCTGTAATTTAGATGTACCTTTACCTTCCAAGCATAGTAGATTAAGTAAAGCATAAAACATTTTTTGCATGTCAAATGTTATGTTGTAACTAATGTATATTCTCTTGGTGTCCAGATGTTAATGTTGGCCGTACCCCATGGCTCAAAGGAGTCTTGGGTGATTAGAGAAAGAGAGGAGACTTGATCGAGCATTAGTGTGTGAATACACAGACATGCCTCGAAGACCCCTCTGTGCATTTGCACACATTCATTTTTCATGAAACCCACTCATAACAATTAGTCTGGTTACCGCCTGGGTAATCTTAGCATCTGCGCAATGCATTTGGTCGGCCGTATGACATGACTCTTTTAAAAGTTTTGAGTTTGATGTCCTCATTCGTTTTCATAGCGAGGACATTAGCAGCTCTTGGCTAATAGGGCCACGAGCCTTCCTGGCCAAAGAAGAGGAATAAAGGGGGTGCGGTGGGGGGGAGGCCATGACAGTCCAAAGTGCTCAGGAAAATAAGTTTGATTTGCTCAAGCTTACATACACATTAATTTACATGAGAAATAGAAGTTGGAAAATTGGAAACCAGCACACTTATTTGCTTCATCTATTTTTCGGTGTCAATATTTTACACTAACGACGATGGCCAATGCCCCTTTTTCCATTGCAGGTTACTCTACTTGCTTCAGTTTGGAATGGTCAGTTTTCCACTTTGAATAAGTACCCTGTCAGTAGTCACAGGAAACTGTAAAAGCCATGCCATGCAGCGTAGCATGGCACACTAACAAACAACAAAAATGGAGAAGGGTCCAGAATGGAGCCAGATTGATTATAAACCGGGGAGATTATCGGCGCCGGTATTCGGCATTTTGACGCATATCGGTATGGGCCTTATTTTTTAATATAGTTCTTGTTGTTGTTTGTTTGTTTGTTTTTAAATCCCACAGCTGATCGGTGATCAATTCAGAACTGGGTTACTGGACTTTTAGTTAGATTTTTTTAAAAGAGGAGTTCTGTTGCCTAAACCTGTTGCAAATCTGAAAAGCTGTTCAAGAAAAAGAAAATGCTCAAAAGCATTTAAACAAAGTGTTGGAGTTTGTACTATTCAGAATTTTGATGCCAATATTTTCCCTTTATTGCAAATGAATATCTGCTCCAAATATCGGTTATCGGCCTCCCTTACTACTAATAATCGGTATCTGGATGGGCCGTGAAAAAAACATATCAGTCTGTCTCTTAATTTGTGAAGCAAAATGGAATTGCCTTTTTAGCATCCCCCAGTTTCCTTTAACCCCCTGCTCTTAACACCCCCATCCCGTCCCAAGACACCAAAGGTCAAGAAGAAAGTGATGTCTTCCTCTGCCTATAGGGTACTCCCTGGATGCCTTGCATCTCACTATGGCAGATATGCTCCAGGAATGTTCTTTATTGTGACCGTCAGTCTCAAGGTCAGCTCCTATCTGTCGCCCCCCCCCCATTTTCTTCCTCTTCAGCCATCTTTGCCTCCAGTTTTTTTCTTTCACTGTATCAGTAAACAGTAACACCCCACCACAGCTGGGGGTTTCATGATGCCTTGTCTGACGTATCTGTCTTTTTAATCAGTCCTTTTGCCGCTCCATATTTCTTGTGGGTGATTGAAGCAGACTTTTTAGAGGACTGGGGCAGCTGGGAGGCTTCTGTGTGCGTTTTGTTGCCTGGCATCTGCCTTCGTCACACCGGTCATAGCCCTATTTAGCTCGGAGCAATATTGCACTGTGTTCCCGCTGTGGATTGGAGATTGTTGTTTTTGTCAGTCAGCCATGCCATTCAGCTTTGAGTATCTGCACTCATCTTTTGTCTGAACAGCATGCACACGGGAAGAAACAACTCTCATCCGACCTGAATCACAATAAACTAAATACTTTTAAAAAGGTTTTATCATATCCCTGCTAGAATTTCTTTTTTTTTTTGTCCTGTTTCGCATTCCTGACTTTTTCCACGTAGCCTTGTGACTCTGCAAACGATGGTGTTTTGTGTCTGCATTGATTGGTTGCCTGGCTGACCCGCAAGAGAATTATTAAGTAAGTCGACCACATGTATGTGTGATTTTGTACTAGTGAGCTTCCACTTCTTTTTGTGCAACTGCTATACAATATGGCTCGGACGCCCTGTACTCCAAAACGGTATGTGACATTTGACTATTACACAAGAAGCATGGATTTTTAGATGTCCACAGTATAAGCCCTGTAAATTCAAATGCTTAATTTTTATAGGCACTCCAGCATTGACTGAAGTGTCTGCTCGTTATATATCTGGCAAGTGCTGCAAGTCTGAAAGGAAACTGTCAATAGTAATCCCCAGCTATTGATATGGCAGTGGGCCGGAGATGTAACTTGGCCCCCCGACTCTGCGCTATCCCTCAAATCCCACTACATCATAATTACATTAATATTGACAGACTCTTGACAATAGTCACATTACTATTGATAGGTAGCTGTCAATACAGTGTTTTCACAAATAAAACATATTCATTCATAACTTGTAAACTGCTCGATAAAAGGCTTTGAAAAGAGTATTGGACCCGGCTAGGTTTACTCCTCCTAGCAGTGCTGTTGTTGATACTGTGGTGGGGATTTTCAGCACCTGGCTATGTGTGTTTGTGCATCTACGTGTGTGTGTGTGCATGCGCGCACATGCGTGGCGACGGATTGATAGATTACGTTATCGCCGTATTAGCGCTCCCCATGGATCAAGGCTACTCTTGACAAACATACTGTAAATAGTCCAGACACACACGCCACATAATCTGCACTTTTTTCACATGAAGGCAAAACTTTAAGATTAAGTTAAACAAATGAAGCCTGTTTATTGGTTGAACACACTTTGAGGCTACTTTTTTTAATCCAAACTCCTCTTCCGTCACAGGCGAGGTTCTAGTCACTAAACATGGCAGCCTTTTAAATTCACCTCAATGAATTTGTCACACCTGCTTACTTAACACAAATTTCCCCCCCCCCCCCCCCCCCCCCATTTGCCATTTTGTATTGCTAATTCTGACTTCGTTGGATAGTAAATCTTCCATCCATTGAAACATCATGAATACACGGATGGGACCCAACCATTGCTACACATTACATTAGATCTTTCTTTTTTTTTCTTTCTTCCACCTCTGAGCCTTCTAAAGTGACCATCATCTCCCTCTCTTTCTGTCAAAACTGCCATATTTACCCCACTGAAATATCAAAAGCCTCATGACAAATCCTGTTCAGCGAGACACAAAAGCCACTGTCAAAAAGCGCCTCTCTCTCGCTCACTCTGTCACTCTTTTACTCTGTCTCTTCTTGTGTTAGTTAGTCGCCCACATCCTAAGCGTTTCAGTTGAGGAAAGGCCAGATAAAAACTGGGGAACCGAGAGCGCTTTGCGGCACAAAATGGCCCAGACGTCACAATGGCGCGATCCCATATGGAGTTGACTCCGGGGAGAGGAAGATTGTTCCACATTTGGCAGATGTTTACGGTGTACCAGAGACTGTGCCGTTAGCCTAATCTCTCGTGATGTGATTTGTATACACACTGCTATCTCCAGAGGTTGCAGGCACCAGGAGCCCCGGGCTTCGCCGTGTGTGTTTCTTGGATTGTGTGTGTTTATACACTGGAGAGAGACGAAGACCCCTCCCTACCCGTTCCTTTGGATTGCACAGCTCAAAGGTTGCATTAAGGATGGGTTTTATATGTGAAAAGTGATTTCCCTCTGTATGTATGAGGAGAAAATAGCCCACCAAACAAGATGGCCTTCACTTCAAGGGCCCCGATCCTCCTGACAACCAAGTTGTTCCGTACTTGTTTGACTCTGTAGGTACTTTCCTAAGTGTTGCTTATTAAATAGATCTGTTGTTGTGGTGCTGCTGGTTTGATAATGACATCAAGTCATGTAAAGTTTTCTCCACTCAATTAGTTGGCAACTTTGAATAGTCACTTAGGTATGTTGCGTATCCACAACTAAAGAAAGCCTCTTTGAGCTCTCTGTTAAAATGTTAAGTTGTGAAAAAAGATTGACATTTGTTGTGTTTTCTAGCAGGTATGGAAAAGGAGGACATCCAGGTAGGAGGATCTCTCACAGAAACCACTTCTGACCCACTGATCCCCGTCCTGCGCATCACCCAGCTGGATGCTCTCGAGCTCGACTCAGCCCTGGAGCAGCTGCTGTGGACCCAGTTCTCCCATTGCTTCCAGAATTTCCACCCAGGCCTTCTCACGCCTCTGGAACCTGAACTGAAGGCTTTGCTCCAGCTGCTCCTGTGGAGGTTTACGCTGTATCCTGACAGTACCACAGTTGGTCAGTCTTTACTGAGCCTACGCTACCACAACACCCTATCCTCATCTAACCGCTACAAGCCTCTGTCCCAGAGGCAGAAGTTGGCTCTGGTTCTGCTAAAAGTAGGTCCTCGTTGGCTTCACGAGCGATCCCATAACCTCCGACTGTGCCTTGGGTTGACTTCAGGAGGCCCAGTTTCTGAAGGTTACAAAAAGACCCTCCGCAATTCCCTGACTCTAATTTCCGGAGTTGCCCGTCTTGCAAGCCTTGTCAATTTTCTTGTGTTCCTCAGGAAAGGTCACCACCCAGTCCTGGCTGAAAGAATCATTAGAGCGCAAGCAGTTTTTAGCAAGCCAAACGTGACCCGGGACATTACATACCAATATATGAATCGTGAGCTGCTGTGGCACGGCTTTGCGGAGTTCCTCATTTTCCTTTTACCACTCATCAACACAAAGAAACTTAAGGCTACCATATATTCCATTGTGTTCGGGGGGGACAGATGTGGTGTGGACGGTGCACAGGATAAAGGGGGCGCGTGGCAAGAATGCACGCTGTGTGGCGAGTGGCCGACCATGCCTCATAAAGTTGGTTGTCCGCATGTTTTCTGCTACTACTGTATCAAAAGTCATAGTATTGCAAACAGTTGCATCACCTGTCCCAAATGTGGGGCAGAGGCAACACAACTGGAGCCTGTCAAAATAAAGGTGTTTGCCAGGCATTAGATGGAAGCAAATGTGAACGTGGCACCTCTGAAAATTGCGCCCAATGATGAACCAGACTTGTGGAAGTCCACAATTCTCTTCCTGATATCTTGGCTGATTGCTGTTAACATTCCCAAGTTACACAAAGAAGCAGTGTGTTTCAGGCGTGGAAAATTTCAAATACATCCACGTGTGTGTCTCTTATTTAAATGCTGTCAATGAACATACCAAAGAAATGACATTATCATTTGGGTTTTCCCAAATTGTTTAAAGGTATAGTAATCCTACTGTGAACTACTGACTTTGAAGAACGTAATGACCAATTGCCTAAAGAAAATAATAATAATAATTCTCTCATTATTCTTGCATTTAACCAGTAGAAATAATTTTGGTGATCCTAATTGATGTGAGACAAGAACGGTTTAGTCTGATTTAATGTCAGACGAGGGGGTAAAAAAAAGCTCAGGTGTCTTTTTATATACTATATGTAAACATGTGGTTTCAACTGTGTATAGATGGATACCGTAAATAGTATTAAGGATTCATTAATATCTTAAAGTGAGCGAGCAGGATGTAATGATTTTTGACCCTCCTTTTGATTCACAACTGTGTTTGAGTTCACGTTTTTATTATGTCTGTGTTTTTTTTTCTAAATACGTTAATGGTCAATGGTTAATGTATGCGCACGCATTGACAGTCCTCCGTTTCTCAGGCTGGACTTCGGACTGAACTATTTGCCTTTGATGCGCTGGACAGACTAGCGAGAACCCCACAGAGCATATTTGTAATAAAAGAATGTGTTGATTTATGCTCTAAATTCTCTTGGAGTCTGTATATGTGTGTGTTTGTTGAAATGGGAATATTTGTTCTGATGAAAAATGCAGAAAGTCAGCTGAATAAATAATGGGAGGAATTCCTGATGCCTCTCATCATGGCCAAATTAGCATTTGTTGTGTATTTTGTTCCTAAATTGTATTTCAACATCATTAAAATTGATTTGGGGCCTCCACTTGGGTGTTTATTCGGTTAAGTGGAGGAGGGAGATGAGGGAAAGTTATAACAATCATCACACTTCTCTCTAGACAGGCCTGGTCGTTCTAGCTCCCATTATCCATTTTCACAGCACCCCGACATCCTCGAGATCAAGGGGGCGGCCGGGGGCTTGGATTGACTCACACACTTGACAGCTAGCCTCTCTTCTCCCTTGGCCCTTCTCTCTTTTGCTTGCCTTTCTATCTCTTCCCCACTCGTAATCTCCAGGGCCCTTGCCCCCATAAGACTGTCGTAAACTGTACCAAACCTTGGCAGTCGTCTTCTTCCTTGCAGGCGAATTACTCTCTAATCCCTGTAATGAGTCCAAAGATGCTTATTTATGCTGGAGTTAACCTCCACCAAGTGAGCCCAGCCCCGGGCGAAACGAACCCCAGCTGCGTGAAGCCTTTCCTGGCTGACGAGAGGAGGGTGTTGGTTAGGGAGGGGGGCGGAACTCTACCGCCCAAGTCTCCCTCCACCCCCCTTCCTCCCATTTTCCACTCTGATCACTGGGATTTAATTACTGATTGCTGAAATCGTCAACCGTTGCTGTAACGAACAGAATCCTACCGTAGGAAGTTATCTCATATCAATGTGATCTAATGAGAATAAAGTGGGCTAATGCACAAAAAGTACAGCTACCTTTACAATTTAACTACTTTCATAAATACAAAGACGTGAGCAATCCGAACCCGTCATTCTAGTTAATATACTTATTTTTAAAAAAATCGGTCATCAGATCTACCCTCTCCAATGAAACACAAACCAAAACAAGCATCTCTCTAGCTCAAAAACTGTTTAGCTATTCCTTTTTTATTTAGATTTTCCTTGCTTTTGCTATGCACGGACGGAGATTACTGATGATAAAGAGGAAAAGTCAGATATTGACGATATACTGACAGCAGAAATTAATGCTGAAAAAGAAAGTCGTTACACGGTCACGCATCGTCAAAGTTGAGTGGGAAAACACAATTTGCTGTTTTTAACTTTTGATACACTTAATGTTTGCGGGAAAATATGATGCATGAAGATGGCACACCTAGTACTCCCCGCTACCACAAGATCCCCATCCCGTAGGCGTCTGTCGCTCATCAACAATTTATTGTTTTTACGTAGCAGGGTTAGCATCTTTTTACACTTAGTTTTGGGACAAATGTTTAAAATCAAAATGTACGGAGACGACACGTTATGGCAAGCTTTCTCAACATTTAACAGGCGCACGAGCGTTTACTTTACAGACGCCGAAAAGCTACAACTTCATAGTCTTAAATTGTGACTGCCCAAATTTGGATATTTCAGACCACTTCTAACTTGAGAAAACATCTTGCAGTAAGCTGCAGATGTTTCTATTGTTGTTTTGGCAGTGCATCTGGCAACATTAGCCCTAGTTTATGGTCAAATATCACAGTAAAACATGCTTCTTTGTGGATATGTGTAATTCTGTAATCTTAATCTCTCTATCTCTCTATCTCTCACACACACACACATACAATATCAATAAGTCTGGTCAGTATATAGCTTCTTCATTCAGTCATTTAAGTGAATAAAGCATATCATGTTTCTGTAGGGCCCAATGCATGTGTTGTTGGTTTTTGGGGCAGTTAAAAGTTGAAATGGCGGCAGGTGTGTGTGGACTCCCATATATTATTAGTCTTTTATTATATTTGACGTTCATGCTGTGATTTAAAAACAAAAAAAAAACAGCTACTCACCAGTTACTCTTTACTAGAGTAGGTTTTTTCACTGAGTACTTTATTTCTCTTACTCGAGTAAATATTTGGAAGATTTTTTCATTTTTACTTGGGTCATATTAATCTAAAGTAACAGTACTCTTAGTTGAGTACAATATTTGGCTACTCTTGCCACTTCTGGATATCTCGACTGAGATGTGTAAAATTTGATTTTGATTCGTCGTAATTCCAGTTCAAGATATATTTAATTCACCTCCATTCAAGATTTCTACATGTCCTTTTTCAGATATCTTGAATGAATGAAATGAATTTGCCGATATCTGTAACTGGAATTATGACTCGTCAGAATCAAATTGTTAATATCTCAAACTGCAGTGACAGATATCTACAATTTGTTATATACGTTGCAGATATCTGTAATTCATTAGCAGATAATGTAGATAAAATGATGTTGGTGAAAAAGATGAACATGTTACCTAAAACTCTACAGTAAATCAAGGTTTCATGTTGGTGGCAGTTTGATCTTGGAGCAGATTATTCCATATAAAATATTCCACTCTGATGTCTTATTGGATTTTTAGGAGAATGAGCATATCGATGTGAGGCTTACAAATGTAGATGAATAGTTTGTACAAGGTGTGTCAAAGGCTGGTATCACAAAAGCTAGAGTACATTTCATATTCACATTACATGTTTTTCCCTTCCAAGTTATCCCCCTGGAGTCTAATGCATTTTCTCAGCCTTCTGTTCGACACCTTCGTGCACTCCTGGAACTATTCCACCACAGCTCCGTCGCCACGACCATTTTGATGTTGTCCACGTTTTCAAAAAGGTCCCCTTGATGACCCATTTTTGAGTTCGGGAAAGAAGTTGCTCCAGCATGGCGATGTTCTGCTTGGCCAGGAACTGTCAGCTGCTCAAGGCATTGTAAGCAGGTGTTTTGTCCTCCTCTTCTCATGCACTGAAGGGAGCAAATTCCGCAGGCTCTACATGTGCTGGTTGGCCGGAGGACTCAACTAATTTGAGTTTGAAATATATCAGTTGTGACACCAGTCCTGGACCTTTCTGACATACCCGGGATGTAAAACCATCATCAAGTGGAAATTCCTGCCCCCCATCAGGGACATTTTGACTAATGAAGCCTGTGGTAATGCACATAAAGTCCAAGACAGGAGCAGCTGGTTGTCAATATTTTATGCACTACATTACATTCATGTACTTCGAGTCCCAGAAAGAGAGATGAGGGATGCATATATGATCACCGTTAATGCCACCGGGACACGTCATTGTCTTAACATTCCACGAGACTTACACCATAAACCTTTTACGCAGATATTATTCTACAACTCTTAATAGAGGTCCCCCAGTCCCTAGGAAAGATAAAGACGATGGACTATATTAAAGTCTGTTAATTGAGTGAGAGCATGGATTGAATTAGCCACGTGTTGGAAAAAGGCTCTGGTGGACTTAGGTAGGTAGCGAAGGCCGCATTAAGCCTATCTGTCTTTGGATCTTTTCCAATTCACAGGCTCCGTGTGGAGAAGCAAAGGAGGAAGAAGCTCCCATTCCCAGCGGCTATGCAAAGCAATCTGCACATTCACACGTAGCCATTTAGGGAGCAAATTGGCCATGTGCCCCCACTGACGAAGGTTTTAAGAGAAAGCGAATTATAGGGCATTGAAGCCCTAACTAGATCTCCTTCTTTGATGAGCCTCTTTATCCGCCGCTACCTCATCTCCATTTCTTTCATGTGAGTCATTGATTTTCCTGATTAAATCGTTTTTAAAGACAGAAAAGAATCTCCTTCTTTAATAATGGGTACTTGTACTGTATACTGTATTTTTTGTAGATTTGAAGTTAAAGATTGTACTTCATTCAAAAGTATATCATAAGCACAGCAATTATTGCAATACAAATGAAACCCTTATATTCAAAGTCATTATTTGTCTGCACTTCAGAGAGTTTTTGACACCTGTATAGTTTTTATTTTATTTTTTTAATTTATTTATCTTGTGGCTTGTCTAAAATGTCAATAAAAGTGCTGTATCGCTCATGTTTCATCTGCTCAATAAAAGACAAGCCAGAAATAAAACGGCAAAACATTCCTCCGAGGTAGTTCAATCCAAGTTGTGCTCGAGAGTTCAGGGCTTGGAGAGTTCTCTGCGCACCTGCCGGGCTTTGGATACCACCGGGCCCAATTATCGTAGTCTTCTTCCTCCTCTTAAGCACCTCTTCAGTCTAACAGGTCAGGGGGACAATCAATCACACCCAAAATAAGGAAGTCATTTGCTGCGCTTCCATCTTGTGTTTGCATCTCTGACCTTGAGGAAGAAGCATCATATTTGGCATGTACTTATAGAATTTGGACTACCCTAGAATTAGGTACATGTTCCTATGCTGTAAATTAGATATACAGCATGCTGTGGATTGGATATCCACAACATTTATAAGGAAACTAAATGCCTTGGAACATCCGATAGAACCGTTTGATGTTTTCTTTGGGGACCCACTGGGTGCAGTGGATAGGCGATGTCAAATATTGTGGCTTGTAAAAGTCTGACAACGTCAGATGAAAAGTAATGTTTGATCATGTGTTAACACCACAGTTAGGATCTGGCAGCTCGAGGCGTTAAAACACAAGTCAAGTTCAAAGATGAGCACTGTTTGAGTTCAAGTGAGGACTTTGGTGCGTGTTTGGAAGCGATAGAGATAATATTGACATCGATTCTTGATTGTTTTGTCTCGTTTTTATTTATGCATTTATTTTGACTCCAAAAAGTAAACAAGAGAAATGCTCCCGATGTCAAAGTTGAAAATATGACATTTTAAACTACATAATAAAATGTGTTTTTCTCATTTGTTCTGAAGGTCCTCCTGTAATTCCGATTTAAATTTACAGTCTTTACCTGATTTACAGTCTACAGTCTAGTCTTTTGAAGTTAGTAGAAAATTGTACGAAACATAAAGCATTATAACTAGTGCAATACTGACTTTTTTATATATGGATTTTTAAACTTTTTTTTTTTTTACACCTTTGCAATCACAACTATATGATTGTAGATTTTATGTGGTATAATTTGTGTTTAGCACAATGTGTCTGAGGCGTTTATGACATAAAACTAAAAACGACTCGTATATCTTTTTGTCCCCTTTGCTCAAAACCAGAAATAAAAAAAAGATGAAAAACTTTTCCCGACCGTTCCTGTTATTGGATGAGTTAGGACTGAAGTAGTGAGGGGATAGGAAGAACAACCAGAGGGCATCGTGGGGATTATACACAGGTGCACTGCAGTCCGCCTAAGGTCACATCTGTTTGTGTTTTAGGGCAGTGTTTCCCCAGGCTCTGAGTCAAGGCGCCCATTTAGAAAAATCTCACGGCACACCACGTAACAGGAATGGCAAAAAGAGCATGAATGCTGATATCTCCTCACAAACTGAATTAGTGGGAAATCTGGGCCTCCTTAATTGAAGACAAAGCTAATATACTCGCAGGAAGTCATGACTTATTCTGTTGTATGAAAGGTAAAAGGTGGATGCACAGGTTCATTGTACTGTCTGCCAACTAATTGAAGAGCATTTAATTGTACTGCCTTGTCACTACAGTACCGTATATACGTTGCTCGCAGAGATAGATAAAGATAGCAGCAGCTAAATGAGCAATAATCTGGGTGCATACTTATCGTGTCATGTGCAATAAACTTTGTCAAAAGATAAACTGTCTGACATTGGGGTTTTTTCACCCTGGTTCAAATAAAATTTGCCAAAGTTTAGGCACTTTTGACATCTTGAGTTTGAGTTAAGAAATTAAGTTATTACTTACTTAAGTGGAGATCTTGAATTAATTGCTCGAGTATAACATTTTTTTGCAAAAAAATAAATAAAAAATACGTGCAATATTTGGGGGTACGTAATATACATATATAATATTTACCAAAATCTGTCACATTGTATAGATGTTTAATGGTTAGTAGGTTTGTGAAACAGGTGTACTTTTACTTTCTACTTGTGCTACATGTGACCCACCAAAACCACTTGGAGTCCTAAATGAGCAAACACAACTGTGGTCTACATGGGTTGCCCAGGTGGAACCCACATAAGAACCATTCAGATACCAGTTCAAGCCAATATAGGCAAACACACGTGGTACACACCTGGTTCCCACGTAAAATTCCCCACTTGGAACCCACCTAAGACCCAGTCAAAAACCCACGCAAGCCCATGTGAGCTTACACAGGTGTGCACCGAGCAGAACCCAGGAGCAAAACCAGATGGAACCCATGCCCATATGCCCATGTGAAACCCCACACGGGGCCCAGATGGAACTGTTAGCTGGGTTCCAGATGTCCCAGTGAATTTCCTGTGACTTAAGGCACCAGCTGAGCTCTTTGAAACTCCTGATAAGCTCTGCAAATGTGATTGAACCGCTATTTGTTCAGGAATGTGGTGCACGTCTCAGAATTCCTTTTTGCCCTCAAAGAGATATAAAGGAAGGCATGTGTTTGTCTGGAGCACCAGCATACCTGACTTAACCTTCATATAATCACATGCACTTTCAACTATGGTGAAAGAACAATGTTTGATTCGATGAGTGGTTCCATGAGTAAAAAGAAAGCTTGCAAATACATTTGCTTGTGTATCAAATCAACTGTCCCTATTGAAATGAATTCAAGTGCCATTAATTCGTTCAAGCCCCCAATTAAACACAGCCGATTTGTTGTTTGTTGTTGTTTTAATAAAGAAAAATATCACTGTAATAAAAATGAGGGCCAGAGCATACCATAGAGAACATCCTAACCAACTGCATCACTGTGTGGTACGGAGCCTGCAACGCATCCTGCCGCAAGACTCTCCATCGCATAGCGAGGACAGCTGAAACGATCGTCAGAACCTCTCTTGCCTCCCTGCAGGACATTTACAGCACCCGCCTCACCCGCAAAGCCCTCGGCATTGCGGGGGATGCCACACATCCGTCACACGGCTTCTTCAGTCTGCTGCCATCAGGCAGGAGACTGCAGAGTCTGCGGGCCAGGACCAGCCGACTCAAAGACAGTTTTACTCATCAGGCTGTCAGGAATCTGAACACTGCCCCCTCTACCTCTTCTGTCCTCTGCCCACCTGAACTCAATTGTTATTTGTAGCACTGCGGGCCCTTCAGTACCGTAATTTCAATCCTCTCTATGTGTTGCACATATTGAAGAATTGAGAATAAAAGCATCTTGACCTTGACCTTAAATACTGTGACAAGGAAGTGAAGTGAGCGCTGTAGCAGCCTTTTTTCTTGTTGTTTTTCCGCCGTCATTGTGGTGTAGCAGCCCGGTCATTATCATACACTGACTAACATCATCTGCGACTGACTGGCGACCAGTTCAGGGTGTAGTCCGCCTTTCGCCCGAAGTCAGCTGGGATAGGCTCCAGCGTCCCGCGACCCAAAACCAGGATAAGCGGTGTTGAAAACGGATGGATGGATGCATGACTAACATCATCTGGCGGTCCAGATAGACCGTAATTGACGACAGGCCAATCATGGCCCGCGCGGCACTCGTTGCCAATCTCTGGGCTGGTGAGTGAAATCGGGAACAGGGAGTCAGCCAGGCGGGCAGGTGTGAGAGTCTCTCTCATCCTTCTTATTAGTGTTATCAGTTTGAATTTGTGTATTTGTCTGTTGTATCTGTGATATATACATAAATCTGAAAAATGTGATGTTCATCTGGATTCAGCCCCCTGTTAGACCTAAATACAATCCAGCGCAGTCATTTGCCTTCAGAAGTCTCGTCCTAAGTAAATGGCCCACCTGTGTAACTTACTCTCAGTATAAATATACCTGTTTTGTGAAGGCCCCGGAAGAATAGAAAAGCACTTCTTGATCCATTCATTCTTTAAAACTCTCTTTTCTGAGTCAACGTCCGAACTTTGAAACGGGCCATGTCTCCGGTGTCTCCGCCGTCAAATCCTTTCCGCAAATCTCACCAGAAAAAAAAACGAACAAACGAAGACGTGTCAGTCACCGGTAAACAATTTTGACCGATTGACCGTGAGTCCACATGAGACCCTCGTTTGCGCCAGGCGGAACTAGAGACTATCCCAGCTGACTACGGGCGCGAGGCGGGGTACACAGTGGCCTGGTCGCAAGTCAATCGCAGGGCAGTTATTCAGTCATTCATTCAGCAATATGTTTGTTAATGTGTTTACAGTCTGCAATGTTGTCGAGGTGCTCTCTTTCATCGTGAGATACTGTATATTTCTAATATCTTGGTTACATAATTTCACTACTAAAGGTAACGAACGACTTTCTCAATGAAAACGTTGAGGTTATTTTTTTTCTATATGTAAATGCAGATGCAGGTAGCGGACCTTTTTCGAGGATGCAGTTGACCTATGGTGCTAGGAAGTTTCGATACAATGCAAAAAAAAAAAAGAAAAACCTAAATAGATAACATAACATACTGTATGTACAGTATGTAGCAAAGAGTCGTCAGCTGTTTTTATTGTCAGTTACAAACGAGCCAAACGTTTGATGTCATCGCCCCAAACTGACACTGTGGACTCACTGTTGAGTCTTATGTTCTCTGTGCCAAGCTGCAGGAGTGTTCTCTAGCCACAAAGCCACACAGCATTTATGCACGTCCACAGTATGCGGGAGAACGCCGCGCTCTACCTCAAAGTCAAATTTAAAAAAGGCATGCTATAAAAGGGAGCATATCAGCAATTCAGAACACATTTTCTATCAGACAGAAGATATATTGCTGACTAAGTATTGTCAGATGTTGGCAAATTCCACATATTTTTCATATCCGGCTCCTTGAAACGCGGGGGCCGGCGCTTCAAGACTCAAAGCACATCATCAACAAAGATGCTGCCTGACCTCGGGAGCAGAAATGCAGCAAATTTCCATTCTGTTTTTTCCCCCAAATAGTTTCACCAATATAAATGCAATATCACAGGCTATAAATCATTTAGGAATTCATTCGAGAAAACACATTTATTTGTGGGCGGTGTGCTCATCAATAAAGGTGGCTCCCGCACAAAGTTTTATTTATATATTCATGCATTCAATAGATTCAGTTATTCATTTATTCACTCATTCACAAGGCCCAACGCATAAGCCCCCATGTGTGTGTTTACGGCTCTGTATGTGTGTGTGCGCGCGTGTTGACCTGCGGTGTAACTGTACTATGCTGCGGGCTAGTGCACTTCCCCAGGGGGCTCTCATCTTTTACTGAGCCCTGACAGAAGACGGAGGCTGGGAGAGGGGGTCCGCTGCATTAAAAAGCCTTTACCTAGCTCTGATTTATCACCCTCAGCCTCACACACGCACACACACGTTCACACACCCGCTAACCTCACACCGTCTCACCATTCCTCGCCGCAGCTCAGCTCTACAACACTCTATCAAACGCACACAGATGCACATTCACACACCATCAAACACACTGTCGTTCCATTTTAAGATGGCCGCCTTGGAGACAAGGGAGAGAACCGCCGATGCACTGTACCGCAGTGGCGATTTTACATTTGAATGGTAGCCTCCCCCCAGCCCGACATACCCGCCCCCACTTCAGTTGATGATTTTGGTGAGTGATCGGTGGCAAAATCAGCAGCGACCACGCCGCAGCAAAGCAGTGTGAAAGAGGACAGCCTTTAGTGATATTGCACGCTAACTGCACAGCAAAGGGAGAAAATATGAATATTAGTGTACGGGGGTTCTGAGAGTCCACATACATTCCTGCAAACACCCCCATAAAGCTACATAGCAAGCACAAATATATATTTTGCCAAGCGAAATTCACCGAAAATCCATTGTTTTAATTTGCTGAAACTAAAAATGAACAATTGGATGAAATGTTCTTGAAGTGAATCTATAAGCACTAAAACTTGTGCACCCATGCGTCCACAAAGACAACAGCACATGCTGCACTTTGTCCTTGAGAAGCTCCGAGACTTGTTAATCGTATTCATTCATTCATCCATACATATGGCTGGAATACATTTGCGCCAGCGCCACTCGGGTTATTGCCTCCGTTTTGATAAAAGGCAAAAAATGGAAGAGGAAATGAAAGAGAGAGAGAATGAATTTAAGCTCAGTGTTATTCCATGAAAGCTCTACATGAAAGCATGTGAGTGTTTTGCATTAATATTGGTCATTCAATAGTTTTTGAGGGTATCTTTTAATTGGGATTTGATTCTGAATAGTTGGAGAGACAGAGAGAATGACATTTATTAAAACACCTCAACGTATTTATTCATTGCATGCGATTGATAAAGACATTTATGTGACATTTGTAGGAGATCAATAATTTGGTGCATTTGGCTCTTGTATCCATGCTGAAGGGCGAGCGAGGAGGGCGACACCTGCAGCATCACACAAACATTTACGGGCATGCCGCAAAGATCCAAGCTGTCCGTCAGGACGCGTCGAACATCATTGCAAAAGAAATCTTTTTTTTCATCTGATTTTCTAAGTCTTGCGCAGTGAATGCCAGTAAACTTGACGCCCTCATATTTGCGGTTAAGCATTCGCAAATTCACCTATTGACAGATTTTCTTTTTTAACCTATCCCCCATTATTCACAGACAAAATGGCCTTTTGATGATTTTCTGTAACATGGCGAAAATTGTCAGAATATTTTCTTTGTGGCAAAATACTGTCTACAGTATGTGCATATGTACTTTGTGAGAACAGCTCTGAGATTGCAATGTGAATATATATATATATATATATATATATATATATATATGTGTGTGTGTGTGTGTGTGTGTGTGTGGGAATATTTTCACGTCATGACGTGTGCAAAGTCGGCGAGAATGTGACGAGTATCAGTCCTCCTTCTGGCCTGCTTTATTTATGACAAAACCAGACAGAGTTGGTAAATATTCAGCACCCACCGCAACGATTGTTTATGCTATGCATTACGGTAGCACGCCGCCAACGCACCGCAAGGGCCAACTTCAAAATAAAAGCCTAACAAGTAATACGTGGACATCAATGCCTGTTGTTTTGAAGCTGGCCCTTGCAGAGCGTTGGCGACATGTTACTGTAGAATCATAAAACACAAACCGTGATGTTAACTGTCCGTTGTGCCAATGGATGGTAGTCCCATGACTAGTGGTGTTGTGTCTACTGAGTGTACTAGTCTTGACATGCCTAAAAAGTCAACAGTAACTACTCACCCATGCGCACACACAAAGTTTATATTGATGTTCCTGATATTGAAGTCACTTGTTTATAAAAGCAATCACACTTTTGCCAGTAATCTGCATGCGGCTTGTGTGTAGAAAATGGAGGACGAGAAAGAGCTTTTGCCTCAAAACCATAATTCATTGTTGGGAACGCTACAATCTAGATTACATCTCTGCATCTTAAAAGTGTACTTTCCCCCATAAACAGCAATCTACAGCTCATAAAAATTCGCTCTGCTTCAGCATAAACACTCCCCTCGTCCTCTCACCCCTGTGCGCGTGCGTGTGTGTTTGTGCGTGCGTGCATACGTGCATTTGGCCGTACGGCATAAACAATCTTCTTCTCCCGTCAGGAGCACAGAGTGATCCATCAGCTTCTCTACGGAAAACCAATTTCACTGAAGATGTTCAGCGTTTCACACACACACACACACACACACACACTCAAACATACATCCACGGAGAGAAGGAAATGAAAGTGAAGGAAGAAGGACATAGGATGGTGAATTGAAAAAGAAAGATAGTAGGCACAACGAGAATACGGATGACTCGCCTTACTGTGTTTAATAGGACGTGCTGTTATTCGCTGTCTCATCATTTCAATGTGTTTACCCTAAAATGTTCATTATTTGGCCCTGCACTCATTGTGCCGTGCGGGTTTTGTGTGACTTCGCACTAAAAGGCAACCGTTTCGGCCGCGACACTCGTGTTTATGATGAAAAACGGAACAAAACCGGGTCGAAAAAGAACGAGTGGCTAGCAGGTTAATGGGCTTAACATAAAACAAGACAAGAATGACATTCTCCTTTTTCTATTTTTTTTTTGAGGATCTCCATTGCTGCTAATGACCGCCGGGCCTCCAAGTGCCATCTAAGTCTGTTCGAATTTAGTTTTTTGAAGATGAATGCAAATTAAAAAGCATTAGGCTACATTAATTTGTGGTCTTGGGCATATAGGCCACTTTCGGTCTGAGGGCCACTTAAGGCTGCCTTATTTTTTCAAATGACCTTGAAATCAAAGAGCAAGTTTTAATGATTTAGAGGGCTCTTAAAGGCTCGACAAGAACGGCAAGACACGGCCTCATTAAAATTTTCGTTTAAGCATTAAAAAAGCTTTTTGGTCCAAATGTTCCTGCCAAGATGCTGAGTTGATACGCAGACGAAACTGTAAGAATGGACGGCATCTGCTTTAATGTTAATGTATCTCTTCGGCCCTTTATCAAAGATTGTATAAATTACAAGACATGCATTTGGCTGCTTTACATGGAGGTAGCTACTACTTGTTTTTGGGTGTGCGCACGCGCGCGCGTGCGTGTGTGTGAGATAAATGACCAGCATTGTGATTGGGTGCAGGCTCTGTGAATGACCTGGGGAATGCATAGTGTCTCTTTATATTTAGCTTCTATTTCTTCACCGGCTGCTCTTTTGTTGCGCGTGGCATAATTTCACTTTGTGAGGTGAAGTGTGTGTGTGTGTGTGTGTACTGTATGTGTGTGCGCAAAAACCTTCCTGCACCATCTCGTTCTTCGTTTCCTAATTTCTGCGACCTGTCTAAAAATTGGGCTGGGCTGGGCAAATGTTTTCAAGTCACATAGAAAATGTCCCACCAAGACAACCCCAACATCTGCTGTACATACAGTACCAGTAAACAAAAAAAAACAAAAAAATCCTGGTTCTGTAAAAATGTATAATATAAGACAAAAGATGTTCAATCCATCAGTCCATGCATTTCCTATTCAGACCTTGTTCAGGGTTGTCGGGAGCCGGGGCCTATCCCGACTGACTTTCGAGTGACTCCGACTGGACGGGCTGGCAGTAAATTACAGGGCAAATAAAAAGACAGACAAAGGTGAGCAAACTGTTTGCTGATTTGTAACAGGTGTAGAAAGACAACAACAGCAAAAAAAATGTCATCTATTTTTCAGATTTACGCTCGTACCTCCAGCCGCTCCGCAACTTCTTGTCGTCTTGTGTGTTTAGTTATTTACAGCACTGACAATCAAAAACAACAACAACAAACTGCAAACTACACAGCACCCTTTGTGTCACAAGCAAAAACAGGAAATCAGGCTTTTGTCCGCTGGAGATGGCATCAAAAAAACACCTTGTTTCTTATGTCTTAAGCAATCCCATCTTGACGCCTTCACGTGTTCCCCATGTGGCGCTGTGGCGCTCCTCACAACACGTTGAAAACAGCACAAATGATCTGGCAGGGGAAGTCCCAGCGGGCAGCCATAACACGTTCATTTGTCGACATAGCTCTGCTGCACGGAGCCCCCGCTTGATTCCTCTCAGGTCGCCCCTCTTCTTTCTCTCTCTCACTTCACTTCTATCACCTGCTCATTTTGCTGTCTGTAGCGCCTACTTTCTTTCTTCCTCTCTGTCACGCTGTCTGTTGGCCTGTCTGTCTCCGTTTACTCCTCACGGGCCTCTTCTCACACCTCCTCCTTCCCTTTCACTTCAAAACACGTGCTAGTTGTCTGTGTGTCGAAAAAAACACCGGCAATGATTGCATCTTGTAATGCACATCGCAAGAATGAGACTGTGCGCATCTGAAATTCAATTTTTCCCACCTGCCTTCTTCGTTTGTTTGTTCGCGCTTCATGAATGAGAACAAGTAAACCGATGGGCCAAAAATAGACACGTCTACAGGGACAAAACGCACTTGCAAGTCACCTCCTCTACTGAGTCATTTGCTAAAACAAGCAACAACTTGAATGCCACTCAATTAAACCCACCTCATGTACATGCCTGAATGTTGTCTTCAGGATACACTACATGCATTATTTACTGTGAAAGTCAAGAAAATGTCAAATGAAAATCCATCTTTTACACTGATCCATATATGTAGATGAATGCCAACTTGTATTGCGACATACTGAAACTGGGCTGCATGGCCGTATTTCAACATAACGGCAACGCCCAAACGCACCTACAAGACGACCACTGCCTTGCTAACGAAGCTGAGGAAAAAGGTGATGGACTAGCCAAGCATAATTTCCAGACCTAAACCTATTGAGCATTTCTGAGGCATCCTCAAAGAGAAGGTTGAGGAGCACAAGATCTCTAACATCCACCAGCTCTGTGATGTCGTCAACGAGCAGTGGAAGAGGGTTCCATTGCATGTGTTGGTGAGCCGTGCTGGAAAACAATGGTAAAACACTCAACATTTTCACTTCCTCACTTGGGGGTTTACTAATTTGGTGTAAGAGCTGCCCCTTGTCATGAATATTAATTATTCCAAAACATTCCCTATATTCATGCTTTTAAATTATAGTATGTATTGTACCAAAATACATCAATGACTTGACCAGCAACGAGTCGACGTCGCAAAGTGTCATTTCTTCAGCTGTGTCCCATGAAAATATTTAGGTGACGGGTGCACTCATGTTTGTGTGATACTATATACACATATATACTCATGAAAAAAAAAAAAAAAAAACAGTGAGGTGACAATGAACCCTGCAGACTGCATGTTGGCGTTTACCCCCAAACAAAGACGCAGTAAATAAAAGCATGAGTCGGTGTCGTGCGTGTGAGCACAGGGGGCTTCCAGATTCCTCATGTGTAAAATGGTGGTTTTATTGCAGGTGGAGGAGATGCACTGTACGTTGAACGGAACCCAGGTGGTGGTGGTGTAGTTATTAATGGTATCTCCTGCTAATCACCATCCCGATGCTGAAATTGGGCTCACATTTGAGTGGGTTTAAAATAGAGCTCCCCCAGACGACATAGACTCAGGTAGGGGGAATAATGATAACAATAAGGGCAGAGAGACTAGAAATGTTTCAAAAGAAGGTGGCCTGCAAAAGAGCTTCTCTTTTGTCTTCTGCATGATAATGAAAACTCAAACATATCAGATGCTTGGCGCCTCTAACGGTGATTTGATTGATCCAAATCTTGTGAAGAAATCAAGGCTTTGAGGTAAGGAGATAATTAGCAACAAAATTCAGCGGGAGCAGTTTTATGTGCACATGAAGCAAGGACAAAGCCCTTTAAAAAAGATCAAAAGAAAACTCAAACAAGACATAAAACATCTTTGGATTTGCACCTGACTATTGATATGGTCTGTTGAATCAATGAACTGCTGAACTACAGGGGGTCCTCAGTTTATGTAAGTGATAAAAAGTCCCCTTCCTATGACTCCGACATAACATGGTGTCATAGTAGGGAGTCGCAACACATAAAGACTATCACTAATCTATTCTAAGGCAATAGTTAAGTCATAATTACAGGAAATATTTATTGGAAAAATTATACTGTAGTGATCAACACATTTTCCCTCACAATGAATGACTTTGGAATCTCGGCGCGCCTGCAATGCCGTAGGTGTCAACCTCATGCTCGCATGCCTCACGTACACACTGAATGTGCACTGAGCTGTGCAAAGTGTAGCATAGCTTGCAGCCATACTATACCGAGAACGCCCGATTTCGTCTGATCAAACATGGGGCCGCAACTACGGTGGCTGAGACAGGTCACAACAATTGCAAATACCACGACACGACGAGATTAACACACGACGAAAATGCAAACGCCTCAACGTAACGACATTAATCCATCCATCCATCCATCCATTTTCCGAGCCGCTTCTCCTCACTAGGGTCGCGGGCGTGCTGGAGCCTATCCCAGCTGTCCCGGGTGAACCCGGGTCCTCAGAACTGTGAGGCTGACGCTCTAACCAGTCGGCCACCGTGCCGCACGACATTAATCCACAACACGAATTATGCAATCGGAGGGAGCGGGAGCTCACTTCCGGTCTGCTTAAATGCTGCTATGTTGTGGATCAATGTTGTTATGTTGTGGCGTTTGCATTTCCATTGTGTCTTAATGTGTGTTGTGGTTTTAATACGTTGTGGGTTTTGCGTTTCCGTTGTGTGTTAATCTCGTTGTGTAGTGGTTTTAATGGGTTGTGGCATTTGGATTTCTGTTCATAGTGTTGTGTCGTGGCATTTGGAATTGTTGTGACCTGTATCAATCAGCCACTGTATGTAACAGTATGGCGGCAACAAATAGGAGACCGGCGGTACCGGCATCAGGTCTTGGATCCTCGTGGCAGGAAATATGTCACTTCTGGCTCACACTGGCTCACCATCTGCTCATTGTGGCGTATCGAGTGTTCGACCCGCTGCTCATTCCACGATATCGTATGTGTTTAGAAGCGGCTTGTTGTTTTTGATAGCCATATTGTGACAGTCATTACTGTGCGACCCTGGGTGCTCATCGCCGAGGAGGTTTCGAGTCCTGCATAATGTTTGATGAACAAAATTCCATGGGTATTGAGCACCCACTGGCAGAAACATCAATCGGCGCCGCTCTGTGACAGTGTTGTGTTTTCTGAAGAAATTGTATTAACGTTCATATTTCCATGGCTTTGCAGAAAAATCGGATTGCACATCGTGTATTATAGCAGCAATAACGAAGAGGAAATTAAAAAAGTCAGCAAATTTCATGGCAGGGGGATATAGATGGGGTGGCCTTCTAGAAAATAACAATGTCACATCACTGGAGAGCTATTTTTGAAAAACAGGCTACAGAGCTACTCATATGGTCGTCGGGGGCCCGCGGGCACCACATTGGAGACCCCTGATGTAGACAGTTCCCCACAACATCGCTACCAATAACCTAAACAAAATACTCGAGAGTGAGTCTTTGAGTCAGCGGTGAGCCGGCGATGGGAGCCGGCAGAGAGCCGCGGCTGAAGAGGAAGTGATGTATTTCATTCCACGATTAGGCGGCAATTAAGGAGCATGAAAATGACAAAACATGTTTTATTTGACTGGAGCATGTATTAAGATGGGGAAGGTTGCACTTACACATATACAGCACTGTATATTGACCACTATACAAAAAAAAAAAAAAAAAGCCATTATTAAACATCGGCTGCCCAAGCTGCTCCGAGCCATTGGTGGCTCTCGGCATTATGAGGAATAACTGCCTCATCTACGCTGTCTCTAACAAACAAATACTTACATAATGTCGTCTTAATCAGCCTCTGCACACGAAATTTACAATAATCCCAAAGGCGATGTTGACAAAATGATCATCTTGCCATATAGAAACTATATTGACAAATGAACTCAATCTAAAACTCTTCCACTACTCCAAGGTAAAAATAAAAACATCAATTTTAACATTCAAACCTATAGAGAAAAAAATTGTGTAATCATATGGCCTAACAGCAGGTATTTTGGATGATTGTACTTGTATACAGTACAGTACATGTACTGTATATTGACCACTATCAAAAACAACAAGCCCTCTCTAAACACCTACAATGCCGTGGAAAGAGCAGCAGGTCGAATATGCCTCGATATGTCGTAATGAGCCAGAAGTGACGTATTTATGCCGCGTGGAGCGAAGACCTTAAGATGGCGTTCTTGACTGACGCGTGTATTAAGATGGGAATGATTGCACTGGCACGTATTAATGTACAGTACTGTATATTGACCACTATCAAAAACAAGCCATTTCGAAACACACGCAACGCCATGGAATGAGCAGCGCGGGTCGACTACGCCTCGATATGCCGTGATGAGAAGGCGGAAAACCAACGTGAGCCGGAAGTGACCTATTTCATACCGCGAGGAGCCAAGACCTTTTTTGCCGGTGCCGCAAAATGCACTAGCCTTTCCTGCCGGGTGCAGCATGTCATCCTGACAGTTCTGATGTTCAAGGTTGAAAATGCGTGATGTGGTGGTGTGCGGTGTTCCTGTGTGGTGTTTGCATGTTCTTGATTTTTTTAATCGGTTAATCCGGCTTCCTTTCATATTCCAGAAAGGTCTATGCTCGTTAAAGACTCTAAATTTGCTATAGCTGTGAGTGTGAATGTTTGTTTGTTTATATGTGCCCTGGGCTATGGTCTGAACCAGTCCAGAGTCTAGCCCACCTGCACCCGAAGTAAGTTGGGACCAGCTCCAACGACCCTCATACAAGACAAGCAATCTAGAAAATGGAAGGGTGAATGATTTTTTTTATTTTGTTTTGTACTTGTGGACTGTTGGTGACCTTGTGAATTAACATTTTATTACACATTTGACAAACAAGGAAATTGTCACTTTTTTAGACTAGACACGTCATCTGCGAAGTGAAGTAAAAATTAACACCCATAAAACACGCTCATTCATAACGACGACGAGCGATCAATGTTTATCCTGAGCGTTTTGCTGAGGCGTAGCGCTTGACAGACACAGCTGACATTGAAATGCAAACTTGTTTCTTCTTTTGTTGTTTTGATTTATATGTTATTGATTTGTTGTCACTTTAGCCACATTGTACTAATCAGCTAGGACAGAAACATGTTTTCTCTTGTCTTTCCTTCATCACAATTAGTTTTATTTCTGGTTCCTTTGTGAGCCTCCTATTTGCCCTCTTTGCCATAGCATTTTTTCGAGGAAGTCCAGTTGCTTCTGTTTTGAGTTGCAGAACAGAGAACCAGACGAAAATGAGAATGCAGATCAAACTCAATATAGAAATACCGTTTTAATTCGAGATTCCAAATAGGACTTAAAAGTATCCTCAATTTTCACTGTTCTTCCATTCTCCATTCAGGCCCACTAATACTCAGACAAAGGTGCGTACGTGAAACCGAATAAATATGTGATGATGAGTTGTTTATCCTTGTTAAATCCTGACAACATAGCAACGCCAATACACAAGTGGCCTCAGATGTGATGCTAGTCAATATCTATTGACAGGCAAATCAGCATTGTTGTTCTTTGGTTCCGTCATTGTCCAGGCCCGATGCGCGATGGGCTAAACTGCGAGTAAATGTGATTGGATTTTCAGTCTCTGTCATTAAATTCCCATGCGGGGAATACTAATTCTAGTATTTAGTGTGGTGACGCTAGGGCTTGCTTTCATCTTAAACTGATTTCAGTCTAATTAGATTGGCCATGTTGGGGGGGCGCGGGATGTATCCGTCTGGACTAATCCCTGCCTCTCTGTCCCAAACATTGTATTATCCAGAGAAAATCCATTGACTGCAGGCTATTCAAAGCCAGATCAGCCTCTGCACTATATCATGGAGAGAGCCGAGAAGGGCGCACCATGCAGTGAGGGTGGAACCTAATGGTCATGAGTGATGTATGGCTTGCAGAAAATGCCATTTAGAATGTACAATAAACCCTTTATCATGCATTGGAAGCAAAACACATGCATTTTGACTGCTAAGAACAGTGAAATTTGAGATATATGTGGTCATTATAGCGTTTCTAAAACAACGCAGTTCATGGTGCCTAATATCCCATTTTCTATTACTTGGTTATCTATGCACCCATTGGCAAAGCAGGTGCTAAGCAGTATTATTTACAAGTTGCTGAGCCGATACCACTTGCTTGATTGGGCTCATTGGTAAAGCAATTTTTTCATTCTAACTTATGAGGATTAATATGGCCACACGGCAAAACTAAACACGTGCTAACATTAGCATCACCTGACGCTGTGCCGCGCGGTTGTCCTTTTTTTCTTGCCCCCCTCAGTCCTTATTCGGTAAATACAGGAGACCTTCGTAGTCATCTGTTGTTGTTTATTAGCATGTCTCATTCCGACTGATTTATTCAATGCAATGTGGCTTTCTAGGTTTCCCGCTGTACTATTATGAAGTGCGGAAACAAATTTCTCTTGACCGTGGCAGAAAAAGCAGCGTAACATGTGCTATTCTGTATAATTTCAACATACCGTATGTACAGTATGTGGTGTACTTCACCAGATCATAATGTCTGTGATTTAATGGCAGGCCACAGTGAACACAAAGTGTATAGGGGTCCTTCTTAAGGCGTCTGAGAAGGCCAGAAATATTGAAAGGCCTCGAGCTATTGTTCTCCACAAAGGTCAAATGCAATTCAATCCCTTAATATAGCAGGGGGGAGCCCTACCTTGGCAACAGCCTGCACTTGAAGGGTGGGCAACGGGAAAGGACCATTCAGCACAAACGCTTGCCCGCTGTGCGCCAAGCACATTTGTCAAGGGCGACGAGTGAAGTCGGAAGGGGGCAAAAAAAGCAAAACAAAAAAACTGTTTTTGAGCCTTTAACACACACACACGGATGACCTTCCATCGGACAAGGCGCCGCCTCACATTGGCTTAAAATCTCCAATCACAGAAGGAAGGAAAATTGAGCTCAATATTAGCAGAAAGTTCGACAATTACTGTATTCTCTGTGCTTTAGTCTTGTACTGCGTTCAAATTCAGATGATCACAAACCACATGACAGGTACACTTTGTACAATTTGGGGAATTTTCTCATTAACTCGAGGGGGATTTATTAGGGAGATCATTTTCTTTAAAGTAAATCCCTTTTTAAGAAAATCGATTTTCAAATTAGTGTAGTAAATACATTTTCATTTTAGAGTAATTATAAAAAGTCCACAGATCCCTGCTCAAATGAGATTTTTGTGATATAAAAGATACATCATTTCAAAACGTTTTCCACCATTAAAGTGACCTGTAAAACTTACAAAAAGAAGTTAAACCAAACAACTGAAATAATGTGGTGGCACAAGTGTTCAGAATTAAGACCAATCTATATATATATCTATATAGAACAATCCATTTTTGGTACCGCTTATCCTCACTCGGGTCGCGGGCGTGCTGGAGCCTATACCTACTAACTTTGGGCGAGAGGCGGGCTACACCCTGAACTGGTCACCAGTCAATCACAGGTCACATATAAACAAACAACCATTCGCACTTACATTCAGACCTACGGGCAATTTAGAGTCTTCAATCAACCTATGTGGGAGGAAAGTCGTCCATCGCACCCCCATATATATATATATACACACACACACACACACACACATTCTATAAAAAAAATTATATTTTATTATTTTTATGACAATGGTGCCATTATTACATCCAGAGTAACTTAAAAATATTTCCTTAATTTAATACAAATTAATTTGCCAATAAATAGTAATTGGACATTTAAATGCAGTGTAAACTAAAAATCGACAAAAAATTTACACTGTATATAGAAAGAATAACCTGAGAGACAACAGTGGTTTGCAGATACAGTTTTTAATGTATCACAACAATGAGCAACAAACATACTTGATGAACTATTTCCAGAAGTTGTTCAAATACCATCTACAATAAACGTCATTTCAACTATGACAACAGGTCTGTGACAAATTAAAAAAAAATATATAATAAAATTAAAAAAAAAAAGTTCCAAAACCATGTTATTACCGTGATACGGTACAGTTGAGACCTCAAACAGTACAGTAACAAAAACTAATGCAACTACTCTCTATATATAAAACATCAATAACATTTTTGGTTTAGTTTATTTAAAGTTTTAGCCGTAGGGGCTTCTTCTTAATAAAACCTCAGGGTGCATTTCCTATGTTACCCAGATGTTGAAGAGTACATATTGAGTAGGATGTGACTGCGCCATGAAAATCCCTTTGACATCCAGAAGAACAATTCCAATTTTCAACCTTTTGAAGGCTGTCCTTATAAACATGACACAATCGGTCCACTTTTTTTTTTTTTTTTTTTTTTTTTTTTTTAAAGTTCTTTTTTTGTTTTGTTTTTGGCTGCTGTGCAGTTGCAATAACTATGTACAGTTGCTGTTGGACCATCCGTTTTGTTGGTTTGTTAGCTTTTACCAGTCCTTGGTGTGGAAAGCGTCCTGTCTGTGATGCTAGCATCTTAGCACACGATGCTAGCAAAGTGACAAGTTCAGTCTTAAAATGCTGAGCCACCGAGTGGGGAAAGGCAAAAAGCCAGGTTGTGAAAGCCTTTGGAATTAGGACAGTCGCTCATGTTTGTACAATGGCAGAATTGCACCTTGGGAGGCCAGAATGTCTTTTAGGAAACACAATCGAAAAGTGTCTTCAGGATTAAAGTAACGGATAAAATACTACAAATTCAAATAAGGACAAAAAGCTTACACAGAAAATCAAAAATGGACATTTTGCTTTAAAACTTTGGGAAAGAACACCTTTACATTAGTAAAACATAAGAGGAGATGTTACTTGATTTAATTGTTTGAAACAAAAACTAAGCATGATTTGATTTAACCTGTCAAACAGTTGCATTACATGCTACTTGCTCATCTCAGAATAGGAAATACCAAAAAGCAATACATTTTTGCATTTCTTCATATTAATAAATTTGTACCATGCACAGCCAACTATGAATATGTACAACAGCTTTGCTCTTTTTGTTCACAAGCCTTTTTTCTTTCATACAAATAGCCTTCTGTCACTTTGGAATGAATCACATTAGTTTCAATGACCAAACTAGAAGGTGATTCTTAAAACAACAAAAATAGAAAAAAAAACTCAACTGACAACTGAACACCCTTTGACAGTTTTCACATTCTTAGTTCCACAGCAAAATTAACAACATAACATAAAAAATAGCAGAAGCAAATTAATTCATGGATCAGTATTTTGTCTGGTATAAGTTTTGAGAGAAATAATGGCAGGCAAAATACAATTACACAGTAGCAGCAAAACTTTTGTAAGGTAATACTTTGCAATGTTGAAATGTTTTTTGTTAAATGCAGATGATCACAAGTGCCCAGAGAATTGATGGGAGGATGTCCACCTATGTACTCAATAGCAGTACACAGGTATAACACTATTTTCAGTCCTACAAGTACACGCAATTTTTGAGTCTACAACACAAATGCTGTGTTTTTTAAAGCAGCATATTTGCAAACAAATGATCATACCTTTTTTTTTTTAAATCATCGTGACCAACTTGTACCTTAACAGTTTCAAGTATACAGTACTGCTTTCATGGATGCACCAATTGTTAAATAGATTGTTAGGCATCAATGCTGTAACACATATGGACCAATATGCTGCTGCAATTAACACAAATAATAATTAAAACACATACATACGAACATACAAAACAAACAAATAAAAATGTTCTATTAAATTAACAAATGGCCTACTTATATGATAAAAAGACAAATAAAACAACAAAAAATAAGTGCACTATAGTCCAGACACAAGCAGGTACCGTAACAGTACAGCAATTCACCAAGGAAAAAATGTTCTATTCACATGATCGGAGAGTCTATCAAAACTAGAGTTATTACCTCTTCAGAAAAGGGTGTGAGCAGAGGTACAAGTGAGAAGGTTGGCACAGATTAGTATAGAGTACAAGAACAAAAAGGGGGCAAGGAAATAGTTACAGCTTGTATTAAAAACTTGCAAACACGGGGTCATCATACACATTTACTTCAACATCCTAAATTCCCTCAATGGCAAAACCACGCTGTCTTTGTAGGGCACAACTAAAAGAATATGCACATCGTCCATTGTAACAGTTATATTGTCTCTTGGTACTCTATACACACCAAGGAAATGCGTCCGATAAAGCTTGACATGTTTTGGTTATAAGCCAAGTGTACCCAGGCTTGCTGCTTTAACGAATGAGAAATGTTATGTTATCTGACCTGAGAATTTAAAGCTACTGAATTACACCTATCTAAAAACTAAGAGAGATTCTCTTTGAGGGTTCTGGATCGTCATCCCATACAGTACATGCTAGCATTTGGAAAACAATCCAGCTGAGGTGCAATTTGCTATCATGAGTTTTTGGCTTGAAACAAGCCCCCCCCCCCAAAGAGGGAGCCTGTGAATTTTTTCCTATTCCGTGTTTTTGTATACAATATAAGCTCAGTCAAGCATCTGCAACAGTTCTGTCCATAACAAAAAAAAAAAATAATTATAATAATAAAAATAAAACAAATTTAATCAATATCTTGCCAGCATATCAATATGGGAAAAACAATCCTGAGTCAATCATTTGGTACTGAATCTTTTTGGGTTAAGAGAAACTTTGGAACTGCAGTTTAAAAAGTCTTATTTTTTTTCTTTAAGCAAGGGATCCTTTTGTCACTCCTACACACTGAACATATCCATTCTGATACTACTGAAGCTCGCGTCTAGGCCAGAGGCCGGCTTCGCCTTGACTTCCAACGCGTTATCTAAGTCATCCAGCTTCTGGCTTAGCTCATTGTCAGACTCATCTGAACAACTCTCGGTGGGTAGTGAAGTTGGAACCCCTGAGGTGCTGCAGGAAGTTGAGGTAACCGTTGACGGCGAGGACAGAGGGGGAGGAGGAGAGGGTGATGGGGAGGAGGAGGAAGCAGCTTTCTGGGCTGTGGTGGTGGCCTGGAACAGGACATTAGGCCAGGACTTCACGGACAAGCGAGAAAGATGAGGAAAGGTGTTATTAGAAGAAGCTGCAGACTGCGAGGTAGATGTGGTGTTAGGAGTAGGGGAGCAGACAGAATGAGGTAATAATCTAGTATGCTCTTTGGCATTTCTCATTGCTTGTTTGATTGTTTTCTCTTTGTGCAAGCGCGACTGAAGGTGTTGGCCAAGTGCTTCATTCCCATTGACGACCACATTGCAGGCGATGCACGTGTAGTTGCTCACTGCCTTTCGAAGCACCGTCTCTTGTGGGTCACTAAAAGCGTGTCCAAAGAAACAGAGGGATTTTTGATGACGCAGCACAGAATCTTCATCAGCAAAAACCATCTGGCACTTCCTGCATATAAACTCATTCTTGATGGACGGTACAATAAACGCATCTGGAAAATCCTTTGTGATTTTGGTATCTTTTTTCGGTTCTTCTTCTTTTGTGCTTTCTGTTGAAGAGCCTGTGTTGGTGTCATCCTTAGTATCATTAGCTTCTTTTGGTTTGAAAGAGTTGTTTGCGGTGCCCTTTATGCTCTGGGGTGTCTTCACAGGGGTTGATTTCTGTTGCTGCTTCTGCTGTTGCTCTATTTGTTTCTGCTGCTGCAGTTGTTGCTTCTGCAGAGAATCCTGAAGGGACTGCTGGTACTGCTGATACTGCTGCAGAAGAGCGGTTGGGGAGAGACCAGCGGCCATAGCAGCTTGTGGGACTGCTGCCGGGCCGTATGGGAACAGGTTCTCCATCCCACAAAGCGGTGGGAAATACCCGCCTGGTTGGATCCCTCTGGGAAGCTGTGGTGAGAAGCAGTTAGGGAATCCAGGAAGGAAGTAGGGCAGGAACTGCCCTCCCAAAAAAGAGCTGGGATCACCTGTGGCCAGAGCATTCTGAAGGGCCTGCAGCTTTGCTGTGTCCAGTGGAGGCTCATTTCCTGGTTTCCCTGCAGCTGGTTTCTCCCTCTTCTTGGCCGTGCTGGGGGTCTCAGGACGTGAGCCGCTCTCTTTCTCGCTGCCCTTCGTCTTCATCTGTGGTGGCTTGTCTCCTGTTGTTTTACTGGTGTCTCTCTCTGAGTCTTTACCTTGCTGTACTGTATTATTTACTGCTGCCAAAGGTGTGGAGGGAACAGGAGGAGGAGGTGGAGGAGGAGGAGGAGTCTGCAGAATAGTCTTGGGTGGGGTAGTGCTGAGAGACATGGCAGGAGATGGGGTGGCTGGTGTAGGGAACCCAAGCATGCCAGCACCAGGAGATGCTAAAGCTGAAATACAGTAGTATATAGATATGGAAATATTCAATATTTAGAAATTCAACCACAAATTGGGGAAATTTGTTGTGAAGTAAAGGTACTTAATTTGTCTCTGGTCATTTTTTTTCAAACCTCTTATTCAGATTTTGTTATGGATCAAAACTGTCACATGTGCTTTAAGACTTCAGTCAGTCTTTATATAATACTATAAATATGCTGAGCCAATAATTAGGAAATGAAAACAAAATGAAAGCCATGGTAAATATACATTTGTTGTACAAAAATCTCATCAGTTCAACACTGTTGATGAAAATCATGCATGCATTATACCAACCATTTGTAATTTCAAAATTGTATTTAAAAATAGGACTTGCTGACTAACACCACTGTGATACAGAATAAACAGCAGTATTAGAGAATAAAACAGTGCATGATCAAATCAGTTCATAAAGCGTGTAGTCTATTTTGTCATGGTTTGTCATACTAACTCACCAGGTGTGTTGGGTGGGAAAACAGGAAGTGATGACGGCCCGTTGACTCCAGGAAGTAGTACTGGCGGAAGGCCAGAGATCCCCGGGTAGCCTGAGGGAAGGCTAAGGCCATGAAGTGCATTACTGTTGTCCACTGCTGTCTGTTGCTGTTGACCAGGCAGACTGAGTCCCTCACCAGCTTTCTTCATGCGATCAAGTTCTTGCTGAGCCATCAGCTGTCGGACAGTGGTTGGTGCAAGGTAGTCCTTTTCTCTATCCACCTGGTTTCCCAGGGTTTCTTGCACTTTGGTGATGTGCTGTTTGGAGAAGATGTGGTCTCGTATGGACATCCGTGGAGTGTACTTAATACCACACAAAGTACACTCTGGCCTCGGTCCATCTGGTGAGCCTTGACTTATCATGAATGGTTTTCCAATGTTTATCTTGAATTTCTTTTCTTTAGCTCTGGCATTCTGGAACCACACTTGTACAACACGCTTGGGAAGTCCAATCTCATTGCCCAACATCTCACACTCTTGCATTGTAGGAGTGCGGTAATCACTAAAACAAGCTTTGAGGACTTTGAGTTGCAGGTTACTCATCTGCGTCCTGAATCGTTTATGGCCTGACCTATCCCCAGCATTGGTGCCTTTACTAGACTTGAATGGGTTGCCAGCCCCAAACGGACTTGGAGAACTGGGATCAGCTAGGCTTGACGATTCACTTCTGTCGTTGAAATCATCCAGGTCATCATCTCTGGAGCTATAGTAAGAGTCACAGTCTTTTCCGGAGAAACTGAGGGCAGGGCTCACCATGCTGAATTGGAATCGGTCATTCCCGCCATCAGAATTTGACACCATACCAACCTTGTTGTTAGTCAGCTTGTCCCCTCCATTAGCTGTGAAGTTTTCAACCTCATTGTTATTGCCCTCATCTCCAGTTGTAGCATCACTAATGGCTGTATTAATTGATGACGTTTCATCAAAGTCCATCTTGTTGAGATCGTAAGATGATAGATCTGCTGAGTTAACATTAGGCCCATCATTTTCATCACAGTTTTCAGCTTTTAATGATGAAGGGCTTAAGAAGTTTTTTAGTTGCGCTTCAGATGGTTTTACTGGGGTTGATGACGCAGTAGGCAACTCATAGTCACATGGCTCAGTCTTTGTAGGCAGCTGTGAGAAGTCAAAGAAATTATACTTTGGGCTATCACCTCTGTCATTGTCTTGATTCATCATTGGGCTTGGTGGCAAACTAAAGCCTGCCTGTTTTGCCTCATGCCAGTGTCTAGATCGTATATGACTATCAAGAGCTGACTTAGCTTTGAACAGTGCCCTGCAAAAGGGGCATTTTTTGTGGGACTGGGAGGGTCCCATAGCTCGAAACTGTCCCTTTCTCTCTCGAGCACGAGTGTTTTGGAACCAAACTTGTACCACTCTCTTTTTTAAGCCCACCTCCCTTGCAATATGATCCAACATTTTTCTTGTTGGGTTTGAATCAATTAGGTATTTGTCATAAAGGACCTCAAGTTGTTCAGGTGTGATGGTGGTTCTCAGGCGCTTATCTCTGTGTTGTTCTTCGCTACTGTTTCCACCATCTTTATCATTGACACTTTCATCCTTCTCATCCAATTTTCTCTTCATTGACCCTGATCCTGCAGTGGAGGCCAAACCAGAACTACCCTGTGAAGAGATTTGAGAAAGGCCTCCAGATAAGAGCTGGCTTGCCATTAGCGGGTTGTTTGGATCAAATATCATATAGGGCATATCAATGGGCCTTTCAAGGAACTGTGAGTGCAGAAATTGGTTCTGGGCTGCCAAGAAATGCATGTGTTGATGTTCCTGCCAAAGCTCAACTGTAGGGAATGCAATCTTACACTGGTCACACTGGTATTGAAGCATCTGGTGGGAGAGGCTGTTTGTGAGGGAGGAAAGGGCCAGGGAGAGAGGACTAGAGGGCACTGCGGCTGCCTGTGGCTGGGAATGGGGTCTTGACATGGGGGGCTGGGCAACTTTTTGAGGGGGTGGTTGGGGTGTGCAAGCTTTAGATGGTCTTGGTTCTGGTAGTGATTTTACCACTGGTGAGGGTGCAGTCTCAGTTTGTTTTGGTTCACTTTCAGAACGAAGTTCAACGTCTGGCTTAGGAGAGGCTTTTCCAATGCTGGCATGAGGAGAGGCCATCACAGGCGAGCTCGAGCCAGAGCTGGTAGCAGTTCCCTGGGAATGTTTGGGTAGCTCTACTGATTGTTGGGTCATTCTCATTGGAAGTTGATCATCTATGTATTCTTCACAATGGTTTTCCTCATTACCTTCTTCATCTTCATCCTTGTAACACATCATCTTCTGGTGAGTGATGAGGTCAAAGATACGTGGGAAAACAATGCTGCACTTTTTACACTGGTACTGCATGTTGCTCGTTCTGATGTATCGTTCATTAGTCAGTTCTTTTTTCTCACTGTCTTTAGAATCAGCCTGGTTCTCATAGCTCTTACGAGCTTTCTGGCGTGCATTTTGGAACCACACCACAATGACTCGAGTTGGGAGATTGAGGACTGTGGAAAGCTGCTCAATTTCATCATCCTTGGGATAGGCATTGGTGTCAAAGAAATCTTGAAGAACCCTCAATTGGTAATCTGTGAATCTGGTTCTGGAAGACCTCTTGTTCATGGCTGAGTCAGTCCTGTAGTATTCGTGGGTGCTTAGCTGAGTCTCTATTCGGATGTCATCCAAAGTAGTGATGGGAGGAATATTAAAATTGTAGGGGGAGTCTTTGCTCCGCTGCCTCTCTTTGAAGAGGGTGTTACGGAACCAGTGCTTTATTACCTTTTGAGGCAAACCAGACTTCTCTGACATCTCCTGAATTTGCTCTTCATTGGGGGAATTGTTGATGTCAAAGTTGGCACGGAGGATTTTAAGCTGGTCATCAGTTATACGAGTTCGTGGTCGCTTGAACTGGGACTGGCGGAGGAAGTTTGGATCGAGTCCCAATTGTTGCTGGCAGAGTTGTGTAAGGTCTGTGGGGAGAGAATCCAGAGTAGGCAGCTGGAGGGCCAATTGAGGGGGCAATCCTGGGTGCTGGACGGATTGCATCATGAGCGGTGGGAAAAGGGGCAGATCCAAAGGAACAGGAAGCTGCACTTGGGGAGGTGCAGGAGGAGCAGTGGATGTTGGGGGAGGATGTGGTGGTTGCAGAGGTGGTGTCTGGTGAGTAGTTTGGTGTGAGGTCTGGTGGGGCACAGGAACTGCTGATGGTGTTGGCGTTTGGGGCTTCGTTATTGATGTAGAAGTTGGCTGAGGTGTCGTCACTGGGGCAGTAGCAGGAGGTGGCGGAGGAGGTGGAGGTGGTGGTGGTGGCGTCTCAGGTGAAGCAGGGTTAATTGGGTAGAGTTTGTCATAGGCCTCTCTGTACTGCTGGGCAAACTTTTCAAGCTCTACATACGGGAAAAAATGACTGTGCACATGCTCTTGATGGCTTTTGAGAATGAGCATATTGGAGAACAGCTTTCCACACATTCCACACTCAAGCTTATCAGTGTTCATATCCATTTGCTCACCTCCATCTTTAGTTTTCTTTTGATTCTTCTGTCTATTTTCATTGTACTGGATGACCAGTTCAAATCCAAAATTCTCCAACAGTGCTTTGGCTGCATTACCCCTTGCCCCTGACACAATGCGAGGAGGAGGAATCAATGGCTCAGAGAATTTTGACTTTTTCATGTCTTTGTTGTCTTTTGCTCCATCCATTAAAGCATCACACCCATTTTCCAACTTTGATCTGCTGTCTTGTTTTTCATGGTGGTCGTCTGGCTCTTTTGACATTTGAACATCTGAGACTGACGCATTGCTGGGATCCATTTTAGGTTTTTGGTTTAGCATTTGTTGGTTCTTTTGCTGCTGAATCTGTGACTGTGCCTGGGAGACTTGCTGCTGCTGCTGTTGTTGTTGCTGCTGAGCCTGTTGTAGTTGGTGCTGCTGTTGCATCTGCTGCTTCAAATCTTCTAGGAAGGATCCTGTAAGACCTGGCATTCCAAACGCTGCTGCTGAATGCAGAGCAAGCTCCGGGCTGAGGTTGAACTCTGCTCCCGGGATGTAGAAGGGGAATAAGAATTGTGGTTGTTGAAATTGCAGCAATGCTTCTGGGGTCATTGGGAAATGAGGGAAGAAAGCCGGGTTAAGAAACTGAGGCTGGAAGAAGGCAGCCTGTTGTTGGAGTTCATGTTGAAGCTGCATTTGCAGTTGCGCTGAGGACTGGGCTGACTGGTGGCTGGTTGACTGTGCTGAAACATGGTCAGTAGTTTGTTTTATGTTGTTGTTGCTATTAGTGTCTTTCGGTTCCAGAGTATTTTCTTTATTAGATGATGGTGTTTCACTTCGAGCAGATTCTGTGTTGCTGTTGTTTCCTTGGGTGCTTGGAGCAGGACTTTTAGCTGGCACTGGAACACTAGTGCCAGTGCTATTGCTGCTCATTTCAGATTTGGCCGTTCGAGCTTTAGTCTGGTGGAGAACCGACCTCATGTGAATCTCAAGTGTTGAACTTTGGCTATATGCAACATTGCAAATATTGCATTTGAATGGTTTATTGTCAACGTTGTTGCCTGTTTCTTGTGGAACTGGGCTCGATGCCTCTTGAAGCACTTTCTTCAACTTGTGCAGATGGGAAACAGAATTATAGTGGACTAGTAAAATATTCTTCTGAGTAAAAGACTCCTTACATACTGTGCACTTGTAAGGTCTAGAAGGATCTAAAAATTTCTCCATAGTAAAGTTTGGCCCTTTCCTAAATGGTAGGGTCCGTTTTGGTTCTGCTCCCGTGTCATCTATCAGAGAGCTACTGTCACTTCCAGTAGGACTGGGCTTCTCTTCCTGATCCATTTCATCATCCTTGTCCAAGTCTTGCTCAAATGCCTGAGCTTCCTCTAAAGCCCTGGCTTCACTCTCAGTGATATCGCCATTCAGAGGGAGATTTCCAATCAGTTGCTGCACTTCAGCCTCAGTGAGTTCAGGATGTCCATTTTCCAAATGCTTCCTGAGGGCCAGGAATGTCCTGAAGCTCCGCTGGCAAAGGCTACACATTGTGGCCGCTCTGATGGCATGGTACTGAGAATGTATTTGGAGCTTCTGCATTGTCTTGAAGGCCAGGCTGCAGTGATTGCAGCGATACTTGTAGACATGGCGGTCAGACACTGACAGCTGCTGCTGCTGCTGTTGGAGCCTCTGGAGTTCACTGAGATGATCCTGAAGGGTATCAGGGGTCTTGCTGTCATGCCCTAACCCACTTGCTCTCCTCCAGTCCGGAGCCTCTGAGGCCTCCTTTGGGGGCTTCATTTCCTCAGCTCGGAGGTCTAATTCGTTTTTGTCCTGACTTGTCAATTCATCTTTTGAAGAGTTTCCTTTAAGCAGACAACACAATTTAAGGTGTTACCGCACCATCATTAGAACAGAATACCAATGCACAGATGATGCGATTACAAATGTAGGTCATATCAACATAATTGAGCTAAATGAACTGCTGCTGAAAGAGTCGTTTACCTTGTGTTTTTCCAGACTCATCAAGAAAGGCTGATGAATCTATTGAAGGCATTCCTTTGTCGTGTCCAGTTTGGGGATGAATAGTACTATTTGATCCTGTCGTATCAGGACCAACAACCTATCAAGACCAAATAGTTTTTCACACATAATGACAGCTTCAAATTCAAAAGCTTCAAAAGTTATACGACAAAGTAGGTCACCTCTAATTTGAGACAGTGAGGACAATAGTTTCAAAGGCAAATGTTCTGTAGAACTTTTGTAATTGGCAATGAGGACAGCGAGGTTACTCTGTCGTCCTGAGGAAATTATGCCATGCAATTACAGGCAATTACACGCACACATGCAGACAGTCTACATACCGTTATAATGAGCTTTTCAACACAGTCAGGTGCCACACTGTGAAGGTGGGTGAGATGCAGCTGCAGGTGAATCTTGTTGCTGAGGACATCCTGACATAGTGGGCAGCGGATCACTGGCTGCATAGAATGCTGGGACATCACATGGAGCTGCATACGGTTGCCATCTTTACTGCTGAAGTTGCAATAGGGACACTGCTGAACCTACAAGAAAAATGTACATGGGTTGAGTTGGGTTTGCATGTAATCCAGCCAGAGGAAGTCACAAATGATGCAGTTTTTTCCATATATTTTGCACTTCTAGGGGTGAAAATACCCATGCACCTGCAGCATGGAATGTCTTTACATGATGGTCTTTCTCTACAGAGAAAATGTAGGATTACCATGTTTCATGTAATTCACTAAAATCAACTCATTCCATTTTATTTAGCCGAAAACATAACTGTCCAGAATGTTTAATAAGGAGATAACAGATGACAAAGGTGAGCAGTCTCCCAAGATACACCGCTCATTACGGGGAGTATGCATAACATAGCTGCGTCTCTACCACCTGCCTTAATAGAATCTATTTCTGAAATGACAAAGTCTTCCGTTCTTATAGTACCCAGACGGGCTAATACTTCATAATCTAATTTAAAAACATATAATTTAAAGAGATGCAAATTGGGAAGCAGCAGGGAGGGAGCCACAAGGCGAGTGCAGGTATTCTATTTAAGAGCATAATGACTGTTCTTGATAGTAAAAAGCTCTGCCAGGGAGGGAAGGGAGGGCTGCGTTTAACCCTCTCCAAGGAAACTGGAGCTTCCCATCTTCCCATTTTCTGGACTGTTTATTCTGTTCAGGATCATATCAGGAGCTGGAGTGTATCCCAACTGACTTAGGGTGAAAGGCAGACAATACTATGGATTGATCAGCAGTCAATCACAGGGGATGTGAATGGAGTGGCAATTGATACCACTTTAACTGCATGAACGTCAGCTTAGTGACTGACCTACTACACTACCAAAGGCCTTGAAACCAGAGCTAGCAATTACTAACTACAGGGCAATTTTCCCCAAACAGTTGACAAGTAGAAAGGTTGGATGTAATTCCATCTTCCGGAAATAGTGCTTGTTAGTACAGGCGCCTGTCCTGCAAAAATACATTCAGATATCCACATGACCTACCAGATGTCCACTCTAAATAAATCCACACAAAGCCAAATAAACCTGCAATTTTGTTGCATTTGAAAGGGTCAAAACAGTCACAAATCCCTCCATACACCTCAAACACTTTGAGGATCAGTTGGATCAAACCTTCACATTGATAGGTCAGCTTGTGTTGCACAACTGAAAGATTCTGCAAACTGGTACCTGCTCAGAGTTCTTCAGCTCAGCAGATTTGGGCCTTTTGGGAGGGCTTTCAATTTGTTGAACGGGCTGGAGTGAATGTTTCACTGCTGCGTTCTGTCCAGTCGATTCTTTGGGTGTGGCATTCACTCCTAAAGTGGGGGAGAGAAGACAATTCATTTAAAAAATGCCCCCCAAAAAACCATGTTAAATAAATTGCATAATCTAGTGAGCTCATCTTCCAAAGGACACAAGGCATGAAACCAAGCTTTAATGTTCTATTGTTTCAAAATGCATGTAAATAATACAAACGTTGATAAATAATTTAAGAAAAAATTCTAATTAAAAAAAATAATAGAATTCTAGTCTTAATTTTGTTTCTCTTTTTTATTTTTACAGAACACAATGGTATTTTAACTGTGATGTGTTCATGTACTGCAGTATACAACCACTTTTAAAGGGGACATAGCGGTGATCATTTAAAGGCTTTGACAGCAACACAACATAAGTGTGCAGGCACGGGCTGTATCACTCATGCACACCCACTAACACACACACTTCCTGCCCTGCGGCCATGTGAAATGGAGAAAACTCAGGCAGGCTCATTATCACAGCACGACATACATTAAATGTTATGGTAATATTATACACTTCATTAGATCATATACATTTCCCCAGCTGCCTCAACTATGCCTCTGTCTGCACGAGGGGCAACATTTTCGGGGTCGGGTTGGGGGGTGGGGTCATCACGGCTGTTGGTACAGTAGTGTGTGTGTCGACTTGTACGTGCATGTGTAAGTGTGTGCGATGTTAACAAACAGCGCCCAGTGTGGGGAGATCAGCCTCTGGTTGTATTTAGTGATAAATCTTTCATTAGCTTCATCCTCACATAAAGCCACTGCAGCTCTACACAGCCGGCGCAAAACAAAGACCCAGCAATAGAAAACTCTGCCCCCCCTCCCCAAGTCATCATCCACAAACCCTCCCTTGCCTGGTCACTCAAGGCAATATGCGAGCCTCACTCTTGCGAATCAACGCTTCATGCTGGATGCACAAAGGGAAAAAGGGGGAAATCAAAGCACTGATACGTGGAGAGGGTGTAGACGAGAGAGAGAAAAAAACATTTTGTATTTCATATTATTCCGTGCCTCATGTTTTTATTGGGTGCATATCAATTCCTCTGGCCAGTTCATGCATTTTAATTCTGTTGCATTAAGTAGGCGTTCCACTTATTTTATTTGTAATCCTCTATATCTGGAGCCTGAAATATTGGCCTGTCAAGGGAAGTGACAAGAGAAAACGAGGAGGGAAGAAAAAGGGAAAAAAACACAAGGGCATAATGTGAATTTCCAAGAACATACGAAAATTGGTCCGCAGCTCAGAATAGCAAGATAATTTTGTTTTACGCCGTTTGCCAGTGCCCCTGCAGGGCTTACATATGTGTTAGTGTGCATGTCTGTGTGCACATTATGTCTTCCGCGACGGGCTTCTGACACTTCATTGCAGCCGTCATATAACCTGACCTTTCTGCTTTGTATCGCCCCACCTCCCGGATTCATTATGACAAATTTTAATTTCAACTTTCAATTTTTGCCTCCGTCTTTCACTCAATTTGCAACTAAATTGCATCCATGCGAAGGGAGATGAGGCGATTGTCCGACAAGAGGCTGCAAACACATTTACATGGCGGATGGGAGCGAGCCCACACATCACCATTGATTACTGTCATCGTGAACGAATGTATGTTTGTGTAATGGCTGCACGCTCGGTTGTGTGTCCGTCCTTCTGATGCAGATTTGTCTTGGTGCTTTCATCAAGAAAAACAGTTGGGCTGACCTTGAATGCCGAGAGAGCCATTGTCTCTGCGGCCACTTAGGAGATTTAAATGGTGAACCCTGCCTGTGCATAATGAAGCTGTTTGGAGAAAATGCCTTCTAAAGTCAAGTGCCCTTCAAATATATAATGACTTGAAACACAACACAATGGGGCAAAAGCACAATTCATATGCCATCTATGGTTTTATGAGACAAAATCAAATGTCCAGTTGCTGGTTTTTGCTCTCAAAATCTGCATGGATAGCTAGAACCATTAAAAAAATAATAATGGGGTTGAACGGGAACCAGAAGAAGATGGCAACCACGTCGCTCGTTTGCCTTTGTCTAGGTGAGTCTGCATCCTTTGCTTAATGACTCTGTCCTTTTTCGCTCCTCCCTCTTTCTTTGCCTTCCCACCTTCCCTCCATCCTCATGTGGACTCCACCAGCTGCAGCCCAGTGAAGCGGCGGGGCCGAATAAACCTGACACCCTGTAACCACTGCAAGCCACCCCTCCCACCTCCACCAATGACAAATGTCTGCATGCAGCAGGACCTGGCTTGATTAGATAAATCAAAAAGAGATTTATGACACTCACCCGCCCTTTTGCATTTCAGGGGGGGAGAGCGCAGCACACTCGCCACCCATCTTTATTTGCGACTGTCAGTGGTGTTTAGGGTGTCCCGGACGCGCACTTACAAGCAAGTACGGTCTCAGATGGAGAGAAGTCAAGAGCAGTGGAGGGAGAGTCAAAGAAAGAGAATTGGAGGAGAAAGAAGCATGCAAGCTCTTCTTACAAAATGGACTTAATAATAAAAAAATGCCCTCTCATAAAGTACACACAAGGGACAGCTGTGCTATCCAAAGTAAGGGATCCCAACTACGAATGCTACATAAGGTAAAGGATTACAAGGATTTGTCCATTTTAAAATGTAGTATACATTTAAATTGTGGGTTCCACATCAATATCAATCTTCTTTATCATCGACTTGGCAGGTGCGTAGCTAGGTATGGCGTGAGAGCCAATAAAAGAGCTGCATGACAAGTATTGATAATGAATGATATAGCAGCAATATTAATTCAACTATATGCTCATTATTGTGGTCTGCAGAGAGGTAGAAATGCACTGTATGATACTGAAAACTGTTTCGAATATGTTCTCCCTTTCATACAGCTAAATACAATGTATTAGTCGCAGCTCTTAGTGCAGTTCGACACGACTCCAACGGCAATACTAAACATATGCTGTAGTTATATGAATACCACTCTGACAGCGGCATCAATATTAAACATTATTTTCTTTGTAAAAGCCCTTTGTTATTAAAGGGTATAATTTGATTGTGTGCCTAACATTTGTGACAAAAAGTATTTTATTTTGTGCAAACTTTCCTACTTTGACCTTGTGCGAGCGACTTAGCAATTACCGTTCATTCCAGACAATTTCGTGAAAATACGAAAGGCTCCACAACTTAAGCGGAAGCAGGCTGGGTGGCGGCAGCTTGGATTTAGTATTCAATTTAGCGCTGCTGAGTCCTGGCAGACTGGCTAAGGTTATGAAGCAGTAAATCTACGAGGGGGAGCTGGCCAAAATGGGCCAGGGAGGGCCGGTTGACATGATTTACTTGTCTCTTGCTCTGAGGTTACGCATTAGGCTGACCCCCTGGTCACTTGATAACATTACAACAACACACTTTGAACCCCAAACTCCCACCAAAGCACTCAACGGGCTACGGAAGGAGAGAGAGCGAGAGAGAATGCTAAAAAACAGCTGTCTTGCCATTTATGTGTGTGTTTTTAATTACTTGCCTTCCTTTCTGTTGGAGTTGCATCTGATAAGAGAAACGAATATGAACAGGGCCTTGTCACATTTGACAAATTGGCTATGACGAACAACAAGCTGTCATTATGAAAAAACACACGCATAAAAGAATAGCTGCAGGCCTGTAATTAAACATGCTAATGCCTTTAATATATTTTAATCTCATCTCGGAGAGACTGAAAACAAGTGGAGCCCTCATCTCAAATGTGCAAGATAGATGCAAATGTAAAAAAATTTAAATATGGAATACATCAAATCTAATCTGGTTCGTGTACAGTTCCATTTTCTTTCCCCCTGTTATCTGCACAATCCAAACTTGTATATGCTTTTAATATATTTGACTGCGGGAGCAATGAGTAATATCTCTGCTAATTTGAAGCAGGTAGATATCTGCAAATTTCCTTGGACCGTATGACAGGCTCATTTTCATGCTGGGGCCTTTTGTTTGGTTGGTTATTTATAAGAAGTAGACCCCCGAGCCGTGGTGACATGCACCATCTACACACACAGCACAAAGCTATCTGGAAGTAATCCACATCAGGGACATTTGCATGGAGAATGTAACATGGATTATAATTAATCTAAAGTGACATGGGATTTAAAAAAAACAATGTAAATGAAGCAAGGGAAAAGCCCACTCTGCCTTTCCGCGCACCTCCCCCCTCATCATATCTCCCCTTTTTTCATCATCTCCCTCTTCCCCTCTGCATCTATATGGCCCCTCTTTGTTTAAAGCGTCTCGGCGATGAAGTGTGCAAGCGGCAGACTGCTCACTTGGCCACACTGTAATCCCTCCCCTCCATAGGGAATCACACATACACACATCTGAAGCGAGCCAGAGACTGGAGGCTGGGGAAGGAGTCCCTAAATTGTACTATTTCAAGTTGGAGAACGAGGAGAGGGGGGGGGGGGGGGGGGGGGGGAAACAGGGCTTGTGACAGATGACAGATAGATAGATAGACAGACAGACAGACAGACAGACAGATAGATAGATAGATAGATAGATAGATAGATAGATAGATAGATAGATAGATAGATAGATAGATAGATAGATAGATAGATAGATAATTTTCAGTTGCACATAATGCGGGTCAATTTTCCCATTTCTTTCCTAAAAAACAAATAATGAACAAATCATACATTATCAGTGTCGGGCTGAAAACCTCGTATGTCTAAATTTCGTCAATTTTCATAGTTTTCTACTAGACTTTACACCGGTCTGATCGGCCTAATCGGTATCGGCTGATAATTAGGATTTTATGCTGATCGGGTGATCAGGTTTAATGTCAACGACGTCATTGACATTTACTCTGCGTTGCCATAGTGCACAGTATATTTGAATCCGAAAGCTAGTTTATTTTTAGCCTTGTCGCGTGTCTTTTGATGTGATACTGTAAATATCTGACCACCAATAAAGTTATTTTAAAAAACATGTCGGCGGTGTGGGACAGACGACACGTCTGAGACAGACAGCATGTAATGCCTGGACCAGACTACAAGACAAATTTGGTGTACAACTGCAAATAAAATCTTGTATGTATATATTTTTTTAACAAATTATTGAACAAGTCTTCTCTCTGACAATGCAATGTTAATGGATTCTTAAAGATGCTGTTTTTTTTTGGTTTCCTGAAAAGTGTTGGTTTTGGAGATGCAAGGATTCCGCCCGATATTCCGCCGATATGTTATTTTATCACATTTTAATAATGTGCAGCGTCTGTACATGTTTCGAATTCAGTAAATTCAAAGGACATTTTTTTCAGTGTAGCTCGATCGCTAGATAGAGCCATCGATCGATAGATGTTTCAAACTTGAAGACTCACACATAGTGAGCTTGCTTTAAAAGCCGTCGCAACCTGCACATTGCACATTTTTGGCATGTGTGCGGTGGTGTTAAATGACATTAGCGGTAATATATGGGGGTGAACGCATGGATGGTGGTTCCCTCCGCCAGTCGCTCTCTGAGAGATAGAACTGAAAGATAGATGACGAGCCAAACTAATAGGCCCCAGCCTCAATCGGCTCCCCTTCTGCCTCATTGAGCCTCACATTATGGAGCAAGGTATGCCATGCTCGGATGCAGGAGGCGGGCAGGGAAAAAAAAGGAGGGGGGGGTACTTTGAGACCGATGGAGGGTAGGTGTCTGCATGGTTAAGGTTGGAGAGGAAGAGGAGGACATTAGTGGAGGGAAAGAGAAAGAGAGAGAACCCCATGTGATAAAATAACGGAGTGTGAGTGAGAGAGCTAGGTGCCATGTGATATTCATTCCTAGCCGTGGATTTCCATCTCATACATAAACGACTATATGAATTCCTATTTGGGGAAAATCTCAAGTAACAAAGGCAGGGCTATCCTGACCACTGAAGCCCTCAAATTTGACCCCCTGTCCCACTGCCACCACCAGCCAGAATATACATATTGTTTCTCATGGTCATTCACTATTTCTCTGCTATTTGAATGTCTAAATTAAAACCCAGTGACAGTGTTGCATCTTGGCCAACAATTAAATGATGGATGGAGCCAGACAAAGAAAATGAAGGGACGAAGTAATTTAGGGGTTGCAAAGATGCAATATAAGAAAAACATATACACAGCAGCCACCTCACCCAGCCCCCCATCTAATCCCGAGCTTATGAAAAATTAATATGTCATCGGAGAGGGCACAAGAACGGGAAAAGATTAATGCAAGGCGCTTATAAATTACAAGCACGCAAACTGATTTGATTAAAAAATAATCTGGGCCCTGGACATTGCCTTGTAATAACCACAACTTGTCCCTCTTCTTCTCTCTCTGTTTTCCTCTTTTCCCTTCTCTTTCTCACTCTCACTCTCACTTTGTCTCTCTCTCTCGCGTTCTGACAGATGGAAATGATTAAAGCAGGTCACATGGAGGCTAGTCAGCAGCGTTCACATGTTACGCACACATGTTTTAAACTTACTCCTGAGAGAAAGAGAGCGAACAATCACTTGGGAAAGATGGGATGCTTTATGCTAAGAGGCACACGTGTGTGTGTGTGTGTGTGTGTGTGTGTGCGTGTGTGCGTGCGAGTGTGTGCTCACTGTCAGTTTTCCTGCTGTCAGTCACGTCTCGGTCAGTGAGGTTGGATGCGGGCCTGGAAGAAGAGCCAGGAGGTCTCTCACCATCCTCAGCGGTCTCCTCTGAAAATGCAGCAAAGGAAAGACGAGATTACCGTGATGCTCTGAACATGGAAGAAACGGCACTAAAACTGACAGGAAGCAGACACATTGAATGATGCATTTGCATGTGTTACAAACAGTTATATTCGAAAGGAACATGACTCAAGTTGACTCACTGTACAGTATATATCGACTGAAAAAAAATGCTTTAACACGTGTCCAGTTAAATATAGCCCTGTCGTGCGTCTTCTGCAGGGTTAAACATAAAACATCCATGGCCTGAAATAAGGCACATTCGCGTGGAAGCTGTATTTGTCATTCTGGTCACCTCGCACTTTTTTATATTTTACTGATCTACATATATTTGGAATGGTTTTTTCTAACATGCATATCCATTCGGATTGGAATACTTACAACTTAAAACATACACTTTTACACTACAGTATAAAAGTGAAAATGCTCCAGATTAGTCTGTTGTTTTTTTTCCTCCTATATACCTTTATAACATGTGTGCATGCACACGTGTGATGAAATGCATGTGTATTTGCTCACGCGCGCGGATGCACGCACACTCAGGCAGACAGACAGACAGACAGACACACACACACGCACTCTACTATTAGCAGATTAGCCTAGCCATCTTTGAGAGTTCAACCCCTTGTTTGATAATTCTGTGTATCTTCAGTGTTCTGCCAGTGGATTAAAGCCAGTGTGTGTGTGTGTGTGTGTGTGTGTGTGTGTGTAAGTGTGTATATGTGTCGCCAGCACAAGCTAACACTAATCCTAGCCGAGCTCCAGCGCTCCCTTTCATCCAGCCATCATTTGTCTCCGGCTGGGCTGATGTCACTTTGTAATGAATTTTGAGCAGTCTGAGAGAGGCCAGATAACCAGGCCTGTGGGCACGCACGCATGCACACAAACACACACGCACGCACGCACACAAACACACACACATGCACATGTGCGGGTGTGCATCTCCACATCCAGAGCCCTCCTCCATTTCAGAGCTAGTAAATGAATAGAAAATCCCAAAGTGAAACACTTACAGCGAGGCGTCAAATCACACAAACTCACACACAAACACACACACGTACGCACATACACACGCATACTCTCTCTCGCACGTGCAAAATCAAATTCACATAAAAGCAAAAGCGTTAAAACGGTCATGTCTTCTTAATGTGTGCGCGGGGGTAGGTGGGGGAGAGAGGGTAAGAGGGCTTCTTTCACCACATACCCCTTTCCTCTGCCAAAAAATGAGGTGGGGAATGTGTACATACACTATATATGTGTGTGTGTGTGTGTGTGTGTGTGTGTGTGTATACATATATACTCTTTATAGTCATATGTGTGTGCAGTTCCTTTCTTTTTGTATTAGACTACGGTGATGTGATTTATTGTATACGCATGCTCCATCCTCCCCACTCCAAAAAGTTGGACTCTGCATACCATACTGCTATATGCGTCGTAACAGGTGCAGGCTCTTGAACTCACCATTGCACTCTTTATCAATCATGGACCTCTCTTTATCAAACAAAACTATCTCACAAGTTGCTTTTGATCTTGAAGTCATTGGTAGGTAAGCTGCCTTTATTTATCTCCAGACTTCTGTCCTTTTACACCTGCCGTTTTAATACAAGATGAGCTGTAAATACGATGGTTTTAAATGTTCCTTTGATTCAATCAGAGCTTGGCAAAGCTGCATTCTCACACTATGCCCCCTTTTTATGGAATGAGTGGCAAAAGAGTCTTTGTCTAGAAACGCTCCCTACTGCGAGTGTCTTCAAAGGTATGGTACAAGTAGCCCTAAAGGAAACATGGAACTGTTTTACCTGATGCTGTTGTTGACTCGATTATGCTTCTTGCTACAGCACCAGTAGCCTGCTGTGCTTGTTTGTTTTATTTTGGATTGTTTAGTTGAGTTGTCTTTAGGCTTTACACAATCAGGATTTTTGGGGCCGATCAGCGAGTTTTAAAAAAACGATAACCGATCACCGAACCGATCACAAGATGGAGCAATGTGTCTATTTACATGACTTGTTCATTTATTGCACATACTTGTGTCCTGTATACTGAACAGTACTCACTTCAAAATTGTTCTCGAGCATTTTAGACAAAACGTAAAACATCAATGACCTCTAGGGGGCATTCAAGGATTGGCCAAGGACATAAGTTTAGGTCAAATCAACATTACAACATGACAGAAATAATGGGTGCTAACTTACTGTAATAAAATTACGTTAATAAATACTGTTAATGACATGCTGACTCTAACTTTCTCACTGTTCCGGCTATATGGACGGTGTTGTCCAGAGTTTGACTTTTCTTTCTTTTTTTTTTTTGTTGCTGTTTTTTTCCCCCACACTGCATTCCTTGTGTACATTCTTCAGGTGCCCGATCAAATTAGTTGCGTTGAAGCATTTCGATGACGTTCCCCACGACGTACTTCAGTTGTGCACAGACTGCAAATAACCTGTTGTTTGTCTGAGACACCGCAAAATAGTCCCACACCGACGATGTGTTTTTTCAGTGACGAGATTGAAAAAGCTTGATTGGCCGTCAGATAGTTACACGACTGCGTCACAAGACACGTGACAAGGCTAAAAATAAACTAGCTTTTGGATTCATACGCGACGAAGACGTGGAGTTAAATGTCTTGTGCGGAGCCGATCGACGACGTCATTGATCGGACCGGCGAATTATGACATGAAAGCCGATCAGCATAAAATGCTAATTATCAGCCGATACCGATCAGATCGGCATAAAGTCTAGTTGTCTTAATGTTGTTGTTGTTTTTTTTGTGGGTGTTTTTGTGTTTCATGTATATTATATATGCACTTATGCATGTTTTTTTTATGTTGAAAACCTTTTATGTGCCATCCTGGCCTAGGACTCCCTGAAGGAAGAGATCTTGTATCTCAGTGGGACAACCTGATAATGGAACTTTCAATATTTAAAAGACAATCAATATCCCACATTATTATAACACCTGGTTCCCATTCATGCAGTTTTTATACAGAGCCGATTCCTAAAAACTTTCAACCAGACGGTTCATCCTTTAAAAAGACTAGATTGCCCTTAGGTTTGAATGTGAGTGTGAATGGTTGTTTGTCTGTGTGCGCCCTGCAGTTGCCTGGTGGCCGGTCCCAGGAGTGCCCTGCCTCTCGCCTGGGGTGGGCTTCAGCTTGCCCACGACACTAATGGGGATGGCTGGTATTAGAATTTGATGGATGGATGATTTTTTTTTTCTCTCTTCAACAAATTCACTACCCCCCAATGTGCTTGCTCAGCATCAACTAGCACAACTCTATGTACCACCCCCAATCCTTTGTTTAGTAATGTCTTATGTTGCTTGTTCGATTTTGTAATTGACACTTGTCCCATAATGTTGCATGCTTTTCCTATAAAATGTGCATTAATGTTTATTAAAGAGTGTTACAAAAAAAAAAAAAAACAATAGAAAAGTAACCACATTGTATAACACAGACACACGCACACACACCTCCACCCACCCACACACACTAACACTCACGGTCATATTCATCGAACTAAGGCAAAAGGGACACTGAGGTCAGCTTGCAATTTGCATACAATCAACTTTGGCAATTGAATGACGTACACCTCCCTCTTTGCAAACATGATATCATTAACCCTTTCAAATACAACAACGCATGCAAAAATAGGCAAATGTATCAAATTGAGGTATGTGAATGAAAACACTATTATAGTATTCATATTTTACTTTTTGCTCGTGCGAGCATTTGGTACATGCAGATGAACAGCCTCAGTCAAATGTATGTCCTTTTCTGTGTGTGTGTACAGGGGAGAGGATAGACAAAAGAGAGACTATAGGAGTGCTGATGTTTTATTAATACGTGGGTGACAACAGGAATGAAATATCTCCTGTCAGCCAAAAGAGCCCCAGCTACAGACACTGCAATTTTCACTGCCGCTGCTGGTGCGTCCATCTTTATATTTATTCCCCCTGTCTTCATTTAGGCAAGAGGAGGTATGTTTATTATTATTATTTTTTTTTTTTACTGCAGCTATAAATGTGTATGTGTTGTTTTCCAAAAATAAAGAAGGGAACCATAACATCATAGGAATGTGAATACAAATAATATAAACAGTCTACAATATTATTTGATGTTAGTTATCCCATTCAAGATGTAATATTGTGGTGTACGCTTGGCAGGCAGTCCTGGATGGTTACAATCCCCAACAGGGTTCTTAACCAACCTCTAGGGGGCACTCTACCTGTAAGCAGAGTGGGAAAAACACGAGAAAGAAAGACAGTGAAAAGAGAGGGAGGAGGAAGGAGCGGGAAAATATAAGAGGAGGGCGATCAGAGGAGGGCGATCATCTGGGCCTCATCAGTGTTTTTTTTTCTCCCTCCTTTACCTCCCCCCTCCCCACCTTCTCAGTTAGATTAGTGACAAAAGTGTGTGCGTGTGTGTGTGTGTGTGTGTGTGCTCGCGCATACGAGAATGCGTTTCCATGCTGAGGACATTCCCAGACGAGCTCTCTCAATACATCAGCACAGCGTCTGCCCTCTGACTGACCCTGACAGTTACACACCACATGATAGTGTAGATGCATACGACTCTGTGCGTGTGTGTGCGTGGATGTGCGCCATTGATCAAGTGAGTGAGACAGTGACTGCATGTGTTTGCATGTGAGCTGTCATGTGCAAGTGCGTGCGTCCGTGCGCGTGTGTGTGTGTGTGTGTGAAAGAGCAGCGACTATCAACTTAATCGCAACCAGAGCAAAACTTTCACAGCCACCTTCCACCGCCTTGTGCACACACGCACACACACACACACACACACACACACACATTCACATTGGGTGAGGCAGTGGGTGTGATTTTGGATTTTGGCAGCCTGGCGAGATCCTCCTTTGATGTGGCTCGCTCGGAACATTAAAGCCGGACAGTGAGCTTGATTCTAACCACACAGCCCGGGTCCGATTACCCTGGGCGACCGACGCCAGCCTATATTTAACTGCGAGGAGAGGAAGAAGAATTAAGTGACTCTTGATCAGGTACACACCCAAGTTGCCGTGGTTTTACATTTAGCTATTAATTGGAAGCACTGGTCGTGGCCATGAATAAATAAGAAATCCACAAGGGTAACGTTTGGCATCTTTAAAAACACGCAAATTGTATGAGAGCTGTAATGTGAGTATAATACACTTTTATAGTGTGCAGCTGAGGCTGTTGCTTTTCCAGGCTCCTGATTGGGTAACTCACGCTTCACTGACAGAAAATGTGTTCACATTTATTTATTATGTTACCACAGAGGTAGGGAGATTTCAGTATTTATTTTATTTTTTTTAAATACCCGCACATGGATGGCCAAAATTATCTACTCAAGCAACATTTTGCTAAATTCATCTTTAAGTATTATTTTAAGATTGCTAGTAGAGCGCCATGCAAGTAAAAACAATGCATGAGGACGGAGAGCAAGACAGAGATGTTTGGAAAGAAAATAGAAGAATAGACATATGGGAGATGGATGATGGAGGTTGTATTGTGAATGTGTGTGTGTGTGTGTGTGTGGGTGCGTGTGTCTCTTCTGGCTGTATAATGACCTGCTCTGAGACCACTCGCTCCCCCTCCTGTCAGCCCCTAAGGGCCCATAACCACCATTCCGGGTCATTATGTGCCCGGTGGAGGACTCGGTCGCACAGCACAACAACTACAGAGCAATAACACGCAACAAACTGGACTCGGAGACTCCAAAATGGCTGAATTCATTAGTGGGGACCAAGCTACCACTAATGTGCTTTTTTAGGGGCTGGGCTAGTGCTCATTAAAGAGGAAAATGAGCATAATATATACGTGTGTACAGTATACATACACCGTATATATATATATATATATATATATATATATATATATTTTTTAATTTTATTTACAAATTTATTTTAATTTACAAATTTATTTTATTTACACAATTTTCTTTGATTTACACATTATAACTGCATTTGAAAAATTCATTTTTGAATAAGCGGGGATATACCGCAAATAAGCATTTTCAGGGTTGGTCCCCGCCCAAAAAAAGAAAGAATAAAATGGGTAAAGGGGGAAAAATGATTACAAAAAAAAAAGATTTCAATCAGCGGGTGCCAAAGTGTGAAGTGTGAACTAACTCTAACAGTACTCATAGCTGTAGCCAAAGAAAAATACTTTATAAGGGAGATGAACTTGAAGCTTGAGCAGAACACAAAAGCAGTAAGCCTTAAATGGTGGTGCAGTGCAAACACAACACGGTCTGCCTCTTGAGCTCCAGCAATGAAAAACTCCATGAAAACTCTTGTATTTTAATCATAATTGGATTGAATCACAATGAGAGTTGCTTTATACATCTTTCCTACCTTAATAACATTTGGAAAATAATCATTAGTGTGTTATGTTTGCACGTGGAAGTAATGCAGCCTTGACACCCACGACCACCATGTCTCCTGCACTTTTATCGCTGATGTTGATTTCCACTTACAACTCCGGTCACATATGTCCCTTGCGAGACTCTCTGCGTGTGAGTGTGCACGTGAGTGTGTGAATGCAAAGTGTGATGTCACATTTCTGTGCAGTGCGCACGGCTCCAGTTTGGCCTCTTGGTTCTAAAGGGGAAAGCTTTGAAACATTACACTGTCCCACGCGGACACCCGAATATACGCACGCACGCACGCGCACACGCACGGAGTCAAGGGCCAGCGGTAATACTGTCACAGTAATAACCTTATAGACTTACTGATCTCCTTCCCTCCTGTTCTCTCACCCTCAAATCTTTATTTACCCAAGTCTCCCCTTTTTACACCCCCCCCCACCCCACCCGCCGGCCCATTCTCCCAGTACCTTTCCCCGCCGAATTTCAGCGCGTTTAACAAGCATTTAGATCTTAACCAGATGTTGTTAATGTAGCATGTCTAAAATACTAAACATCAACCCAGCAGAGAGGGGCTGCAGCTCCTGCACAACAGGGCCTCGGAACAACTCTCTCACACACACACAGGCACACCCTTCACATGCACACATTTACGGCAACGTTGTGCTCCATGTATTTCATGCAGCGTTCTAAAGGCCACATGCTAACATGTAAACACATGTGTGTCCATCCACACACTCAAATCCACCCACACCTGACTATTTATCGGTAAAAATACAGCAGAACAGATTACGCCAGCAAGAAAAAAAGAAGTGTTTAGCATCAGACAATAGCATTGTCCCATTTAACGCAATCCCGGTGTGAATGTCAATGACGGAATACGCTGAAAAATGACTTTTGTGTGGAGAGGGGAGGGAAAAAAATGCTCATATCAGCAGCTTCAAATTTGCTTTGTTGTTGTCAATTACGACTTCCTGAGATACCATATTGTTTCATTTTCCCTCAAATTGCCCGCTCTGCTGTCTTGCGGGCACCTAACAAAACACATATTAATGTTTAGAAAAAAAAGAAAAAGCATTTGAATAAACATAACCTAGATTAAAGGCTCGCTCGCTATAGAGAAATAAGCTGTTGTTGCATGTTAAGAGAGGGGGAGGTTCATTTTTAGTGCTGCATGCATGAGAGGTACTGTATATGATTCTTTAATCCCAAATACAAAAGACAGGACAACAATATGGCTTCAAAAGGTTCTGCGGCGCAACACCTGGCCTTACACAATCGCGCTTGCGCGCCGACTGTCCACCTCCACACACGTAAACACCTGCGTCTTGCACAACAGCCATATTGCGTTTCGGCTGCCTGAAACAGCTGAGACGGAAGGGCAAGATTGGAGAGGCGGCACGGCAAGCTCACCGGGAGATTTAGGAATCATCTGAAAAGAGAATTCCCCTCCTCTGTTTCATCTCTTTGCTCTGTTTTCTTTTATTCCCCCATCTTTTATCATACCTCGGCGCAATATTTATTCAGCCCCTGATTATAAACATCTGGTCGACGAGGCGTTCTGCACAGCAGCGGCCGTAAAATACACACACAAGCACGCACCGTGAGGTGGCACACACAGTGGAAATATCGCACACGCTCACCAGGCTGACCCTGGATGGAGGGATCAGTGGATGGATGGAGGAAAAGAGGGAGTCGTGTGGGAAAAACAAAAAGTGACAAAAACAGAAAGGGAGATGAGGGTTAATGGCGCTCCCATCTCTGTGATAAGAATTCATTCTCTTCGATTACCAGCACTTATCTACGGATGCTGCCTTGTGTCGCCGCTCCCCTCCTCAAATACACACACGATCATGCACACACAGCGAGGGTCCAAGATCGATAGATGATCCTAATGAAGATAGCAGCTGTTTCTCGGCATACCTGCCCGACTCTATCAGCCCGAAAAGATCTCGCCGCCACGTCTACGCATGCATCCATCCATTTAGTTACCTATCCATCTACTTTGAATCATTTCACACAGCTAGCCATCCACATATATCCTATTTGTCCCTCCATTTATTCCTCCTTATCTGAATATCCGTCGCCGCACTGGTTAACAGCCATACCAGCAAGGCAGATATTGTTGGTAATTGACCAGAGTGGTCCTTGTCATGTAGTCAGGGTTTATTTCGTCTTCTCGGAATGAATAAGAGGCCCTAAAAGAGGATATCTAATTTTAAAAAAGCGGCGGTTTTAAGAGCATATGCCCTCTGTTGTCAATGTGTGTGATGGCAGGAGACGAATAAATAATGTTTCAAAAGATCTTTATCCCATCAGGCTGTTGTACTGTTTTACCTACTTTGAAACCGACTGCTTTCATTCCTCAAATGCAACAAGGTAATCGTGCATGACAGTCACAGAAAAGTATGTAAGTGTAAGAATGCAATGTGTTGATCTTCGAGGCCTTATCTTCTTCCTGTATTTGTGTTGCATTCAATGGAAGTCACATTAACAGAGAATGCATTCATGTCACGGTAACATTCCTTATTGATGGGCGCTACCATTTAACAATGTCATACTTATGTGACCTGTCATTTCCCTTTAGAGAGGAGGGCAAGAAGTGTCTTGTGTTATTATGTGTTCTGGAGCGCGGCGTGACTTTTCAACATAGGAAGAATATCTCCGGGCAGAAATATTCATTAGGTTGCTCAGAATCAGCTTCGAAATGACCACATGGAACCTGTAATACGCAGGCACACAGACCTGGGGCAAACGCCCTGGAGATGGTATTCCCAGATGGTTATAAAGCAGGAGTGCTGGCTTTCCTTAGACCTTCTCAAAAACATGCAAAAAATGTCCATTTCATTACTAGCTAAACAATGTCATATGGGCCCCCACCGGCCCTAATAGAGGCAGACAAAGACAGAGCAGCGCACATATGCTTCGAATAAATCAGATTACCCAGGGAGTGGGGGCGAAGAGGGGAAGAGAATGAGGGAGCGAAAGAGGGAAAGAAAGGGAGACACCGCCAGACACTTAGAGGATTGACAGTATTCCCATTTCTTGCTACCTCTCTCCCCCTCCCCGTAACCCTCACTTTCCTTTCCTACACCTCCCTCCCACCGCCCTCCCTGCCTCCTCCAGCGGGATCTGTTTTAGATTTGAGCCAGAGCTTCAGCCGTATCGCTCCCTTATCTCCGCTAGCCGTCAGAAAACAGAAAGATCCATGTTTCCATGCATTAGACTCCCAGTTCCTGACACGCCACTTGAAAATCCCCTTAGCCCCTCAAAATGGCCGAGCAAAAGTGCAACGATATGATTTCATCAAATGAAAGGCAGGCTAGCGGCTCGCATTCTATACAACTTTTTCTGGATTGATCTTTGGGCCAGAATCACATATCGGATAATAATTGAGCCTTTTCGCAAAAGAATTTAGGAGATTTCCTATTATTATTATTAGATTTTCGAGTATTAATTAATCCCACGCTCTGAGAATAACACGTGCCACCAACCTTAAATGTTTTGAACTTACATTTTAAATTCAAAATATTGTGTTTTCAAAAAAACGTCCGTTTTTTTTATGTTCTTTATTATTACTTGCACGGGCGTAAAGTTGCTCAGTTGTACAGTGACTAGCGTTTTGCAAAATTCCATCAAAATAATGTACATAATTAAGCATAAATTGCCCCCTTAGTATCCTCCAATTAGATTATGTTTTGCCATCTAAACCAGCATACCGTTGTGTTTAAAATAATTACAATTACAATTTGAGAGGCGTCGAGACGCACTGTTGTTCTTTTCTCCCCAATTAGCACTTTTGATGACAGGACATGCAAGTATTGACTCTCCTTGAACTTTGAACAAAAAAACATGGGAAAACCGTAGGATGTTCAAAGCAAAAAAAATAAATAAATAAAATCTATATTCAAATGACTCTTTCTATTGATTTATACTTAAGTCTTAATTACAGCTGGACTTGGACATTCAAACTGTCACAATAGCCAGGAAAGCAGATAGGAGAACATTATTGATACACTTTAACAGCGGTGGTCGCCCAGACATTGATTCAGACATTTTGCGGTGCCTTTGGCGTGCTTGGAGGATTTAAATGAACAGGTAATTGAGGAAACACACACACACACACACCTAAGTGAGCCACACAGGATAATTAACCTTCATCGGGGAAAAGTCAGAGCTGGCTTATCTGCAAACCGAAATGTGTGTGCGTGTGTGTGTGTGCCCATCAGGTGTAATTACATTATTAGGTGAGGAGCTGATTGACTTCAGGTGGGGCTGCAGGAGGGGAAAAAACAAATACATGTGTGCGCGTGTGTGTGCGCGCGAGTGTGTGTGTGTGTGTGTGTATCAGGGCCCATTTCTTGGTGGCTAAGGTGCTTGTGGCATCTTTTAGCGGCATCAAGCCACATGGTAGTGTATGTCCCCACGGGGCTAATCAGGTTTCTGATACCTTTTGTTTTGGGAGCTCATTGATGGATGAAATCTTTATCTGCGCTATTGATCAGGAAAGGGTGCACGGGGTCCTAAACTGTCTGTCTAGCAGCCCGCCTGCTCCGGCTCTAACAAGATCGCCAGGGCCGAGTATATCAGTTAACATTTAATCAATGACAGCTTAAGACACTGGGGCACTGGGAGAGAGGCCCACCGCTTCAAGCCTTCTGCCCCAAACCATTACCCGGGATTGAAGGGAAAACGTGTGCGTGAGTGAGTTGGGGGTCCAGCAGATGATTATAAGGGATTTGGAAGGTCAGATCCAGATCGTAGGGGGACAGCAGTGTCTCCGTCTGTGTGGTAGTGCATCTATAGGACAGACGTGAGTGCTGATTTGTCAATACATGTCAATACGCTCTAAACTATAGAAGGGATACGCAGCGTATACCGTCAATGTTGGGCGAAATCCTCACACCGCCAAAAGGACTACCTAAATACCACTTTGTTGAAATTGGTATCATATCTTATATTGCTCTCATGTACCGTTACACACAAACATCAACACAACACCATCCCAAAATCATTTTCAATCACTAATTTAATATGCTAAAAAAAATGTGCTAATTTATTATGCTTTAGCTATTAGATAGAATACAGCGTCACCACATCACCAGCACATCAAAACAAGCCTACTCAAATGTTTCGAACCTTACTATTTCACTTATTATCATCTAAAAAACATTCAGACTTTCAATATAGGCAACAAATATTCTGCACTGCTTCCACAGAACTAGAAAAGAGGCAGAGTTTTACAACACTTCTTCAATAAATTTGCGCTTGAGCAATTTTCACCACTTTTAAATTGGTTAACATTGGCTAAAAATAACAGATGAAGTGGGGACAGACCAATAGTATCCATTTTGGAAACCAGGCAAAGCCATTTTCTTTCTTACAATACAAAAAAAAAAGAGCCTTGAAATAAAAAATCAGTTTAATTGAATAAATATTACTTTCATTAAAACACTGTTAGATCAGTGACAAATATCTCTACTGGACCCCAGCATCATCAAATCACAATTTTAAAGACTTCAAATAAGAGCACCTACAATGTCTTGTACGTGTGTGTGTTTGGGCTTGTTTGACGGGGGAAGCCCCTCGTTTTGTCCAAAGCCTGGGAGATTCCCACCACCGAAAATCAATGTTTGTGAGAGCAGACTACGTGAGGTAGTGTGTGTGTGTCAAGGTTTTGTAAGACAAATCTCTCCAGCGCGCGTCGCTTTAGTGCTATTGAACCAAGCTTCGATCACTTGGCTGCTGTGAATAATGCAAGGGAGGCTACTTGCTCACTTACAGCACAGGACTCTTGCGGTCGTGCGTGTGAGTGTGCGTGCGTGCGTGTGTGACAAGATGGTCCCTTTCTCCTCTTTGCAAATGCAACAAGGCAGTTCCCTGACATTCTTCCACTTGGCCTTCTTAATCTAGTGTCAGATACAGGAACTCCCACATTGATATTGTCGCATTGAGTGTGTATATCACATATGTGTGTGCACGTGCATGTGTGTGTGTGTGTGTGTGTGTGTGTGTGTGTTTGTACGCTGGAGGCTCCGAAAGCAAACGGAAAGAGCTTAACTCAAGCGGACAGCTCCGTGGCACGCACTTTGACACAACCTGAGTCATTGTTACATTGAGCTGGCACAGCGTGGAATATTGTCATTAAAAAAAGACAATTAGAGACGATAATGAGGAAAAAAGGGAAACACTCGTCTTGATGTCCTCAGGTATGTGAAGCGTAGATATTAATAAACCGGAAGCTCCAGAGTAATTATTCTGATTATACTGTAAAGGATGAGAGTTGTGTGTCTTCCTGCTAATTAACCTGAACGATGCGGAATGACACAAACTGCCATACTTTAACGGTGTCCTATAGTTGATGTGGCCGGGGGGCGGACACAATGGACACACAGATGCTTGATGCCCCTGTCTATGAACAACATCTTCTCTTTGGCCATAAGCATCCGTGTCATCACTTATGAAGCAATTAAACAAAACATCACTTCCAATTTCCTCTTATCCTCCCTGTTTCGTCTCTTCCACTCTTTCTTTTTTTTTGAAGCAGTTATGGCTCCTCTTCCTCTGCGCCTCTCCCACTTGGCTCCTCGTCCTGCCTTCCCATGCGATTCCAAACAGGGTTTCAATTTCAGCATGCTGATTGTCTCATTGCAGACTCCATGCATGTCTAACACTCACTGGCACTCTCGGGACTGGCCTCTTTGACTCCCACATGATTCCGCTATGTGTGTGTGTGGGTGTGTCTGTGTGCGTGCGTTTGTGTGTGTGTGTGTGCAAAGGGGTGATGAGGGTGCAAAATGCCTATTACGTTGAGAGTGTGGTCCCTCTTACACTGGAGAGAATTCTCTGGTGGCTAAAAAGCAGAAAATTGCAATGCTCCTCTTCCTCACTCCCTATTAACCTGTGTTTGGAAACAAAGCTCTGGCCAAGTTGGGCGTGTGCGTGCGCATGTGTGTTTCCTGGTCAAACTCGGAGCGCTGGATGTAACTGTGGCATCCTCCTTTCTAGGAGTGACAATTGCAGAGTACCCCACGGTAAAATATTTGGAGATATTTTGTCAACAATAGTATCACGATATATATCAGTGATGCAGACAAAAATACAGTCGTGAAAAAAAAAATCATTCAACCACCCTTTTTCTTCAGTTTCTTGTTCATTTTTTAATGCATATCAAAGTACTACTTCGATAATAACTGGGAATACAATGAATCTTAAGCATGTCAGATAGGACATACAGCATGATAGAATCAGCTGCATTTTTGTCATGTTCACAGTATTTTTCAGGCAATATACCTTTAGTGGTATCAAGCATTCAAATGAATAAAAAAGGGTGGTGTAATATTTTGTTTCCAGACCATACAATGATACATCATCCAAATATTTTAAACATATCAAAAACAAAACTTATTGCCGCATATCTTTGTATTGAGAAATGCAATTTTGGAGCTTGTGAATAATCTAAGGGCTGACTTGGAGCCAGTATAAGAAGGAGTCTGAAAACGCCTTTCAACGCTGCATATCCTTGCGACGGGTCATTTGATTTCAGCGCACTGTGACAATTGGTTCTGGCCTCTCCCAGAGCGGTTATTCAGGTGTGTTGTCCCAAGTGTTAAATGCAATGCCATGTAGGATGGGCAGCTACATCCAATTCCCACACACCTGGGGGAGAGTTAAATCAAACAAAGCACGGCTTTTATTGTGGTTGCTGTCTTCTCGAAAATTGTTAGAGCTATAGATTTCTTTTCTGTCAGCGTTTGTTTGTCGTCTGCTAACACTTCCACTTCCATCACTTCAAACTTGCGGCCGTCTCCCAAATTTTCTATGGTGCGCACACAGTCAGAGCTACCTGAAGCGCAAAACCTTCTTTTTAAATTGCGGCAAGCTCCATGACGTCTACACGTATCCAGGGTTGTTTAACACTTTCTTAACATGAAAACAAAACTGGGTCGTAGGTGTGCAAATGTTTAGACAGTGGACATATTGTATGTGATGCTGGTGTATCAATACAATACTTCAACAAGAGCTTTGAGTACAAAATATCACGCTATTTTGTCCCAACCCTACTCCATTCTTTATTTCATGTTACTTCTATTCATTTTTCAGATCTGTATATATGTGTTTCTACATGAAGTGTTTCCTCTTTTTTGGTTCCTCACTTCTGTCCCTTGTTATAAAAGAGCAAAATGAGAAGATGTCATTTTATGAAGAGCTTGGAGATGAATCCAAGGAGGCATATTTGTTTAATTTGGACAAAGACATCCTACATCAAAGTCGAGACCCCCAGATCATTCTGTGGATTTTTATTTTCTTTTTTTCCCTCCCTTTCTCTCCCAGCATCCTTTTCTGATTCGGTGTCACGTTTTTTTCTGCCTCTCTCTATTTTCTCAGTGTTATTAGGACATGATAAAAGCCAAAAAGGGATGTCATGACACGGGACCCCCTGTAAGCATTAGGAGGTGGGAGAGAAAACGAAAGAGAATGAAGGAGAGGGTGGGGAGGGTGCAAAGGGGAGCGGCAAAGATGAAAGAGATTTTGTCTGGAAATGATTGCTCACAAGGCATTGATTCTGAGCTTTAATCTCACACCGGGTGCTCAAATTTCCTATTAGGGAGATGAAGAGAGAGAGAGAGAGAGAGAGAGAGAGAGAGAGAGAGAGTGAGAGAGAGAGAGAGAGAGAGACAGAGTGAGAGAGTGAGAGAGAGAGCGAGAGAGCGAGAGCGGTTGTCATCACATACTGTACGTAGGGAGGTGAAACTTGGCAGGACTCACAACCTGGAGCAAAAAAAACCTACATTTGCCTTATTCTAGACACTTGCTTGGCCAACATTGTACTATTTCCTTTTACACTACATTACAGCAAGCAAACGAAGACTGACACGCACACACATCGACGCACACACACACAGATCCCCCCCCCCCTCCCCCCACACACACACACGCACGCGCACACACAACAAGCCATTGACAGGGGCTATTGCTGCAAAGCTTCCTCCAGTTAGCGACGATTAGCCTGAGCTATAGGTAATCAATAGCCTCTATCAATGCCATACCTCCCGTTGATGGATGAGGTAAAGGAAAGAGAGGTGGAAGGAGGGAGGGATGACAGAAATTCTTCCTGACAATAACAATTTAGCATGTGGATCTGCATGTGTGTGTGTGTGTCAGCCGCCTCCGATGTCCATCTGCGAATTGTATCATCACCGTCTCAGATTAGCGGCTGCTTGGACCAAGCCCGAGCATTGCCTGGTTACCGTGGCTCCGGCCCCACACGGGCCCCCTCCCATCACCCGATTGTTTGTCTTAATGCTGTGTGACACGGCTCATTGTTTTGTCCATCTGTGGTTAAGAGTCAATGGACAGAGGGTGTATGAGGGGGTCAGGGAGGGGGAGAAAAGAATGGAGGTGAAGGAGGATGAAATAACGAAGAGTGGGGGCTAAAGAAAGGAGGGGGGAGGGCAGATGAAAAAAAAGCTGAAACAAAATGAAACGAAGGAGACTCCAAGTGAGGGAAAACAGTCTATAATAAGCGTTCTGCATCAAAACTAACTTTCTATTCAACACTTCCTGTTCCAGAGGCTCCTGGGTCCATATGGACCTTAAGGGAGGCCTTTTGTGACATCACAGACGTACGCGACATCCTCTTCAAAAGGCTTAAGTCATATTTAGTATGCGTCCTCAGAGCCCTACGGCTTTGTATTGTAAATAAGGCTAATGTGGCATTGGTCAGGTATGCTAATTCAGATAATCAGCGCAATTTTTGCAAATTATAACTGTCAGTGTGGCAGGGCACAGAATCCTTGGCGGAAAACATGAGGGAACAATTTAGCGCGGGTAATACCCCCTCCACCAAAGAGCTGCCTCCACTCAAAGAAAAACAATCAGGCCAAGCTCTGACCGCCCCCCCCCGACACACCATTTCAAAAATAGTTTATGGTGAACGAGGCTCATTTCTTCAGTCAGGCTCTCTACAGTATGTGCACACACAAACCACACGGTAATGATCATTTGCTTGCATGGAATTATTAAAAAAAATTACCACACTGCCTCAGAGAGCTTGGTTTGGGGGAATTTGGGGGTAAATTACTGCTTGCCCAAAATATATTAATAATACATATATTCTGCATTTGAGTGTGGCTTATTCTCTTTTGGCTAATTCATCATTTAACTTGATTACGTGCGTTGTAGGGCAGAATTGGACTCCAATAATAATACTACTTACTTTTCTTACTTACTACACACACACAAAATACACGTGATTACTGGCTTTGTAAACCTCAGTTATGGATATTTAAGTTAGTACGAAAAACAAAAACAGAGCATACACCTATTGAGCGGCCAATATGGTACACAAGCTCAAGCAATTAGTTTAGATTGCTTTGATGCAGTTGAAAAAAAAATACAGTTTTGTTGTTTGCAGTGGTGTTTCGACTGACACGTTTTTCTGCCTTTTATGATGCAGCAACCACAGTAATAACTATTGTTAAAGGGAGACTGTACTTCTTTCAGGGCGATTCTTTTTCATTGCAGCAGCGAAAAGTGAATGTTTTTTGTAAAGAATTTGAAAATATGGTCTGATTTCCATGCACATTTAGTACATTTAAAAGCAATTTAAAAAAATATACTGGGCACTGCCATATTAATCAATCCGGATAGCGACGTCGCGTGACAAATGCCTACGCAAATGCTTCTCCCTTTAATCCTGAAAGGAGGCTTCATTGTTTCAAATCACCATGACCAAATACCGTAGGCCTAAAGAGAGATTTATTCCTTTGGACGAGGAAGAAGCAATGGCGCATGTCATGTTTTCAGGCACAAAAAAGGACTATGGTCAGGCCACAAGGATTTTTCATTACAGTACGGTCGCCAATGTGCTATGAGGGCCAACTTCAATATAAAAGCCCAACAAATCAGACACGGACATCAATGCATATCAATCTATTTTGAGTTGGCCCTCACCATAACGCATCGTATGAACAATTGTTGTGGCACCTGGCTTGACTTGTCTTTTCAAATGAAATTGCTAAGTTAAATCAATAAATAAATATGGTTCATGCAGTGTAATTGTGAATGTGGCCTTCTCGTTCCTACCGTTGTCCTTATTTTGGTCGCTCTTCTTATGGAACTTGCAGTTGTCAACAATCACCAGGAATAAATCCTCAAATTGGTGACCACATATTTTCGGGATTATTGATACATATTTTTCAAGCCGTATGAACCTCCCCAGAGTTTTAACAATCCCCCACCCCATAACATCGACAATACTCATATAAACACTTTTTATACTCTTAAACACTTTTCAACCTTTTAAACATACAGTAAGGCACAGTAGTACTGTACACAATGTGCATTCTATTCCTTGAAACATGTTTTAATGAATTTTATTCTCGTTTTTAATATTATTTCATATTTAATATTTTGGGCTGGCAAGTGTTCATTTTACACAAAAACAAAAATACAGCATACAATTCCAAATCCCGCGATATGCTGAATTATGCGATATATGAATATGAAAATTTACCAGAAAAAATATCACAGCATATACTCCAAATCACGCAATATGCCGAATTATGCATGCTATGAATATGAAAAAAAAAACAAAAAAAAAACATCTGCAATGCACTGAACCCGCAATAGGTGAACCGCTATAAAGCAAGGGATTATTATTATTCATGTTATGATTATGAATTATGAATTACATCAATCAAGCCACGTGTTAATTTGCCCAGTGTCCCTTTCATATCGCTCAGGCGGTGTGAGATTCTGCAAGTGCACTAAATGTGGTGACCGGTGAGTATAGAAGATAGTAGGTAGGTAGTCTAACTCGTAATGTGTGTAACTTTGCAAACCAAAGGAGGTGTGTGTATGTGTGTGTGTGTGTGTTGCATCCCTTCTCTCGCTCCTCCGACCATCTGTGCATGTTTATGTGATGGCCGCAAATTACGGCGACAAACCCTGGAAATTGATGTCTGTCTGAAGAGAGACCTTCGTGGAAATAAAAGAGAAGCAGTGGAATGGTGAAACCATCCCCACCGAGCAGAAAAAAAAAACATAAAGGAGGGAAAGTGAGAGAGACAAACCAATAATGCCTCAAAGACATCTTGATGTCATAACTCGTATACATAGAAAATTATCTACTCTCTTTGTTGAAAATCACGTGATCACATGCTCACAAATGCACACGCACAGCTTGCCGAAGCGAGGATTCATCAAGGAACACGCTCCTCATGCAAGTCCACATCTCCATCCATTTACAAGCACATCGAGGGCTAATAAGTGTCCATTAGGCTCATTTTAGCCTACAGCCGCTCGGAAAGTGTTTAGCACGGCGACTATAATTTGACTAGGACCAAACATGTCCCAGAGCCTTATCACTCAATAGAAAACAAAAGGGCATACAGAGTACACGTACACATGTAATAAACGTATTTTTGGTCTTCAAGTTAGAAGAGGTCTTTTGTTTAAAAGGGGGACCCAGACAAAGAAGGTCATCTCCCTCCCTGTTTAATGCATGTTGTGTGGTGGTGGTGGTGGGGGCGTGCAGTGGGAGGTGGGGGCTACGGATGACAGGCCTTGCTCTCACAAGTAATTACCTCCATGAGATCCCATCTACCATCGTTTTTTTCATGGAGGATAGAGGGGAGTGAAGAAAAGAAGAAACAAGTACGCAGGGGGAAGAAAAGTGCGCCCTTGTGTTTCTGCTTGATCTGATTTATGAGGAGCTTTACACATGATGGTCACACGGTTGGCTAATGGGCGATGAGACACGATCACACGCACACCTCACGCACCGCACACACACACGCGCGCGCGGCGCACACCTCACAGTACGGTGCAGACAGAGCAGCAACACAGTCATAGTCCGAGCAAAATCTCGTCACTTCAGAGTCTGCACAAGTTTAGCTAAAAATTGTCATGTCGTGCAGGCTGTCATATTCCACTTCTTCTGCATGGATTTGATTACACAGCTCCATTCAGGGCATAATTTCATTACTGAGTGCAGTAGCGCCCACACAAAAAGATCTAATTTCTCTTAACAACTTTTGGACAACCCTCAAAGCAAAATGGCCTCCAAAGTCCTTCCACGCTGAGAGGCAATTCATTTAAGCTAATTCTTATGATGCAAACTGGCTTTTTCCCCCCTTTTTGAATCAACTCAATTATCTGTAACACTTCTAACTGTGCACACAGAAGCACAATTTATCACAGTGATACCGAGACACAGTGGGCTTTTTGTCTTTGAGGGAAACCACTACAGGATCATGGGAGGGTGTAGTAATGGAGATGGGAATTCAACTAATTGTCCTTGATGAACTATGTGGCGAATTAATATTAAATGACTTGATAAATTGTGTTTTTGTATTTTTATAGAATAGAAGACAGTGTCTCTGAACGTTCTGAATTCTTGTTCCCATGTCAGTGTTGTATTGAGCAGAATCATACTGCCATGGCGGAGGCCTGCACAGAGCGCAACTTCCCGTAGCTGACGTAGACGACAAACTAGTTGAGCTTGAATCCAGAGCGCCTCCATTTGCCAAGATGTGATTGACCAGCAATCTTATATTGTGATATATTATTTAGTTATATTTTTTCCCCCCGAATATATCCATTATGACAAAACACTCTATCACTAGTATTACTTTTACTGTTAAACCAATAAAATAAACTTGTGCAAAGAGGTGAACAGACACAGGAACAAAGCAAGCCCAGGAGAAGTGTTGCTTGCGTACGCCTGTCAAAACACCTCCTCCGCTATGTTGCGGCTCCGTAGTGCTGTACCCTTAATTAGGCCATAAAATCAGCACCCAAATTGTTTAATGAAAGCCATTCACATGTACATAAAGTCTGGAGCATTCGGGCCCTTACTCCCAAATGGGCCTGTAATTATCTGGCTCAGTGCCAGGTCCCGGCTTTAAGAGAAAGATACCGGTCAGCACTTAAATTAATCTTTTTCATACCGCTCTCTAATGAACCAAAAGTGCTCGAGTCAGGAATTGCAGCCCCAGAAAAATAATAGCATGCGCACACAAACGGACGAATGCAGGCTCTTTAAAGCTCCCATATTTTGGCTATTTAGACCCCCATAAAGTGACTCTCTAACATGGACTTAGTATCAAAGTGTCAATTTCATTTGACAAAACACCTTGGTTTTGCCATACAAGTGTCCAGGAATGGCGCCTCTGACATCTACTTCAGTTTGACCCAGTTTTGTATCCACTTTGTCCATATTTGGCTAAGACCGCCCCCTTTCCCCCGATTGGCTGCGTCCGTGTAGAAGACCCACATGTGAGAACACGCGTGTTTGTTATGTCGACAGCGCTGGCTCGGGAGCAGAGAGGTAGGCGGAGAGCTTCACTAGTGATGTAGATAAGCTCGTGAAATTCGAATGACCTGATTTCTGGTCTCTCGGCAGAAAAATGTCTGGAACTCAGGAATGCATGGATGATTTATAAATCATATTTCATATGTTTACTGCGGCACCATAGTGACAATATTTCATCCCAAATACTCGAAAAAGTTGGTTTGCCGAATTGCGTCCCCTTTAAAGGGACCACTGGCTGGAAATGTTCCCTACTCTGAAGTTGTTACAGTCAATGGGGGCTGTGCAACACCACTTAGTTCCCCCTCAATTGTATTTAAGACTTTCTGCTTAATTGCTTGTGCAGAACTACTTGAGAGCCCCTACCTCAACCCCATGAAACAACCTTTGTGATTTGTAATAATTTGACTTCAAGTTTTGTCCATGTAAAAACTACTACTACTTTCTCTCACCATATGCAAATAAAGATGATTCTGATACATAGGCTGCAATACCCTATTTTAATTACTGACTATCATAGGATTGAGCTTTGCTTGACAAAAAAAAAAAAAAAAAGAAAATACCCTTGACATATCTGCCATCCACCCGGATCACTTAAAATATACAGTCTGGTCAAAAAAGAGGGCAAAAGGGGGCCAAAAAGTGGTTTGGATGCTGTGAGCTTCCTTTCAAGCATTGCAGTAGTTTCCCCTTGGAAATTCCCCATCGAGAGTCAAAAACAACGCATGAAAGGAGGCAGCAGTGACAAATATGATGCATTTGAGGAGCACAGCTTTTGAACTAGGTGCAGGGGTCAAATTTAGCTTCTTTTTTTTTTTAGAAATCTAGTCGCGCTCACAAAGACTTGGAAGTGTGTGTGTGTGGTGGTGGGGGCGGAGGGGGGGACGGAGTGCGGAATCTAATCTAAAGAGTGAGATAGAGAGATGCGATGAGGAAGTGGCGCCGAAATGCAATGGATTTCCTGCTGCGGCTCCAAATCTTACAGAAATGTGATCTGTGTGTAATTAAAACCAAAGTTACACCAGTAATGAGTGTCCACGGCAGGGTGGGGAGTGTGTGGTCAAGACTGGATACTTTGGGAAGCACATGCACACACAAATGTCAGGCCAAACGCTATGCTGGAATGCTATTCAAAGCATGCTACCTTCCTCCCCCAACCCTGCCCGCTCCTTCAGGTCAAGCAAAGCAAAAACAAGTTAAGCGCTCATTTTCTCCCTACAGCATTAACATAAGGATGACTAAATAATGGACCCTGACTCTTCTGGTTTAAATTACACCACAAGACCCCCACTCTCCTCCTCCTTACACCCTCACCAACCATCAAGCCCCCACTCAAAGAAAAACGATTAATCTTTCTTCTCTTTTTTTTGTTTTTTTTTTTGCTCTCTCTGAATGTTTTACAGTTCTGTTACACTTATTAGCTGCTGGCAGGACGGAGACCCTTAAATGAAAGCCAAATTGCTTTGGTCATGAGAAAGGAAATGAAAGCTCACTCCAGGGAGAGGCTGCGTGTGTGTGTGTGTGTGTGTGTGTGTGTTGATTGTAAGCGCGCACAGGCTGCGAGATCCTCCCAAGGTGAAATTTCATAAGCTGCCCGCCTGCCCGGGATGTCCCTGTGCACGCAGCTTGTGTGCGTGTGTGTGTGTGTGTGTGTGTGTATGCGTGTGCGTGTGTGTTTGTGGGAGATAGAAGTGCGGCAGCCTAATAGGAACAGTATGCTCATTTTGGAGAGATTAGGAGGGAAGGACGGCTCTGTATCAGGAGACGTGATGTGGATAGGAAGGCCAAAGGCGAGAGGGAGGGAGGAAGATTTGACAGCATGTAAAGGGAGTGGTGCGAGAAAGACGAGATAGCAGGACTGTTAGGGAGGAAAGTAAGGTGGATGTAATTATAGCCAAGGGCAATCACACTGGAAAAAAAATAACAGAAGTGGAAAAATAATTTTGTAAAGGTTGCAGATGTAAAAAGTCTGCATGCCTGTATGAGATAACTAGGACTAGAAGGATCATGTGTGATAACTAATCCTTATTTGAGGCAACGCCTTCATTGATAACTATCTTGTGTATTTGCCTGAATTTTGACATGAAGATTATCCAATGGGTAATGTCAAAACGTTGACCAAAATGTATTGGGATTCTGCTTCCTTCTTGGTATTTCTGCTACTTTACTACTAAGAGGTACTAAAACAACACAGACCTTGGCTGGATAGACACTCCTTGACCTGGAACAACTCGTGGAGGCTGAATCCGTCGTCGTCCCCTCTCAGGCCTTGCTGGTGCAGTTGCAGCTTCTTCAGGCCTTCGTTCTGCTGGTGCCGGGCCGAGCGGGCGTGCTGCACCAGGTTGAGGCGAGCCTTCGTGGAGTAGTCGCACAGCATGCAGTAATAGATGCACGACTCTGGGCTGTAGGCGCTGTCCAGCTTGTGCAAGTGCTGTTAAAGAGAAGGGAACAGGCAGGCAGCTTCTTTAGACGTGTCCTCAATGTACGAAAGAACTTTTGGGAGAACATCAGGGAAAGACGTTGCCTTAATTATGCCTATATCATTTACCACTTTATTACCATTAAAGCTTTTCATTCTGCTCTGGTTCCAGCACAGTTCCAATGATCCACAGCCCAGAAATCCCACTTCCCTGGCTTCAAACAAGCCAGAGACGTCAATGGATAATGTCCCAGCCACTTTGTCTTTTATTTCCAGCTATACATGTTAATTACACACTGCAGTAAGTGAGCTGAAGCAGCCCTAATAAAGCAAAAAAAAAAAAAAAAAAAGAGGCCAAAAGCCACTTTTGCTTTTGTGCTTAATTTTGCGTTTTATGGAAGCATCATGTAGCGGTTCCAACATACAATGTATCTCCTATAAAATATTATATGATAACAAAGAAAACTAGAAGAAAAACAGAGCTGTGTTCATGCATACAGCCTGTAATTCATTAATTGGATAAGTCTGAGGTGACGTGCAGACTCGGCACATAGAAAAGTCAAAATAAGGAGCTGGGAGGAAAAAGCTCTTTTTCTCTGAACATTTACATTGTCCAGCTCTCTTCATTGTTGCCAGCTGCAGGGGTTTCTCATTCAACGTGTGCTGTCAGTTGCAAGCCCTGCATCTCCACTTGCCTCTTTAATGGCATCGCAGCCATGCAAAGCCGCCCCCTACCTCTCGCCCTGCCCTCAGCGCCCGCATGTGCACAAGCTCAGAAACATGCACACACAGCACAGCGACCCAACCCCCCACCCACCCCCTGGTCTACAGCAACCCACCTTGTCCTGCTCTCATACACCCAGTCAAGCCAAGCATATCGAGTGTGCCTCTTGTTGCTGCCGGGCTAATGAACAATGCACAAAAACAAAAGAGCGGGCCAAGCTTTTATTATCTGATCCTCTGTGGTGGGAGGAGGGAGGCTGCATAGACACACGGGCAAATGCTGCATTTCCTTCGTAAAGCGCGAGCGAGGTTTCAACGCATGGATCCAGCATTCTTTCCTGCGACGTCCAAACATTGTTGCAGAGACATAAAGAACAGGTGGGGACAGGGGTGTGGGTGTGTTGTGTTTGTGTGTGGTGGGCTGCAGGTGTGTGAGTTCTAACCCCCCATTTCCCCTTCCGTCTTTGACAAACAGGGATTAGAAACTTAGGTACAGCTGCTAACACGTCTTTTCTTCATTCGTTCTTTCTTTCTTTTGTCGGAAATGTGACCAGGTTTTTCTCATGAGGCGGTGGGACGTCCCTGCGCAGTCAGAGGCCCTTTCAGACATCTTAAGTTTTAATTAAGTCCGAGTTGTCAGAAGAAAGCTCCCCGAGACCAGAGCTCAGGGCCATTAATTACAGCTATCTTTGTTTCTCTAAAAGGAGGCCTCCCTCGCACTCTTTCCCCCTCTCGCTCCGTTTTTTTTTCTCTTCTATGCTTCTTTTCTTTCCTGCCCTCGCTCGAAGGAGACAAGTGAGCTGCGGTCATCGCACATACATGTGCTCGTGGACACACATGCATATACCACATGCAAGAGTTTCATATCTTTGAATATCTTTTCTCCCAATACCTTTTTTAGTGAAACCAATCATCATGTTCTGGCCTGTCATAATGGCCTTACATAATCGCACCATATGCTATGCAACATACACAAGAGCCCCTATAGATCCTCGACATCTTGCATTCTGTCATCAATCATTAGTACTTCAGTGTAAAAACAATGGTGCCTTTCAATGTGCCTTGTTTTGTGTTCTTTCTTGATTCACTCGGGATTTCACTCCAGTTACTTATTCTGTACATAAATGGGAACTAGCTCCAATGAATGCAAGTCCTTAGCATCGAATAGCGAACTAGCACTCAAACAAGACCTTGATTTTGTCCAGTGACAACAACTGCAAAAAAAAGAAAGAAAGGCGCCGTGTAAATGTGACAAAGCCTGTGTTCTTTTTCTAAGCCTTGAGCCACTGATAACTCTGCGAAAAAGTGCGAGGTTTCACTCGAGTCATCCTTGACTGCTTTTCAAATGTTTCTTCTGGCAAAGCCATCCAGGTAATTGAACTGGTTGGAAATTAAAATGCTCATACAAATCAGCAGCGGCCCCAAAAATGCGTCACATGGTTCAACATTTTGACTTATTTGCTTTTAGGTTTATGAAGCTTCAGTCAGACAGAGTTGAATGATACACTTGGGGTTGAAGCGGGCTGCCAGCTAGGTTTAGACCTAATATTAATTCTCTCGCCATCAGCACATTCCAGAGGGTTTGTTTAAGACTTAAACTAGAGGGCTGTCTGTCTGTCGCTCTGGCACTCGGCAGGCGCTCTGGAGATCGTAGGCCAGAATATCCATGATTTATGAATGTTTAAAAGAGCACTTTGACTCCTGCCAGGCGTGGGCTGCGTAATGCATATTCAAACACACAAACACACTGTTCCTGCTCCTGGGTTTGCGCTTGTGTCTGTATTCCATTTAAATGTGGATATAATGGATGAACCTGCTCTCGGGAGACATCAGTAGGACTTAGTTGTTTTGAATGAGTTGGAAACTGCCATTTTCTGGGGTTACGTGTAAAAGACGATCATGAAAATAAACTCTAACTCTTACCTTCGAAAGGTGTGGCTGTGGATAATCCCAGTGTATGCTGCTGGGCATCATTTATAATACTGTATCAGCACCATAAAAGTTGTTCACTCAAACAATGAGATTCCATTAAAACAAAGTCTGCAGTTTCCACTGATATGATGGCTTTGTTTGTTTTTACATAGACAAGACCGACCACGATATTATGACCGGAAATGAGAACTAATACTGTACATAAACTATATATGTGATAACGTCATCAAAATAGATGTTTTTTTTTCAGCAAATGTGAAATCACAAGTACTGTTACAAGGAAATAATAATAATAATAAAAACTGTGACCTGTGTCAGGGCGTCGGCATGCTAATGGAAGTCAAATTTGAGACTTTTTAGTTAAGGACGGAACACTTTGTGAAGTGCTTCGGTGCAGCTGCTGGAAAGATTCCACTTAAAACGTAGTGTAGTACTTGGTTATACTGTATACAACGTTCTACCGGATTCTCAGGAGAGCCCTTTGCATTAATACAATAGTGCCACCTTATTGCCTGTGTGTGTCCACAGAATTACAAAAAACACTCACACGCCCTTTGTGGCTTATGGCACCTCATCACAACTCCTGGTGGTGGTTAATTGTTGGGAATTAGTGTTTGGCAAACAATCAAATAAGCTAACATTCCCGGAGGCCCAATCAAGCTCATAAACAGCCCCCTTGTCATGGGTAGACCATAATGCAGCATACACACCTCTCTGGATGGCGGCGAATGTGCACGCTCACATCCCCCCCAGCCCCTCACATGGAATGCAAATTACCACACGGGGGACTTACTGTTTATTTGTCAAAAACACAACATTGTCAATCTTGTCCATAAAACACACACACACAAACACACACACACACACACACAAACACAAATTGGGAGAGGGAGGAGGAGAGTTAATTTGACAGGTGTGGGAAGCTCCCGTGTGGTGTTTTTGCTCCTGTGTGTGTGCGTGTTTGTGTGTGTGCGTGTGTGTGTGTGTGTGTGTGTGTGTGAGTGAGAGAGAGAGCGGCTGACACAGGACTACATTCATTATTCTGAATGAGATGTTTACAAAACACCTTTCTGGCACACACAAACACAAGTACACACACCTCGGCGCTCACTCGCTTGGTTTGTGGGGCGGGGAAGCGGCGGCGCTGCATCACATTCATTTGTTCTATGTGTGGTGGCAAAGCTGTCTCATTAACTGAATTCTTAATAAGGCAAGGCAAAATACAGCCTTCCAAAAACTTCTTTCATCTTTCTTTCCATTCTGACGTGTGTGTGTGTGTGTGTGTGTGTGTGTGTGTGTGTGTGTGTGTTTATGCATCAGTCATTTCCAGAGCACTTTTTTTATTTTTTTATTTTTTATTTTGCGTGTTCCAATTGCGCGCCTCCCTTTTTGTCTTTGCCTCCGATTGTGTGCGCAAACTTGTAACGACAAATATATTTCAAAAGCGGGAGGCTCGCTATTTCCACCATAAACCATACGACAAATTAAGGTATCCAGCACAAACATGACCCTTTCCTGTCATTGAGTGCAGAAGCAGGCCACTAATGAACACATACTGCCACTATAGCTATGTCTTAATAACCGCTACATGCGAGTCAGATCATTTGCATACATGTTTTAAATGTAAAGAACCATCACGTACAGTACATTTCTGTGTCCGCTGAGGAGAGGGGTGCATACATGCAAATGTGCCCCCGTCACACTGCGACAAGAATAACCATTTCATTTCATCAGTGGGAGCAGGGCGCTGGTTGTCGGCTGTACCCTCCTTGTGGAGCGTCGCCAGCTTCCGGTGCTATCCCACGGGCCCCCCGGAGCCATCCGAGACAAAAACAGCCCCACTTGGCCCAGCAAACAACAAAAGCGTGTTTTGTTCCTTGAAAGTATTTTAAACACATAGCAGCGCTGGCTGGAAGGCTGCCAAGTGTAGAATTCCAACCTGTGCTACCATCTCCCAAATACGTTACTGCCTACCACCGCTCAGCCCGCGGGAAAAAAGGTGAGTGAATAGCGAGATCACTGTCGATGAATCTGCGGCGCTAAAAAAAGAAGCTGAGGGCACAGGTGCGTGTCACCTTACTTCCACCGTTAGCAAGAGTAGCAAATGGAAAGACAAATTTGAAGCCACAAAAACACAAAAACTGTGACTGCATATTGTCAGATGAAAACTTGTCAGATTTTTAACAAGTATCTCTCTCTTCCTGAACTAGTACTTCCCCATTAGACCACACCTCGTCCATTGACTTTCTTTTATCGCAGTCAAGATAATTACCACATTTACTTGGTCTTCAACAAACAAAGCGGCAACCACTTCGGATGGTGATCATAATGTATTGAGCAGTGGCCTGTGATTGACTGGTGACCAGTCCAGGGTTTAGTCTGCCTTTTGCCTGAAGTCAGCTGGGCTAGGCTCCAGCTGTCCGTGACCCTGAACAGGAGGAGCTATATTGAAAATGGATGAATGAATAAATAGATAAATACATTTTGAGCAGGTGCTTGACAATAAATGTCACTGGCTGATTGATGCACACAGGTAAAAAAAAATAATAATAATAACTGGCCATTAAAATGAATTACACTTCTTTGAATGTAAAATATCAATGCTTTCGTGGAAGCATGTCGTTTAACCTTGCTGCCCATCATAACATGGTGAGAGAAAGATTAAAACTGTTTTATTTATTTATTCAGCAGTACTTTTTGAAACATGGATTTTCTGGCCAATTATGCTCAAACATTTCCAAATATTAAATACACAAAATACAGGCATGGCTCTGAAAATCTATATTTAAATTTCTAGTGCTAAATCTGCCTAGAAACAAGGGTGTCTTTCCATGTAAAAGAGTGCTTTTATTAAAATACTTATATCATCAGATATGTACTGTAACTACATACTAGGCAAATCTTCGGCTTTATTTTTCACATCCTCAAGGCAACGGTGTCCTTTTGTATAATTGCTATGCTTAAGACTATATAAAAAAAAAAAATCCTAAATAGTACTAATAAAAAAACTTCTTTCTTCTTTCCTTATTTTGCTTGCAAAGCTTCCACTATCATAAATGCTAAGAAAAATATTATTTCCTCAAGCTAAATTGCTTCTCCTGTGTCTCAGTCCTGGCTGATGGCCGTCCCATGTAATCACAGCTCTGAGGCCCGTCCATGAGGTGCATGAGGGCCCATGGGCGAGCTTAGCTTAGGTCACCCAATAATAATAAGCATCCATTGCATAATGGCTGCCAAGGCAAATAAATGAATTATCACACTGAGTCTTTCGAATAAAGCCTCCTGCCATCCGTCTGCTAGCATGCACTCTCCCTCTCTCGTTCTCTCCATTCTGCCTCTACTCTTTGCTCCTTGTCAGCAAGACACAATGAGGACGCAAAGGCGATAAAGCTTTGGGAAAAATAGTATAACTCCTCAGGCCTACCGACCGGATTTCTCTTTCTCTCACTTCCACACACATGCATACATTATACACACTTGCAGTGGTGATGTAAGCATATCTGACATATGGGCCAAAGGTCAATCTTGAAGTTCACAGCTTCCTGACCTTCTTGGCCCCCTTTCTTGGAAAAATCACTTCAGTCTCCCGAGCCCTCATTTTTCTCTCTCCCTTTTACACAAGCACAGTCGTCACCCCCCCCCCCCCCCCCCACACACACACACACACACACACAGCCACCCCCTCACAAAAGGAGGAGAGAAACAGCCTTGCTAAGGATTTACATGATCCATGTCTTCTGGTTTTAGTCAATGAAGCCTAGTCACACATATTTTACATTGTACTGAGCCAACAGTTGGGAATAACAGACTCAAAGAAACACAGACGCCAGATGAGGGCTTACTTACTCATCAGCGCTTGTGTGCATGTGAGTGTGCGTATGTGTGTATTAGATGTCTTAAAAGCCAGTTTACCTCCACCCCCACCAAAATGGATGAGTATTTACATTAGCATTAGATTTAGACAGCAAGGCTCAGCCACTTATTCCCTATTAGCTATCCTGACCTTAACCCATTAGGATCTAAAAGCTCCTGCTTGTCTCTATTGCTGCCAGGTGACTCTGACCAGACCTCCCCATATCCCTAAACCATCTTCTCCGTCATCTCACAATGGGACAGAGATCACAAATCGCCAAGATCAAGATGGTTAAAATGCTAACATGCTCACAGGATTATATATTTTTTTCCCCAATGCTGTGCAAGGGGGAGGGATTCTGCACAAATGCTAACAAGCTCTTGGGCAGGGTTAATCATTTTCCAGTTTTTCTAACATGCAAAGATGCTTTGGGTGAAAATCAAGGCAAGGCCTAATTGACAGGATCTGTGAGAGACGTCAAGAAAAACAAAAATAAAAGGAATGGAAATCTGGGGCTTCAGCTAATTGCTTGGTACCATCAAAGAGGTTTGTACTACACTGATGTTGTTATATTTAACTAAAACCGAAAGAGAAGGGAAAATAATTTTGGCGCCGGGAGGGGCTGCATTTTTTACTTTATTTTTTGCCAAGTTTGGTTTTCTTTGCTCTCTTCAAGCTGCATGCTTTCCAAAAGAATATATATCCATGAGTAATAGTTAGACAAAAGGAATGGTAAAAACGGGGTGAAGCAAAGTAACCGATTGGTTTGAGAGACAAAGAGAGTGAGAAATTATAAGAGGTGAGAACAAAATAACATGAGACAGAAGGGAAGAGAATGATAGGGAACAATCTAGACAAGCGTAGTCGGGTTCAAATCACTAATTACACATTCCTGAGCCTGTGAAGGGAGTATTGTTTTCCAGTTAGCCCCTACCCTGTCACATGGTTTCACTTAGTACAAAACAAAAGGTACAGGGAACAAAACACGTCTCACACCGAGAGTCCTGCTAATGAAAGAGAAATGGGAGAAATTATCCCCGGGGTGGATCCTCATGAGAAATCGGGTGGTGATTATAGGCCAAAGGGAGTTCATTTTGAAACTGTCACAAAATGTCAGACTGCCTGTCTCTTTCCTTGAAGAAGTGCAGTAATTGAATCAGGCTCTCATCATGTAGTAACACTACGCACATGACATACTTGAAACACACCTTGCAATCTTTATTTAATACGAGCTGTTGTTGTTTAGCGTGCCTTGCGAGTGATTGGAAAGATGGCACACTTGGTTTTTGCTCGTCTCTGTTACAGAGGTCCAACTGCCTTTGTCTGCATACTTATCTGTAGGTAGAGACTAAAATAGAGATCGTGTGTCTCCAAACACACGTAGATAATTCCTTTAACAATTACTGGCATGTCACATAAACTCAACAGACCGCATTTTCAACAACCTGATTTGTTCTGTCTAACCCCATAAACTGGATGCTGCTATCCCAAACCTAGAGGAGAGGAGGCTCCCGTGGCGGCATGAGCGGGGAACAGTAAGATGATAGCGACGGCACCAGAGGGTAGAGTTGCCTGGCCGGTGGTGTTTGTCCAGATCCTGGCAGTGTAAAGGAAGGATATTGTTTTCCCTTCAAAAAGCCTCAGCCGTAGTCCACATACCAGCGTCCACTCAACATACCAATGGACTCTTTGAAGATTACTCAAATGTTTGCCTTTGTTCCCCCACCAGCCCGCAACCGCCCAGTCTGCTAGCCCTAACCTAGACTCCTGCTTGACTGAAGAGGAGGAAGGAATATGCAAAAAAAGCAGCATCAAATGGCTTTTACAGGGAATGCCCATCCAATAAAAAAAAGGACACTGTCTACCAAGAAGCTAAACAATAATCATCCAAAATAAAATTCATTAATAAGAAATCGTACAAAAAGTATGCGCACTCCACACCCACTCCACAAATATGGAAGACATGCTGTTGCAATAATTATGGGGCTGCTGCGGAACATGCTTTAGCAGAGCTAAGCAGCCCATTTTACTAATGCTCCTACTTATTATATATCATAATTCATTCATTTATTCATTTCCTGTACCGCTTATCCTCTCTAGGGTCGCGGGCGTGCTGGAGCCGATTCCCAGCTATCTTCGGGCGGGAGGCGGGGTACACCCTGTCCTTGTCGCCTGCCAATCGCAGGGCACACATAAACAAACAATCATTCACACCTACGGGCAATTTAGAGTCTTCAATTAACCTACCATGCATGTTTTTGGGATGTGGGAGGAAACCGGAGTGCTCGGAGAAAACCCACGCAGGCACGGGGAGAACATGCAAAACTCCACACAGGTGACGCCGGATTTGAACCCGGCAGATGTGCTGACCAGTCGGCCACCATGGCCGACTGGTCAGCATATCATAACTTTTCATTTAATTCTTTATTATTCTGACATTTTCTTCCAGACAAAGACAAAATGTATCCTACACCAATCAAAATGTGTTATGGATGCACTCAGACCCGAACTATTTTCTCATATAAATTTTGTGTTACCACAGTAATGAAATTCCTTAAAAAAAACTACCAACAAACTAATAGAAAATGAATGGGGCTGTTGAAATGAGTCCCTTTTTTCCCCAGGTATGCTGTTCTAACTGTGAGACGTGTTTCTCTCATGTCATCGCATTTTGTTGACACGCTTTGGATCTTTATCTTTTCTGAAAATGAAAACTCGCCCTTCTGTGTCAATAGAAATAAGTCGAGCAAATTCAGCAAACAAACAAACAAAAAAACAGAAAAAAAAAAAGCAGATTTCGATGAGTGTGTATTGACTGGGACTATGGAATTTAGGTTATGAGTCAATAGTATAGCCTTTCAAAAATCCTTCAATCCTGTTGACTGCTAATTTGGTGATTACCTAAAGACAGGTGTCTTCTCTCAGGAAAACCCACTTTTGTGTCACAAACAAGCTACAGTATTTTCTACCGTTTATTTCACATTAAGTGAAGGAAAGTCGATCATCTCCGCAATATTATTTTTTTTGCTAATTTCTCTACCAAACCTTCAGTCAGTTTTTTACCAGTATAGAAAATGAGCATTTTCCTCCATTCTCCATTCTCCGTGCTCACAGGAGTTATGTGGAATTAATATCTCAAACGGTTTGATGGTGATCACAATTTTTTTATAGGTAAACGTTCTCAGCAAATTACATGGAATTAAATTTTTCGCAGTTCGTGCTACACAAGTGTAAGCAATCAACATGAACCAACTGTCACATGACACAGTCCTTACCCCTAATTTGGAGTTTCCTCAGTTTCACTCAGCCTCACCAGTTAGGCTGTAACAATATATGAAAGGTAAGATTCCGTTCAAATCTCGATTTCTGAGCAACAGTTCGATACACAATTACATTTGTTTAAATGAATAAATTCATATGATAAACATATCTTACCAAATATCCATCCATCCATCCCTTCACCAGAGACGCAGGTGTGCTAGGGCCTATCACAGCTGACTTGGGGCGAGAGGCGGGGTACACCCTGAACTGGCCGGTAGCCAATCGCAGGGCACAAATAGACAAACAACCATTCGCACTCACATTCGGACAATTTAGAGTCATCAATTAACCTACCATGCCTGTTTTTGGAATGTGGGAGGAAACCGGAGTACCCGGAGACAACCCACGCGAGCACGGGGACAACATGCATACTCCACACCGGCGAAGCCGGATTTGAACCCGGCTACTACTATGTTAATGCCCTGAGATTGGCTGGCGACCAGTCCAGGGTGTACCCCGCTTTCGCCCCCCAGAGTCAGCTGGGATAGGCTCCAGCATGCCCGATACCCAAGTTAGGATAAGCGATATGGAAAATGGATGGATGGATGGATAATAATAATAATTATTATAATAATTAATTGGCATTTCTGCCATTTCCAAGATGACCCGGGTTCGTGTCATACGGTACAGCGATTTTCGGTTTCGATTCTGTATTGTTCCAGCCTAACTGATTGGGTTTTTCAGTGAAGTTGCACACAACCAGATATACCGTAAGCAAATGCCTGAGTGCTTTCTGTACTCAGTGTGACATCTTGCTATTCTCTTTCAAAATGGTACCTGTTCAGAGGGCCCAACATAAAATCCTCACCATCCTTATCCTCCTTTGCACTTTCTCTACTGAGCTTGCCATTTTGTCATAGCATCTATACGTTAGCATACCAACAAATGACATTTTAGCATTGTTGAGCTTTTCACTTTCAAAAAATAATACCTGACCACAAGTCAACGACGTGAATTCCTTATTGCTGTACCTTAGGGCTTTCTGCATTATGTGCACTGATTGCACAGTCACAATTCTCATAATTAATAGGTTGGAAGCACAGGGGAAAAATGAAAAAATATCTGCGTTTTCTCCACTCAGGCTGCTATCTTGCTAAATGTTAGCACAACCACTGTAAGCAGACTAGCGTTTCAGCTATTCTCTTACACAATAGTACCTGACCAAAGGGCACAAAGTTGAATGCCTTATCGATCGGCCTTTGTGTTTTCTGTACTCAGCATGCTATCTTGCTATATGCTAGCATAAAAACTGTTACCAACAGTTGTTTGGAATTGGACCATTTTCCTTTTTGTCGAGGCCAAAGTTTAAAATAGTTCCACAAGGCAAGCCCAACCTCACAATATTGCCTTTGCAAATGCGGGTTACGGACTTGCAACAGTTAGCAGGTTCATTCAAAATTTGGGTGGGAATTTTTCAAGCTCTAAACACTCTTCAATCTTTCTGCTTCATTAAAACAATGAACAACTGCAATTCATTGTCAATGTTATTATTCCCGTGGGCTTGTTTAATGTGCAGAAAAGCCACAAATCAACACCCCCCTACCCACCGTCGTCCAACCCACATTAATCCCGAACAAGTAAGTGGGCTTTCTATCAGGTCTATTTCAAAGCATTAGGGATTACTTCACAGAACCTAAGCCGCTTGAACTCACAGGAGGTCAGGAGCATTGTGCTGCTGCTGGGGGCATAGGGGACCAATGGGTAAAGGTGGATGGACTGCAGGACAAGCCGGTTCCTCTTCCCCCTCCTTTCATTGGCCCACCAACACTATTCCTCAAGCCTTGCAGCTCTCGTTTGATTCCTGCCTCCCTCTTCCACCATATAATCGAATATCTCCCAGTACTTATCTATTCACTGAGCACCTAATGGTTAAAATCAATTAGAGCTGGAATGCTGAAATGCCAAATACTGGGCCACATGCTGATAATGACAGAGAGCACGTGTGAGAGCGAGAGAGAGACTTGGGACCGGTCCAAGGGAGGAACAATTACCTCCAAATCGATTGATTATTGATTTGGTAGGGCGTTGAGGAGTATTTCAGCTCAACTTTGTCCAAATCAATATCTTATGGTTTCACAAGAGAAGAAAAGTAGGGGAGAGCCAGGATCTAAATAGCTAAATTGCGAAATAGGATGTCTACTTTAGCGCCACTAATTAACACATAGTCGACAAAGATCAGAGATTGTGCATCCTCTTTTATTATCATATTCTTTAGTCAAACACAAAAATGCCCAGCCAACCTTCCTTAAGTTATGAATGTGACAACACTACAGCGGTGGGAACAAGTCATTGCGTGTTGCAAGACACAAGTCTCAAGTTAAGTCTCAAGTCGAGACATGCAAGTCCTACGATTTGAGTTTCGAGTCCTTTTCGAGTCATTTTACTAATAAACTAAAAAAAAAAATAATAATAATAATATATATATATATATATATATATGCCGGCACGGTGACCGACTGGTTAGCACATCTGCTTCACAGTTCTGGGAACCGGGGTTCAAATCCTGCCCCCGCTTGTGTGGAGTTTGCATGTTCTCCCCGTGTCTGCGTGGGTTTTCTCCGGGCACTCCGGGTTCCTCCCACATCCCAAAAACATGCATGGTTGGTTGATTGAAAACTCTGAATTGCCCGTAGGTGTGAATGTGAGTGCAAATGGTTGTCTGTGTCTATGCGTGCCCTGCGACTGACTGACGACCATTTCAGGGTGTAGTAGCCCAAGAGGTCATGAACTGTTGAAATATAATAATAATTAACTACTACTAATTATGGCTTGGGAGATGTTGAACTAAATTATAATCAGTCAGATCTTTTAACATTATGTTGACACTAATCATTTATTTCGACAGTAAAGCAGTGAGGTGCACATACAGTTGTAAATAGAGAAAGCTGGGTCATAAGTCACTGCTGTTCAAGTCCAAGTCGAGCTGCAAGTCTTTTAACATATTGTCAAGTCGAGTCATCAAAATTATGAATCGAGTCTGACTCGAGTCCAAGTCAATTGACTTGAGTCCACACCTCTGCAACACTAAGCTTGCGTTCTTCAGAAAAACACTGAGGAGTAATAGGGCTCAACTGCCAAAGAGAGCAACTGAATAAAGCTTGGTACAGTCCCCTAACATACTGTATTTTCAAATATCAAAAGCATTTAAGGGAGCCCATTGGAGTACCAACTAGGTAGCTAAAAGGTGAAGCTAGACAAAACACGTTGTTTTCTATTTTGTCGCTATTTACATGGCTGACACGGTTATTGCTATCCCAACTCCACACCTGTAGAAAAAAAAAGCAGATCAGGATGTGCTATTCCAAACTGAGCTGAAATCAAATTGTGGAAATTTGGTTATGAACACAACACTATGCGTGAGTTGCAATTCGGAGTGTCAGCAAAGTCTAGATTGTGCACACCATACACGTATAAAGTCATGCACACTAAAGCTCTGCTACCCATCTGGTTGAGGCCTGGAAAGGAGAAACTCTTATTAATATCGTGGAGGATTATTGAGGGATAAAGGCTGTCCACTCAAACACACAAAGCCGCACTGTACACACACACACACACACACGCATACGAACAAGCACCTGTATTTACGCTTTAATTAGCCGTGACCCTCCCCCACTTCCCCTAAAGCTCACATATATCCATTGTAACGGCGGCAGGTGAAAGGTGAGACAGGTTGTACCATTTACGAGGCATTGGGATGAAGAGGTGAAAACGAGGGGACAGAAGATGAGGTAGGTTGGCTGACAGGGCTGCATCATGTCAGAAAGTGATGCTCAATTGGTGAGCAATGTGTTTAGAACAGCAAGTATTTGAGTTAATGGGAGGCAAGGATGCAGTGATCAAGCAGACAGCAACTCAAGTGGGAAGACTTCATAATGGAGACCAAGGTTGAACGAGAGACTTAACTGTAGATATAAGTACGCCTCCATGAATATATGCAACGCTACGCCTCTGTAGGAGCATATGCGAGCGACTGTGTCATGAACGGCGTAATGCATATGAAATAGATCTGTCTCTTTACTATTCCTGAGGACCAACACAATGGGTTTTTATGCAAATCTACAGGAGTCAATCTTCTGTCTATTTCCCTATCACACTGGTCTATATGACAGTCTGATAATTTGGGCTGCATTTATATAGAGAGATATTTGATTTTTAAATGAGAGTAGGAAAGGTTGACCTTCGCTAATAACCAAGACACAGCGTTTGACTTCATGCCACAAATACATAAACCGAGCTATCTGCATTCTAAAGAGATGAGCCGAATACAATATGCATGCATGAAAGGCAAAAAAAAAAAAAAAGAAGAAATAGAAAGAGTTGATGATAATGAGAAAAGGGGTGTCTCTTAAGATGCTTCACCAAATGCATTCTCTTGTTTAATTGGCACCTGTTGCTTGCCAAGGGAAATCTGTGTAATGAGAAGGCCTATCTGCAATTTCTCAAAGCAAGGAAAAATAAAAAATGAGTGTTAGAAGCAAACATACATTGAAACATCCATTTATCGGAGTGTACTCAAGCTCGACATCCTCTGCCCTCTCTTTTCCCGTCGCCCATAAAAACGTTGAGCTTTTTATAAAGCGGAGTTCAAAGAAGGACACAGGGGACAAGAAAGACGAGTGGGAAAATAATGAAAAGAAAAACAGAAATATGGAAATGCACACTGGATCCCGGATGTCCATTTCTGCTTGAATAATGACGGAAAACTGGACAGACGGGCAGACAGTGGGACAGACGGTGGAGGGGTAGTGGCGACTCAGGACAGTTGAAGATTTATTCAGACAGCCATCTGAGAAACAGGTGCTACGGCCTATGAGACAGTGTGTCTGTGTTTATGTGTGTGTGTGTGTGTGGTCCCTGACCACGCAACATTGACCATGAACATTCTCCACTCCTAATGACCCAAGGGCACAGCCCTGATCGCAACCTCAAAGCCCAATGGACACACACACACACGCAGTGGCTACGAACCGACCCCCCCCCCCCCCCCCACCCCCGTACTTAGCCCTGCAACACTTGTGAATGGCACTGACAGATTTATTCCCGTCTCTTGTGTGCATTAAAGGCCACTGTTTGTTATTACAAATCATAAACGAAACCATACATCATCATATTCAATGCTAAGCTAAACACCAGCTCTGGCCAGCGACAGACAGGCTACGCTATGACGGTGTTTAATGTTCAACTAACCACATATGCTACTGGCACAACATGCGGACACAGACTTGCACTCAACAGCTGTGCTAATATTGAATTTAAATCATACGATGTGCAACTCATAATAAGTAATACAAAATTGTAAGAAATTTGAAAACAAAACGTTTCAACCAAGGAACAGCATTTGACCAAATTTTCTTACTCAACGATGCGGAAAGGTAACAAATAGGATTAATGGGATGAATGTTTTGAACTCCTATTTCCGTGCCAGTGTTGTATTGACCAGAATTATGGTGCTCGGAGGATATACAGTAGCTCGGCCTCGCAAAGCTGATGTCACTTTCTGCTTTATTATGGACCGCACTACATTTATTTTTAACCGTGAATTTCTTCAAGGCCTAATTCAAATCCAATCAATTCCAATACAATCAGCAGAATTCCGATTAATTGGTTATTATGCCCATTCCCTGTTAGAACATTTCCGATCCTAAGCACCAGCACAGAGTGCCGTTTTTTCCAAATGAGGCCTATGACTTTTGACACTTGCTAGTCCCGGGACACCCGTTCACTTCATGTCTATTTGCTGCAAATGTCATTTGTCTCACTCTTTTTCAAAGTTTGGAAAATAAGACACTTTCAAATTCCCCTTAGAAGTGCTCCATCTCTGCTACAAAGCGGTCATAAAATCTCCTGAATATGCTTTTTGTTTTGTGTCTTCAAATGGTTTCCCATGCCATAAAGATTTTCTGTGTTTCCAAAAAAAAAAAAACAGATGGTAAAGTCGTCAACACTCGGATCTTTTATGCACCAAGCCAAGCTACCTCAATTCCCATGTGCTTTTCACCTCTGCCAATACATGAAAGAGGAGGTGTTTTTTTTTTCTGGTCAAATAAAAGAAATGATTTTTTCCTCTACTCCAGTTCTACCACTCGTTGCCTTCTCTCCCACTTGCTTGGCTTCACTAGCACATGTACCACATGTCCAAGGGTAAAATATTGGGACTTGTGCCAGATGCATTAAAAGCCTCATCTGTGGAACACATTTGTTGAGGCCTGTAGAGGTCGGTGGGTGGGTAGATGAGGTATTGCGGTGCACAGGGTGCGCAGAGGGGGCATTGGGCTGGCCCTCACATGCCTTGGTTAAAAGACATTGCCTTGCTCTCGTGGAATATATCGGGGGAGGAAAAAAATAGAAATGCTTTTACCAAAAGAAAAGTCTTCCTGTGTCAACTGTTTGCCCTGTCTGTTTTTCTTCTTCTTTCGTAATCATTTATTGTCCCACTTAGATGACAAACAAAAATTGTCTCAATAAAGCACCACACTCAAACTGGAACTGGATCACAACCACAATGGTGCCACTTCAGCTATGACAATGCTAAATGTTGCCACAAAAATACACCATGACAGGGCTCAAATGATATTTTTTGTCCGTAATTTCAATTGCAGTGGACCGCGTTTTGTGCAAAATCCTACTAAATTCTCACAGAACGTTTTATTATTTAATTATTATTATGTTGCCAATGGAGCTAACGTATGGCTTAATATATACACAAATGTCTATATAAAATAGGTATACATTTAGTAAGAAGACTAATTTCATTAACATATTGTGTATAAAAACTAATCCAATTCAATCTAATCTTTAACCTAGCCCCTGCCATACTCAGTGTGTCAATATAGACATGTTTCATAAGAACGCCAACAGACATAATCATTTCGATCCTGGGCACAGTAACTTTGAATTAGTCCCTCATTTCCAAAGAAAGTAAATTCCGAGAAGATTATTATGAAATGTATACATCATCATCACAGTGTTTTACGAGTGACAGGAGTCTACTGTTCCAAAGTGTAATTACTCTTATATGTATTAAATGCTAATGAACTCAAGTTTTAAGCTTGCAAGTCTTATTTCATCTGGGTTTCTACTACAATTGTACTGATTGTTTTTACAGCGGCAAAAGAATCAATGTCGTAATGTCTTGGAGGTCAAAGTATCACATTGCACAGTTTGTTGTATATGTATTTGTATTTGCTTTTGTTTTGCTTTGTTTTGTTTTCCTCTGCTGTCTGCAGCCAGGTTGGCATTGAAAGTGAGAATCTGTTCTCATTTGCCTTACCTAGATAAATAACGGTTAAATCAAGATATAAATAAGGGCTTTGAAAATGTATCAGCTTCCTGTTAAAAGGGAGACATCTGACAAACGTAGAGGAGACACACACCAAATGCACTTATCATATGCTACTACCAATGCAAATTAATTTATCATGATAATTACATAAAATTCAGTAAAATACATGGGCAAACTCACTAACTGTATGTGTATACTTCTTTTACCATCTTTAAAAATATATATTAAAAATATATTTCTGGCTTTTAAAAATGAAATATTTAGAGCGATCCCTTTGCTAAACGTTTTTAAAATTTATTTTCAAGAACCAACACTGTATGTGAGTTCTGACAGAAAACTACTGTGCAAATATGACTGTGTGCTGTGAGCACAAAAAAAAAAAAAGTATTCAATTATTTCACAATTGTTTACAGCCCAAAGGTCAGGCTGAAGAATTTGAAATATGTGGGTAATTAACAGCAACACTGATGCCAGCTGATAAAAAGCAGGAAATCTGCCCGTATCTGATTGGAATCATCTAGCATCCAAAAGCCACCTTTTTTCATCTTTGGCATTCCATTCTCATGGGAACTTTTGATCCTTGTGAGGGTCTCGGTTAAGATGGCAGTGCAAACTCTTCATAAACAAAAACATGCTGAATCCAAATTTTGCATCAAGTCCCCCCTACATTGTATTGGAATGGGACTGCTTTGACCGCTACATGATATGATGTGAAAAAAGACTGCGAACAGATAAGAGCTTTTTTTTTTTTTTTTTTTTTTTTTTTTACCTTGTAAAGCCGTATGGCACCCTCATGCCTCTGGTTGGTGGTATGTAGCCTCAGTTTATCCACGCTGTTGCTGTAGTAGTCACAAGCGTTGCACTTGAGGTGCACAGGGTTGCCAATGGCCACACACTTTAATCTCCACTGGTTGGCCTTGCCTCCCTGCTTGATGTGGGCCACCAGCTGGTGCTTCTGCATGTGCTTGTCCGTCTTGCAGTGCAGCTGAAAGTTGGCCTTGAGCTGCGTGTTGTAGCTGCACAGCTTGCACTGGTAGACGTCGCCGACCACGCAGCGCCACTCCTCCTCCGGCAGCGAGCGCTCCGTGTTGACGTGGGCATTAAGAGCCTCCAGGCTGTCTGTGGAGTAGCAGTTGCACACGGCGCACTGGTAGAGGCGCAGCGAGGGGTCACTAATAGGCGGCGACAGGGAGGAGAGGGAAGGGTCCACTGAGGACATGCCCCCCATTCCACCTGAGGACACCAGCGAGAGGTCGTCAGCCATCAGCTGGCCACTGGCGAGACGCAGTTCCGATGATAGGTCACTGTTCACTACGAAGACAGTGAATGCGAACGTAATATTAACAATAAGATAAAGGTGAAACAAGGAGAATAGTGTAGAACAACAAAAATATAAAAAGAGCGTGAAAATTATTGTGCAGAAAGAATTGAGAAAAAGAAAGGGAGGGAGAAAGGAGTCCTCCATGCAGGCCTCTTTTACACAAAAGGATTTGATAAAATAAAGTCTCACAGACGACGAGGGCTCCTTACAAAGTCTGGTCTATAAAAAAGCTCTAATAGGATTGAATCAGGATCAATTACAATCATCCTTTTCAACTTGCTAACTCGCTCATCAGGTAGCTTTAATTACTCCTCTCAGCAGCGGTGGGATAACGTTTTTAAAGCGCTGGGCTTTTCTCTCATCCACACACACACACACACACTTTTTTTTTTCTTTTGTCCACCCAGACCTGGAAATGAAAAACAAAATCTGCCACCCATAGCAATGAAACAAATGTTTTGTTCGATACCTTCAATGACCCGTCTATGTATGCTATCAAAGCACATCATGTCTGGTTTCACATAATTTAACACTTTGTTTGGAGCACAAAAACAACTGATTGAAATACAGTATATTAAGGAAATGTATTTCATTCATCGTTGGGTGCCTGGTGCATAGCAGTGCACATTTCCAATGACTTTCTCCAGTATTTGAATATAAAACAATCACAGTCGCACCATCAAAACCTAGGTACAGCTGCGCTCACTATAGGGAGCTGGGTGTTATCGGTGTAAATCACTGGAAGTACATCTGCTGGCTGGGCTGTGACCTCAACACTGGCAGAGGGAGTGTGTGTAACACGGCAGGGTCATTGTTAAATCTCCCTCACTCCTACGGGAATCCACTTCCTGCTGTGTGCCAGTGTATGCGTGTTCATGTGTGCATGTGTGTGTGTGTTCTTTCTGGGGCGTGGAAAGGTGGCATAGTGTGTATGGTGGCGAGGATTAAGATGATTTAAGAAAATTACAAATGAAAGATTAAGAATAATTCTCGTGTGGCGTCTCATAATCATCTTTTTAATCAGTGAGGGGTCAAACAAAAGGAGATATTGACAGGGAGAAGAGATAGGGGGAAGGAAAAAGAGCTGGAGTGAAAAACAGTGAAGAAAAAAAAAAGGATGCGAGTGGTAAAAGAAAGAGATGATACATGAGACAACAAAAAAGAATTAAACTGACCAAGATTGAGGGGAAAAAATGAAGCGCAAACTTGAGATGAGGATCAGTCAGTTTTTAAATGAGATCACCGATCAGCGAGTTTGAAAAAAAAAACGATAATCGATCACCGATCCGATCACAAGAAGGAGGAATGTGTCTATTTAAATGACCTGTTCATTTACTGTATATACTTGTGTTTGCTCAAAAAATGATATTTACAATAAATAATGTGTCTTTGTTCCTCTATTTATGGGAGTGAGGCATAGTGACAGACAGAATAAATGAATGGTCTTCTATGAGATGGCAGGAAGTACATAGAGTAATTAATATATCCACTTTTTGTGACATTTTTGTTTGTTGTTGTGCCATGAGATTTTTCAATTGTAAAATATGTTCCTTGCCTCCATAAAGGTTGGAAATTACTGCTCTGGTCAGATCGTGTGTAAACCAACATTACATGACAGAAATAATGGGTTTTTAAATAACTTTATTGGCCGTCAGATATTTACAGGACTATGCCAAAAGACACGCGACAAGGCTAAAAATAAACTAGCTTTTGGATTCAAATATACTGTGCACGATGGCGACGCGGAGTAAATGTATTTTGCGGCGCCGATCAATGACGTCATAGATCGGCTCGGTGAATTATGACTTAAGGAAGTTCTTCGAAATATGTAGACATGCAAAATCTAACACCTGGTCATTATTGTAGCACAATATATATTTAATTTGGCACATGAATTATCATTATATTAGTGACCTTTCGAATAATAATATAAAAACTATATTGTACTTTTGTTTCATTACGCTTCACTAGCCCTGCGACTGGCTGGAGACCAGTCCAGGGTGTAACCCACCTCCTAAATTCAGTTGAGATATGCGTCATCTTAGCCGCAACCTTTTTGATGACAAGCACTATAGAAAATGCATGTATGTATGGATGAATGGGTGAATGGATAGATAACTCTCAGTTCTTCCCTCATTGAAGTATTCACTGATTGGATTGGAGAAGTCACATGGTTCTACAGCATTATAGTCAGGCATGTGGTGTCCTTTTTTCGACTTAAGTGTGGTTTCTTGTTCTATAAGGGGCTTCAAATAGTTTCATAAGATCTATTTAAGATATCACAGGTTATGTATGAAGAAAGGCAAATTTAATCTGAGTGTTTTATTTGGATTTATGCGTCACTTACCAAGACCAGATCCAAGAGCACTTGCTGTCGCTGCATCAAGCTGGAAGGGGTTGATCATCATCTGGGCGTCTGGGCCGCCGCCAGGGTTCTCCAATTTGACACCCGCCAGGCCGATGTTCTGAGCCAGATAATACTGGTACAGCTCTGCCTCAGCTGGTGCCAGGCCTAAATGAAGGCTGTGCTGGATCTGCTTCATGTTCTGCTGTAGCAGCATCATGTTGTGCATGTGTTTCTCACTCGTCATATGGATTCGCAGGTTTCGGGCCACATTGGTCTCATAGTCACAAACCTGGAGGAAAAAAAGAGTTATTTGACATCTTTTAAATGTCCATCCATCCATCCATCCATCCATTTTCTGAACCGCTTCTCCTCACTAGGGTCGCGGGCGTGCTGGAGCCTGATCACATCAATTCAAACAACATGCAACCACACATGACCACACCATGAGATTTGAATATGTTTTAACCAATATTATATGAAAATGTATGAAAAATTATTTTTAAATGTATTGAGTTTTGTGGAAGAAAAACATAAGACAGTAACACAGGGTGAAATAAGTGGCTCATTGTGTCGCAAATTGCCATGTAGCTACCGCTGCACTACAATGTCGCTCTGTTGATTTATTTATTTATTTATCTTTTTTTTTTTTTGTTACCTCACATCGCCAAGTCGGTTTCTGTTTGGGTTTAGATGGTGAGGGTGCCCCACAGCTGACACCAAGGCCCGCACTAGCTGCTGGGTTGGCATGGTTGTGGTTGTACTGTGCCTCACTTCCACCATTCTGGAGTGTTTGGACATTGTTCAGATGCTTGTCCGACTGCATATGGATGCTAAGGTTGCCTTTGGTGGTAGTTGAATAGTTGCATACCTAAAATGGAAGATTTGTTATTAGATACAGTATACAGTAATCCCTTGTTTATCGTGGGGATTAGGTTCCGGACCACCCCCGCAATAGGTGAAATCCGCATAATTCACCACCACATATTTTAGGGATTATTTACCGTAATTTCTCTTGTATAATGCGCAGCCCGAACGTTGACCTCAAAATTCTGGAAAACCCTTCTATCTATGTATAACGCATTTTTACGATGCATTATTTTGCTTCTACCAATATGATCAAAACATTAAGTATTTTTTCAAAGAATTATCCTGAAGTTAAGCACTTTATTTGAACATGTAATACTTTTTTTATTTATTTAAATTCACAGCCTTATTTTTCTTTAGTAAATAATGAACACAGTTGTGCTCATATGTTTGATTACCCAGGCACAATTTGTAAGATGGGTACAATTCTTTAAAGAAAACATGAAGGGCTAGGTGAAACACATTTAATTTTATTTTAATGGGATACAAATTAAACTGTCAAGCCTTTCAGAAAAGTATTATCATTAAACAAAATATAACCATAAAGAAATGAATGATGGTTATTGTTCAGTCATATTAAAATAAATAAATAAAAATTCACAAATTATGCCAGGGTATGTAAATTTATGACCACAACTATAGATACAATATATGCAGTCACACGTACCCCTGTCATATTGGAATGAAAGTGTAGGCTACACCTTTCTCATAACCTCTAGGTGGCGGTGACATTTTAATGAAAGTTTACAGCTTTTTCATAACCTCTAGACGGCGGCCTACATTTATAAGATGTGAAAAATTTTTTTTATTTCCCCCTATACCAATGTATAATGCGCAGTATTGACTTTTGACAATTTTTCTTTGGGGGGGGGGGCATTATGCACGAGAAATTACGGTATACATAGTTTAAATCGCATCCCCACACTTTTGATTATCTTCCCCACCTCTACCATACTCCTATAAACACTTTTTTTCTCTTAAACACTTTTTAAGATCTTTAACATACAGTAATGCGCAGTAATACTGAATATTAAGTACATTTTAATCCTTGTAATATGTGTTTTAATAATTTTTTTCTTTTGTTTTTTTTACAATTCTAATGTCTTATGCTAGGAAGTGTTTATTTTACCACATAAAATTATAAGATACAATCAAAATCCCACAAAATATTTGACAAAATATGCGCGATACAAATAAAAATCCACAATTTACTGAATCTGCAATATGTGAACCCTGATATAGCGAGGGAACACTGTAGTGTATGAAAAGTGACACAATTCAGACTACGTGCAATTTATAAGGATTCACCCCTGTATTTATGTCCTTGTCAGATATATAAAAGACAGTGATGTAAAATTAGACAGACCTCACAACGGAAAGGCTTGTATCCACAGGTATAGCTTTCCCCTCTGGCTAAACGAGGGTGAGGCTGTCCTGTACGGCAGTAAACACATGATCCTCCGGACTCTGGATGTTTCTCCTTCATATGAGCGTCCAGTGTCTGCTGGTACTTGTAGTGCCAGTTACACTTGGGACATTTAAGCGTCTTGCAGGAGTTCCGCGAATGCATCATAGTCATGTGCCCCCCAAGAGAACGCGAGGATCCCAAGACTGTGTCACACTTTGGGCACTCCACACCACTTCCAGGTGACCCTTCACCTGGACCTGGTGTACCTGGTGTACCTGGGGTACCAGGGGTACTGGGGTTTCCAGTGTGTGGATGAGGAGGTCCAGGACTCTCATCATCCCTCCGCATCAATATCATGTCAAGGGGATGGGAAGATGGTGATGACCCATCCCG